>NC_136295.1:12971257-13228567 GCF_964198595.1 Lampetra fluviatilis
ACAATTGGTTCATCCGATAGCAATCGGACGGCCGTGGCCGAGCGAGCGAGCGACGTTCTTGCAGAAGGTCGACTGCGTACGGAGCCGAACTCGGGGACACCCCGAGTCCCAGCTGCTGCGAGAGAACCCCCCAATCACGCCACGTCATCGTGGGCCCCCCCAAGATCAGTGCGCGCAGTGTCGAGTGGCTCGGCCTCGAGTTCCACACCGCAGCTGCTGCTGCTGCTGCCGCTGCTCCGAGTCTCAGGCTGAGCACTCGCTCGGCACACACGAGCCCCAGCGTCGTCAGCGAACCGAGTGATTCGCCTGCCGCAGAGTGTGAAACAACGTAATTAAGATCCTCCCGCGTGCGTCGCCTTAACAGGCTGCTGGGGGGCGAGTGCTGTTTGCGAGCCACCACGTACAAACACACAACGTGCATCGCGTGTGTGGCACGGCAGTCTTGCGTGTGCATATACCGCATGTCCACCACGTGCGTGACCAAGTAATCGTCACGTGGCACCATGAGCCGCGCTCTATCCACTGCTGGATCAAGAGACTCCGCCACGCTGCGCGCCATCCCTCTCGGTCACGCGAAGTTATTAATTTATACACAAGAAGGTCACCCACCCCCCACACAGCGTCCACGATAAACTTGACCCCAGACCCGCCAGCGTGACCTGGCCGAAATGATTGGGGGTGGGGTGGTGGGGGGCACGTCACGGTCAATGTGAAACGAAAGGTTAAAACCGAGAAACAGAATGAGGCACGGTGCCCTCTGTGGCTAAATTTGGCTAATTTGTGTTCCAACATTTTATGAGCTGATTCTAAAAACATCGGAGTTTCATTGAGTGGGGGGAGCCCTCAGCGGGGTGGGGAGGAGAGGGGGGGGGCTGATCATCGCCCTCCAGATCCCCCCCCCCCCCCGGGACTGCTGGGACCTGATGAACCCTGACCCGTGAGGGTGCCGCTGGCCGGGGCCCAGCTCCTACCTGGGGCGGCCAGGGCCAGCAGCGCGGCGCACAGCGCCAGGGGTGCACGCCGCGAGGACATGGCCCCTGGGACCTACGACAGGCCCGGCCCTCCTCCTGCTGCTGCTGCTGGTCCTGCTGCTTGCCGGTCCTGCTGGTGCTGCTGGAGCTGTTGGTGGTGCTGCTGGTGAAGCTGTTGGTGGTGCTGCTTGCCGGTCCTGCTGGTGCTGCTGGTGAAGCTGTTGGTGGTGCTGCTGCAGGTGGTGCTGCTGCTGGTGGTGCTGGTGGTAGTGCTGCTGGTGTTGGTGGTGCTGCTTCTGGTTCTGCAGCTGGTGCTGCTGGTGCTGCTGGTGCTGCTGATGCTCTTCCTGCTGCCGGTTCCCTGACGTCGCTCCGGTCTGCCCTGCTGCTGCACCTGTACCTACTGTATGTTTGTTAAACTTCTTTCGCACGGTACGTAGCCAACCGTGCTAATCGGAGGTGCGGGGGGAGCACAACGGCGTTGCGTTACCTGCTGCTGCTGATGATGATGACTATGGTGATGGCCTTCGTCCTGTTGCTGGTGCATGCACTGCAGGAGCTCCTCTAGCTCCTGCTGCTGATGATGATGATGAGACCTGATGATGCTCCTCCTATCGCGTCTCCTTTTGTCTCCCTTCCTTCCGTTGCTCTTCCTGACGTCCCAGCTTCTGCTGCTCCTCTACCCCTGCTGCTCCCTGCTGCCCTTACCCCTGCTGCTGCTGCTGCTGCTTTTCCACTCTCTCCTCGCCTGATCCCCCCTCCTACTCCTCCTCCTCCTCGACAATGCTGATTCTGCTGTGGGTGGTGGTGATGATGACGACGACGATGATGGCAGTGTCGTCCTCTCACTCGGAGAGCGCGCGGCACAACTCCGACCAAGAATATTCTCGTAGTCTCGAACCGGACTCGCGCACAGTCACCGACAGACACACGCACAGACAAAGCTCCCCCGTGCAGCCCGCACACGATGTTGGAGCAAGTACTGTTAGCGAGCACCTTTGACCAGAGCCTACCCCGTCCGGCCGGTTCTGACGGCTAAGGCTGAGTCGACCGGGGTGCGTCAAGCCAGAGAGCGCTTGAGATCATCGCCAGCGGTGAGACCATCACCAGCGGTGAGACCATCACCAGCGGTGTTCATTCACTCCGAGACTCGGTACGCGAGCCGCCAAGTTCGTCAGCGCAGCGCGATAACCACGACACTGCCGCTCCCCGCACAGACGACTCAGACTCGCACTCACTCGCACTGGCAGCGGGTGAGCTCTGCTCGGGGTAATTATAGCGCTGAGCTGGCGGGGGGGGGGCGCCACGTGCCCTCTCTCTCACACACGCACAGACACGCACGCGCACACACGCGGACACGCACGCCCGCGCACCTCCCACGGGACCTCCCTTGGCACACACGGTCTATCCTTAGAGACCACACACGCGTACCACGGTGAGATTCACAGACCATAGCAGAACAAAACCGTGTTGCCCTTGTCTATTGTTGTTGTCTTTTGTTGTTGTTGTTTTGTCTAGTGATGCCAAGAAACAATTTCAGCCGAGGAAGCGCATTCGACGCCTCCAGTGGTGTGATGGTGGTGATGGTGATTAGTGGCGGTGGTGGGTGGCGTTAGTGAAGATGTCAGTGTTGGTGATGATTGTCGTGGTAATGATGACTGTGATGATGTTGTTGATGGTGGTGATGATGCTAATGATGATGTCGGTGATGGTGTCAGAGTATTTATGGAAATATGTTGATAATAATGGTGGTAGCGAGGGTCATAACAATGATGATGATGGTGTCTATGGTACATACGTTGATAACGATGATGCTGGTGTTGATGATGGTGGTGATGATGCTGATGGTGATGATGATGGTGATGATGATGGTGATGATGATGATGGTGTGGATGCGATGCAGGACTGGAGAGACTGTTGTGCATTTTGCGCGGTACAAAATGCAGTGAGGCTGTGTGAGGCTGTATGAGGCTGTGTGTGGCTGTGTGTGGCTGTATGAGGCTGTGTGTGGCTGTGTGAGGCTGTATGAGGCTGTGTGTGGCTGTGTGAGGCTGTATGAGGCTGTGTGTGGCTGTATGAGGCTGTGTGTGGCTGTGTGAGGCTGTATGTGGCTGTGTGTGGCTGTGTGAGGCTGTGTGTGGCTGTGTGAGGCTGTGTGAGGCTGTTTGAGGCTGTATGAGGCTGTATGAGGCTGTATGAGGCTGTATGAGGCTGTGTGAGGCTGTGTGTGGCTGTGTGTGGCTGTGTGAGGCTGTGTGTGGCTGTGTGAGGCTGTGTGAGGCTGTGTGTGGCTGTATGAGGCTGTGTGAGGCTGTGTGTGCGTGGGGAGTGGTGGTGTTGTGGTTAGTGCGCTGTGCTACGCTACGAATCCAGCGACCCGAGTTTGATTCCCGCGCAAAGGCCAACACCCAGTGATGATTATCTGAACCGGTCCTGGCCCTACCCTAGGTCGACTCAGCCTCAAATGAGTATCTGGTGCTGTGTGTAGTAAACATTGCCACTCAGGAGACAAAGGCGGCCGGGCGTGGTGCTGGCCACCCACCCCCTCGTGTGCCGTTCCGGCCTTCATAGGTGCTCGCTAACAGCACATTCTCCTCCAGTCTGTTAAGGCTACACGTGGTTAGCGCAGTGCAGTGCGCTAACCGCAGCGCCACCGCTCCCACCACATCCACGAGGCACGCAGCCACAACTCCCTCTCAAACACTGCAGCACCTCCACTCCCACCGCGTCTTAACTCCAAACGCCTCTCAACCACGCAACCGCTGCCTCGACTTGAGCGCACGCAGCGCCGTTCATGACGATCGGTTAATTGGTGATCGGTGATGCTGATCAGCGGTGACGACGGAATAGATTGTGGAGGTGATGCTGCTCATGACGATGGTGATAATGGTGACGATTGGCGGTGGTGGTAATGATGTTGAGAATGACGATCGGTGAAAAAAATTACGAGGATGACGTTAATGATGGTGATGAATGATGACGATGAACTCTGACTTCGCTGCTGCTGCTGCTGCTCCTACTGCTGCAATGTAAAATCAGTGCTGCTGCACAACAGTGAAAGTTGAAGAACCACCAAGATAGACCTGAACTCCCTACCAACCTTCCACAACAACTGCCTGAGGAAACCCTGTCGCATCTTCTGGCCAAACAAGATTTCAAACCGGGACCTGTACGTACATCGAGATCAATTCAAGATGCGTAACCCGGAACATGAGAGAGAGAAGACTTGGGGTGGCTGGGACACGTGCTGAGAATGGAACCCGAGTCCGTAGCGAAAGCTGCCCTCGGGTGGACACCGCAAGGGAAGAGACCACGGGGCAGGCCGTAGCGCTCCTGGCGACGGCACCGTTCAAAACCAACTCGAGACCACGGGGGCTGTCTTGGGGTGAAGCGGAGAAGGCTGCTCAAGACCGTCCGGCATGGCGTGGGCTTGTTGCGGCCTTGTGCTCCACATGACGCGAAGAGGAATCAGTGATTCATCTTCTTGGTTCTTTCGGTAAAGTCACGTAGAAGGGAAATAATAAAATAATAAAAATAAAATACAATTCTCACGACGTTTCGGCCACAACGCAAGCAGCCGTCCTCAGGTGAAGAACAGGTCTGTCGGAAAGACAGCGTCTGAATGAACACCACCAAGCTTGGCAGCGTATATTTAAGCTGGGTTAGAGGGAGTCAGTAAGTCAGCACTACTGATGATGATGATATGAGAGTCTGTGTAATGAGTGGCTCTCTCTTCGCTGTGTGCGGTGTCCGCTGTCTTCCCCGGGATCTCAGTCTTGACTGAGATCGGCTGCCTGAAGTCGCGCACCGATCCTTTGGGATCCACACGCTCAACCATCGACAATGCGACTTCACAATTTTGACGATGATGATGAAGTTTGGAAAGCCGAATGGAGTTCACAATAAGAAGTCACGAACAACAAACACCTCCTCCTCCTCGGTAGAGATCCGATAACGCAGAAGATCGATGGCTTTGATCTTCATCCCTGAACCTCCTGGGGCCACAACCGCTGAACCGCATCCACCGCACAGAGACCGCGGCAGAACAGATGCGGACACTCGCTGACGCTGAAATGAAACTCCGGCAGTGTATGGAGACTGCGGTCACCACCCAGAATAGAACCGCGCAACTCACAGCGACTCCATGATGCCCGATTCACAAACACGAAGGAGGTGGCATCGTCATCGTCATCATCACGGTGGCGCTGATTCACCACCCCCTGCTCACTCATCACGCAGTCGTCTGGCTCACCACCCACGATATAAAAGCACAGTTGCAGCTCTCCATCAACACGGGCACATCCACGCGAAGTGGCGGATCGCGATTAATATCAATGCGACTCCTGCTGCTGCTGCTGATGATGATGATGCGACTGATGCTACTGCTGTATTCCCTCCTGCTGCGCGTGAATCGCCTCTGACCTCTTGTGAAGTGAACGCGCAGCACCGCAGGCCGAGTCACGGGGTGGGTGTCTTTGGACAGATCTCATCCCGAATGCGGCACCTCCAAGAAATGAAAACTCATTTCTTTAGAGCTGCTTTTTGTGCTTTAGTTTGTTGACCTTCCCCCGGGACCTCCGATTAGCACGGTTGGCTACGTACGGTGCGAAAGTAGTTCAACATACAACATACATACAACATACATACAACATACATACAACATACATACAACATACATACAACATACATGTTGCCGGTCGCTTGGCGTCTTGGCCCTGTGGGCCACTGCGCTCAGCAAGCCGTGGATTCACTACAGAGTCACCGAGAATGCGCCCGATCTCGCCAGAGCTCAGAAGCTCAGCAGGTGTTGAGCCTGGATATTGATTGAATGGGTGACCACAAGTCATCACCAAACAAAGACAAAGATGCCCCGTATATCCTTGACATACTGTTGGGGCAAGGGCTGTTAGCGAGCACCTATGAAGGCCGGAACGGTACACGAGGTGGTGGGTGGCCAGCAGCACGCCCGGCCGCCTTTGTCTCCCCAGTGGCGATGTTTACACACCGCGCCAGGTACTCATTTGAGGCTGAGTCGACCTAACACACACACGCGCAGGCGCCGTGGGCTGCTGTTCGGGGTCTCATTTGTGGGCTTCAGAGGGCAGTGCCGCACGAGTCCATTGTTGTGACTGCCCTTCTCTGCTCCAGCGACTTTGCGTTCCGCCTTCACCCACCCGCGCTGACCAGCGTGGTGAAGTATGGTCAAATACCCCCCCCCCAACCACGATCCGTGCCGCGTGGGGAGCCTCTCATCCAGCAGTGGGTTGACGAGCGGCTTGCACGTGGGACGAGTGAAAGGATGAAGGCGCAGCCCTTCGACTCGCTCGCTCACCCCACCTCTGCAAGATACCCCCCTCCCTTCCCCACACCCTACCCCACCCCTGTCACGTACCCACGCATCGTGCAGCTGGGTGGATAGAGGCGGCGGGGGGGGGATTTAATGAACTCTCTCTGTGCATGTAAATTATTATTTTAAAAATAATAATCATCCCTCCTACCGTCGCTCGCTTTACAGGGCTCGTCATCCATCATCCTGGAGTCGAGCGGGGACGTTCTCTGCCCACCCCCAATGAGCACAGAGCAGCCGTGACGCGGTCGTTGCCAGCACGTGGCAGTGAGTGTCGAGGTGGAAGTTGAATTGCAAGCTGGCAGCTCGGCCCAGTCGAGGAGCCTCGGGGCTTCTTGATGGGATCTGACCGCGCGACGAAGCAGGCGAATGGAACCCACACGCGACTTGCGGAGAGACGCACCGACTTGCACGCGTGCATAGAGACCCCCTATACATGCATAGAGATCGATACACGCGCATACAGACCCCGTTAACGTATGGAAGATAAACACTCACGTAGAGACCCGTAGACTTACAGAGAGACCCAGACGCTTGCACGGAGATCCATAGACCAACACAGATACCCGCATGTAACGGAGAGTCCCTGTGGTGGAGGTGGTCTCTACAGTGGAGATGCCACTCTCGTGGCATTAGGGCCCTCTGGTGGTGCCTTGTGGTAGAGTTGGTCCCAGGGGTAGAGGTGGTCCCTGTGGTGGAGGTGGTCCCATTGGTTCTGGAAGTCCCTCTAGTGGAGATAGTCCCCCTGTGGTGGAGGTGGTCCCTGCGGTGGAGGTGATCCCTGTGGTGGAGATGGTCCCAGGGGTAGAAGTGGTCCATGTGGCGGAGGTGGACCCTTTAGTGAAGTTAGTCCCATTGGTTGTGGTAGTCCCTCTAGTGGAGATAGTCCCCCTGTGGTGGAGGTGGGCCCTGTGGTGGAGGTGGTCCCTGTGGTGGAGGTGGTCCCTGTGGTGGAGGTGGGCCCTGTGGTGGAGGTCGTCCCTGTGGTGGAGGCGGGTGCCAGGGGTTTGTATTTCGCGCAATGGCAACGCCGCCCCCTGCTGGACGAGCGGGGCGCCGTGTTGCCGATCACCACAATTCGCCACCGTCCCGGGTCCAGCCTTCGCCGACGATGACGTCATTTTTCGGGTAACGCCCCTCCGACGGTGACGTCACTTTCCTCTGGGGCGACATGACGTCACGCGGCGTGGGCGTGGCGCCGCAGTGATCCCGGAAGTGGGTGGCGAGGGCTCCGCGTGGTTTGCGTCTCGCGCTCCACGTGAGTTTCCTCGGCGGAGAAGTCGAAACGCCGCCACCGTGGGCGGCGTTCACCCGGCAAAACACGCGTCGTTCGCCCGACGTTCGCCCGACGTTGGCATGCGGTTGGAACCGTTGAACCAACGTTGAGGTTGCGGTTGGAGCCGCTGGACAAAACGTTTGGCCTAACATCCCATATTAACTGGGCAGTCGAATCACCGCCACTTTTAATTCGCTCCTCATGTCGCGTCCAACTCAGACCTCCCCCCCCTCCTCGCGCATCTCGCAGAGATGTGGGGAGTCCTTGACTCTAAACCTCTGGGGATTCTCCGCGGCGTTGCTTTACGCAGCCCGGCAGCTGGTGGCGAGGCACTCGATGCTGCTGATGGAAGGTTCCAGCCGGCCTCACGATAGTGCGCGAAGCCAAATCCCCTCTGGGTTCACAATTCGCTACTTTTTTGATGGATGGTGGTGGTGGTGTAAGTTGTGTTTGTTGGAGCTAGGGGCTCTTGGAACGTGTCCACAACATCTCTTGTTTAAACAGCGTGGTTGGCGCACGACGACATCACCCTGCGTCCCCACGGCGAACATGAGTGGCGAGTGACGATCTGAACCCGGCTCCCCCCCCCCGCCGCCTTCACACACCCCTACCGACCGGCGTGCCTGGCAGTCGGCAGTTTGTGTCGACAAAGCGGCAGTGAAGTCGAGCGAGTTGTGAACCCGGTAAACGCTGATCCCACGTGCCTCGTCGTCACGTCGCCTTCTCTGTGCTCGATGCGCTACTCCGCCAAGGATCTTGCCACGCGAGGCGTTTGCCTGCGCGTCCGTCCGTGGCTGCGCCTGCGCCGTGAGGCGAGGCCGAACATCTTCACGAATCTCCCCGCTGCTGCTGCTGCTGACAAACATCTCTCTCGCCTACCCCCCCTACCCAGGTCTCCCCGCAGAGACAGAGAGAGAGAGACATAGCGAGAGACACAGCGAGCCGGGTCCAGGAGAAGACGGGAGCAGGGGTCGAACCTTCATCATCATCCCCACGACCATGAGGTGAGAAGCGGACAGCCGCACCCTTGGGGGAGTCGTGGAGGTTGGAGAAGGTGGTAGGAGGAGGTGGTAGAATGGAAGAGGTGGTATTGTTAGGTTCCGCTACGATGGAGTAACGTCGTGGGTAGGCCCAACGTGATTCAATTCCGGGCAAAAACTGCCCCAAGCGATTCCCTTGCTCAAATGAGCATTGAGGCGGTGCTAATTTCCCGTTTACAGCCCTGAGCCATTGGTGGAAATTCCACGTTGATATGGCCAGAGCTAGCACCGGAATAACAGCATGACTTTCCCAACAACGAAAACTCCGTACGGTACGTTATAGTTCCGTGAGTTTGGGGTTAGGGTTGTGATTCCGAGTTTCTGGGAATAACTTTGATTGAACGTGAAGCACACTTTTGAATATTTGCACCTTCATGGGGCGTTGCCCTCAAATGTTGATGGTATGGCGATGTTATGGTTTTTGTAATAGTGCTATGGTGAGGGCTATGGTGATATTAGGATTATGATGATGTTAGGGTTATGGCGATGTTAGGGTTACGGCAGTGTGAGGGTTATGGCAATGTTCGGGTTATGGACGATGTTAGAGTTATGGTGATATTAGGGTTTTGGCGATAATAGGGTCATGGCAATGTTCGTGCTATGGTGATATTAGGGTTATGGTGATAATAGGGTTATGGTGATTGTAGGGTTATGGTGATTGTAGGGTTATGGTGATATTAGGGTTTTGGTGATGTAAGCGTTTTGGTGATATTAGGGTTATGGCAATGTTCGGGTTATGGACGATGTTAGGGTTATGGTGATATTAGGGTTATGGTGAGGACTGTGGTGATGTTCGGGTTACAGTAATGTTAGAGGCCGGATATTGGTGATGATGTCACCTGAAGCACACCGACTGCCCTTGGACAGATCGTATCAGAACGTTTATAGCAGAGCCAGGGAGTGATGCAACGTCGCCGTCACCGGCGTGGTCGCAGTCACCGGCGTGGTCGCAGTCACCGGCGTGGTCGCAGTCACCCGTCTCGCCACTGAACACCACCGTCTCTCCGCCTCTCGCCCCCACCCCCCTCCGCACAGCGGCAGGAGCGCCGTACTTCACCGCGTATCGGTGTTTGCGCTGCAGGACGCCGGCAGCGCCGACCTCGTGGCCGGCCTCGCGCTCGCCCGGCCGGGGACCGGGCGAGGCGCCGCCAGGCCGGGCGACGCAGAGCCGGAAGCGTCGCCGGCCCCGACGGTGCCGGCGGAGGAGGCGGCACGGGAGCGAGCGGGTGCCGGCACCGGCGGGGAGGAGGGAGGCGAGCGAGGCGGATGCTCGGCCTGCCGGTGCCAGTTTGAGAGTCGCGAGGAGCAGGTGAGCGCGCGCGCGCGACGCTTCTCGTACGGACGCGGCCACACCGTGGTCGCCCATTGCGGACGTGTTAAGTACCCGGGTCGGAAATTGAAATTTTTGACGGATATCTCGTCGTGACAATTTGTCGTCGTGGAACCGTCGGCAAATCTCGGTCGATGAAGGAATTGGTGACGGGCAAAAACCGCTGTGGCCGATCTCCGCAACGTTTCGCGACGGCTTCTCCGGCCGCGCCGCATGGCGCCTGCGGTGCGGCGCGCCATCTTCCTCTCTCAGACTCACTTCAGTGGCGTTCTCCTGCAACTCTTCTTTGTCGTCGATTTATTTGTTTTCGTCCATCATATTCTCTAGACGCTGAATTCCAGCGCTTCTCTCCCTCGGACGGTTTCTCCATTTTCAGCGTCCAAGGCTCAAATCCAAGCAGTCCCATTGGCTACATGGGGCCCTTGAGGAACAGTAGTCGAGTCTTCATTGAGCCCTCCGTCAGCCAAGCGGTTGGTACCGCCGCTCTATAGGGTGCCTTGGCCATCCCAGTTGTGGTTTCTCAACTGCGAGCGTTTGTACTCCACCCTGGTCTCGTAGGCGGTGCAGCACGGCACCAGGCACGCGGCCGTGGCACGGCGCGTTGCGCAGAGATCGGCAACCGAGTTCTGGAACGGCAGCGAGCGTTATAAATGGACGTCTAACCAAGCAGACGTGGCTTAACATCGTCGGCCCATAAATTCTACAGCTCGCCGACTCTCAGGGCCCTTACTCTCAGTCACAGCTCGGCTCCTAAATCGGCTCGGCTCCTAAATTGGCTCGGCTCCTAAATCGGCTCGGCTCTTGAGCCGCTCGGCTGCTTCTAAAAGACGCGTGAGTGAGCGGCTCAGCCGTGGCTCGGCTCAGGCTCGGCTCATGGAAAATCCTGAGCCATGGCTGGGATCATTGCTGAGAGCCGGCTCAAGTTAAAAAGCCGTGGCTTTGAGCCGTGGCTCACGTGACCCAGGGCAGAGCCTGCGCCGAACCGTGGCTAAGAGTACGGGCCTAACACGTGACCGGAAAGTCTCGTCGCCATCATCATCGTGATTGCATCATCATCGCTGTCATCATCATGCATCTCCTCCTCCGCCCGCCCCAGGTGGAGCACTACAAGCTCGACTGGCACCGCTTCAACCTCAAGCAGCGTCTCGCCGGCGCCGCCACCGTCAGCGCCGAGGAGTTTGAGGAGCGGACGGGTGAGGAGTGGGCGGCCGCCTCCCGTGACGTCATCAGCCACACCGCCCCCTACCGGCGGAGTAACGGCCACTGCACTGCGTGGCAGGCGTGGTAAACACAATAAGTGTGGGGATGGCGATGATGATGAATGGGGATGGCTTGTGGTGGCCTTCATCCAGCAGTGGATCGCGTGTGGCCGCAGGTGACATCTCAAGCATCTCCGGCTCGGAATCTGACTCCGACTCGGAGCCGTGGGACAGCGAGCCCGACCCCTCCCAACCTCGCGACCTTCAACCCCGGGGGACGCAGCACGACGGGAAGACGGAGGAGGAGGAGGGCGGCCCGGCACGGCAGTCGCTCCGCGTGCTCTTCACGAACCGAGCGCAGCAGACGCTGTCGCTGCACCGCTGCGTGCTGCACAGAAAGCAGGTGCCCGGGTCACACGGCTCCATGTGCAGTGAGACCATCGGGAATCGGCCTGATGCCAGAATCGGGAAATTGTTAAACCCCCCCCTCCCCCCGCCTTGCCCACGGTTCCACACAAAGTGAGGGTCCGTGACTCTGGGTCACGATTCGGTTCTAGAACGGATCATCTTTGGTCGCTGTGGTGGGTATAGTATTTGTAGTCGGTGGAGCGGTGGGCACAGCGGTTCGCTCACTGCACTATGAACCGTGGGTACGGTTCACATCAGATTACACTGATGTCTGCACTGGGCCCGGGCCGGGTGAGGCCTTCATCCAGCGGTGGATAAGATGTTGGCCGATGACGATTGACGATGAGACGGGGTGCGTGGCCGTGAGCGTGCGTGCGTGCGTTCACAGGAGACGGCGCAGGACGTCGATGCCGTGGGCCGCGTGCTGGCGCTGGACGCTCGCACCAAGTGGGCCGTGCTCCTGGCAGGAGGAGGCCACTTCGCCGGCGCCGTCTTCCAGGGGTGCGTGGGAGACGACCACCGATTCCGCCGAATCGAAGTTTGTGTGTCTCTCCCTGTGGTCGTGTGGATTTTTCTCCTGGTCCTCCAGTTTTTCCCTCCACATTTATAAACATGCATTTAGAGTATTTGGCTGTTATACATTTCCACGTGATAAGCCACTTCGTTAAGCTATCATTTGTGGCCAAGTCGCTTCTGAAAAAGAGCTACATAGTACATGTTTTATCGTTTAGTTTCTCCCCACTGACGGCCGAATAGAACTCGGAAACACTGCGCGTCAACTTGCCCCTTAGCGGTGTCCACCAATAATCCGTGTGTCGACCCGCTATAAAGAAGCCCTTGTGTTGTTCCAAAATACTGCCCTCCAGCACCCGATTAGTGCCCCTACGATGCTGGCAGGAACGGATAAACACTGTGCAGGCTCCGGTGGAGTGGTAGGCCTCTACTGCGCTGGTTTTCATGGTCGTACCGCGTGCCATTTGTCACGATGTGTTACGATGTCCGACGTTTCGCAACCACATGCTGGGAGCTTCTGTGAACGGAGCGGCGTTTCCCCGTCCTGCAGGGATACGGTGCTGGAGCACAAAACGTTCCACCGCTACACGGTGCGGGCCAAGCGCGGCACGGCGCAGGGGCTGCGCGACGGGCAGAGCCGCGGCAACGCGCCCAAGTCGGCCGGCGCGTCGCTGCGCCGCTACAACGAGGCGGCGCTCGCCAGGGTACGTGTCGCGATTCCGCCGCAGTGCCCAGAGCGGAGTCCCCCGTGAGGGCCTCGCTAATCTTCGAATCAAGGTTCGCTAAGAGCTCGCGGATGAAGCGTTCGGCGAGAATCGCATCTGGGAGGAGAATCGAATGGCAAATTCCTGAGTAAAAACATCGTGCACAGAGCTGAATGGAAGGAAGTTCGCGATCGATCGTTGACGTTATTTAGAAAGGCACAGAGAGAGGCGAGACAGAGAGCACGAACGCGGTGACCCGAGTTCCCGGCCGTGGCTGACAGTTTCCCGCCCGTCCGTGCCGGTGGTGGTGGTGGTGGTGGCGTGCAGGACGTGCGCGAGCTGCTGGAGAGGTGGGCGCCGCTGCTTCGCGAGGCCGACGGCGTCTTCGTGCGCGCCGCCAGCTACAGCCGGGCGCTGTTGTTCGGCGCGTGCGCACCGCTGCTGGCGCGGGACGACGCCCGCGTGCGCGCGGTGCCCTTCGCCACGCGGCGCGCCACCCACGCGGAGGTGGTGCGCGTGCACCGCGAGCTGGCCGCCGTGCTGGTCTATGGTGGGCGCCAGTGGCCGACACCCACCCCGTCGCGTCCCTACCAATTGCGCATTCGCAGCGGGCCACGGTTGTGTTTCATGTCACGTGCGTATGTATGTAGAACTATTTTTGTATCGTACGTAGCCTACTGCGCTAATCGGTTTGCTACAACTGATGTTGAAATAATGATAGTTATAATATACATGTACGTATTTACCCAGCAGAGCCACACTGAGTCAGCAGCACGCTGCTGCTGCCACTGCTACCTTGTGTTTTAGTTTTAAGAAGTCGTCGGCCGATTAATGACGAGTTGTTTGTACGCGTGGGAGGAAAATCCGAAGCGACCGAAGAAAACCCACGCATTGCGCGAGCGGGGCGACACTCCATCCCCGTAAAGATGGACTAAACGGATGGCGATGAGCCCGCTTGCTGTTACCGCCGTCTCCTGGCGAGCCAGCGCATGGCACCTGAGAGTGTCCAACGCGTCGGCTTCGCCCGTTGGCGGGGCCACGACAACTCTCGCAAGGACGATCCGATACAGCAGAGCTTTTGTAGAAAGCCGTCTCGCCGTCCGGGACTTGCCCTCCGTAGAATCCAGCCGCATTTATCACGGAGGGGGGGGTGGTTTGCCCAACACACCTAAAAGAGCGGGTACCTCGTCAGGCAAGGCGGCGATGGCGAGATTGCGTGCGACGTCACGAAGCGGGGAATGGCTAACGTGCTTATCGCTCGTCAAACCGTTCCGAGGAGGGGCGCGCGTCGTTGGAACGCGTTGGCGACGGGGTGCGTGGTGTTCCCCTCCTCGCGCTCGCAGCCAAGGGGACCGATGTGGCGGAGGTGGCGAGTCCCGGCAGGAGGGCGTGGAGGAGAGCCGGGCGCGCCCCGGAGACCGCGGGGACCGCGGCTCAACCCGCGGTGCCCTCTCACGGAGGTAACGGTGGCAACCGGCAATTTCTCACGGCGCCGTCACGGTGGCGGGGGGGGGGCACCGAGCCGCCACCGCTGAGATCCCGGGTTCCAATCCGGCTTTCAGCCGCTGCCCGTGGTCGAATCCGGGTTCTCAAGCACAGAGAGTTGATGGTCTCAGCCCCGTCGCCAGTGACTGAGCGTGAAACTTTGTTCTCCTTTTAAGGTGGCCAAATTCCACCTGAGAATGAAAGGTTTCTACTGTCGTGAGATAATCAGGGAGGGTGGGAAAGTGCTGCTTGTGAGGGGCCTCGGAGGTAGTTCCTTGATGCCAGGTTCCACGGGCCGGTCGAGACATCCGGATGGATGCTTCGTGTCGTGAAACGACCCCGAACAGCCAATCGGGATAAAATCGGGGAAAAAGATGACGAGAGAGAATGTTGATGTTTGGATGACCGAGCGATTGGAGCGAGCGCACGTCTTTACACGGCAGCTCAAGCGTGGAGCTTCACCCACGGTGAAGCGCACGGGAGAGGGACACGCACGGGGACACAGCACACGGGGGGCACACGCACGCCGCACAATCGCCACCTCCGCCGCTAACCGGACGCCTCTCCCCCCTCCGCTTTCCCCGTTGACCCCGTCGGCTCGTCCGCCAGCTGGAGGAACGGGCGACGACGCGGACGACGACGACGATGACGACGGCGACGTGACGCTGCAGACGAGCGAGGAGTGTCTGAGCACGGCGCACCTCAGCGAGTACGACCTGCAGCCGAGCCGGGCCGCGCGACGCCGGGCCGCCCGCAACAACAACAACAAGCAGAAGAAGCAGCAGCAGCAGCCGCAGCAGCAGCAGATCGACCTCTCGGAGGGGCAGGAGGAGCGCCGCCCCAAGGGTGAGGTGGACGTCGCGTGCACGCCACGCTGTCCTCGGTGGCTGTGGCGCGGTGCTGCGTAGCGGTCAGCAGGGGACAGTATGGAGGTAGACGTGGTTGTACTGTACTCCTACGCTCCCACGTCTGTGCTCTACGCCACCATCGACCCTGTGCCGAGCCGCGTGCTGAAGCGGCCCCACGGCATGGGGATGGCCTTCATCCAGCAGTGGATTGATAAAGGGCTGTGCGTGTGCACGTGCCATTATAACAGATTCTTATGCAACGGACCACCCACTGACACCGTGACCTTTGCAGGGTCAGAGGAGAGTCCTGTGCCGGCGCCCGAGGGCAGGGCGGCGGACGGGGCGGCGGATGGGGCGGACGGTTCGGAGGACACGGGGGACGTCACGGCGGGAGACGGAGTGAGTCACGGGAGCCACGAGCAGGAGGAAGAGGAGGAGGAGCAGGGGAAGCGGCGTCCAAAGCGGCGCGAGAAGAAGTCCAAACCGAGCGCCGGCGCGGCGCTGACCAACGCCCTGCACGCCGGTACCGCTCGCAACGAGACGCACTCGTGCCACGTCGCGTCTCCACTCTGGCTGCGCCGGCGGTTCGTTGTTGTCGATTGTTCCGCAACATTCTGCCCCGAGAGCTTCGACGAGTCTCGGGACTCTTTCAGGAGGTCCCTGCAAAGTTGTCGCAGTAGGGGGGACTGGGAGGTGGGGGCATGTGACTGCTGTGTTTGTCTGAGATCCCAGTTGAGTAACTGAGTGTAACTTTTCAGCATTGGTAAGTTTTGTCAATATCAATTGCGCGATTTTTATTGGCAAATCTGAATGAGTGTGTGATGTTGTGCTGCGGTGTGCTGTGGTGTGCTGCCCCCACTGGTTCAGGCGCGGCGGACCCGGGCTACTACCGAGTGCGGGACGAGCTGTACACGGCGTGCAAGGTGGGCGACGCGGGCACTCTGCGCCGCATCCTGGGACCTCTGCTGCCTCGCCCTGTTGACCCCCACCCTCACGACCTGCCACCCCCCGAGGGGTCGTCCCCTCTGCCCGTGGACTCCGCTTCAGGCTCGCCGCGCGCCCCGTCTGGCGGCCAGCCCCACGCCCCCGAGAGCACAGAGGAGAGAGGGAGGTTGGCGGAGGGGGCGGCTTTCCCAGAATGCAGTGCGGAGGCGGTGGCCGCCATGCTGGCCGAGGCGGTGGGGGCGGCCGGCTGGACGCTGCTGCACGTGGCGGCCGCCAGCGGGCAGAGGACGGCCGCACGACTGCTCATGGAAGCCGGGGCCGACCCCACCATCAGGTGTCGCAAACAACCGGCCAATTGATTTCATCTCAAATGAATGCGCGTCATCGTCATCACCGTCATCAACATCAGCATCGTCTGCTATGATCTATCCGCTGCTGGGCTGAGGCCTCCCAAAACCGTCGCCCTCTCTCACCACCCTCCCGCGATGTTGCAGTCGGTCGAGTATCGCCACACGAGTTTATTCCATCGCTCCATTTCCACGATGGACGTTCTCTTGGGTGCGCGAGTTTTGACCACAAGGGCCATCGTTCCTTCCAGCGACGATGTGTCCTGCAAAAGTGTGCTCGGTTTAATTAATTTGAAATGCAGTCTCAAACTTCAGACCACCGTCTGCAGCCACCGCCGACGGGCCGTCGTGCCGCCGCCGGCGCGGCGAGCTCACCGCGTCGCTCTCGCCGTGCGCCCGTGTGCAGGGACAGGAAGGGCCGCCCGGCGTACTGCGCGAGCGCCGACAAGGAGACACGCCACGAGTTCCGGCGCTACGCCGCACAGCGCCCGGGCAAGTACGACTACGCCAGGGCCCAGGTGGGCGCGCAACATCGACGACGCACCGGATTCTGTCGCTATATTTTCGCGACTTTTTAGGGTTCCCCAACAACGGCACGTTGTCAAAACGACAAAGCTCTGGTGACTGTCTGGACGAGTCGTATAAAGCATCCTTTATCAGTTTACCGTGTGTATAAGCTGTCTTGTGTGTCACTCGGGTGACCCTAGGTCTACTCAGTGTGGGCGCCACAGTGGCGATGTTGACTACCTCGCCTGGTATACAGGAGGCATGGGTTCGATCTCTACACTGACGCCTGTTGTATATTTGGAGTTTGCGTGTCTCCCCGTAGTCACGTGGATTTTTCTCCGGGTCTTCCGGTTTTTCCCTCCACATTTAAAACCAACACGCATTTAGAGTGTTTCGCTGCTATAAAGTTCCATACGATCAGCCACTTCGTTGAGCAATCATTTGTAATTAGTTCGCTTTTGAAAAAGAGCTACATAGCTCAGTGGGCCTTACCTGCTAAAATAAAAAGTTCATAGTTTAGTTTACTCAGCCTTAAATGGCAGCTCAGCCCTTGTGCGCCGTGCCGGCCACGCTAACAGCACTTGGGGTACACGAGGTCACCGCGCGTCTCGCCGCCCGCAGATCCCGGGCCCGCTCACTGACGAGATGGAGAGCGACCGTGCGGAGCGCAAGCGGGCGCAGCGAGCGGCGCGGCGCGTCAAGGACCGCGACCAGCGGGAGGAGCAGCGGCGCCAGGAAGCCGAGGACGCCGAGACGCGACGCTTCGCCTCGCTCAGCGACCGCGAGAAGGTGCCGTGTCGCCCCGACTCCATTCCGTGTTGTGCCTCGATCCAAACCCGCCCGAGTGACATCTCATTCTAGCGTCTCCGACGTTCATCGTTCACCTCGAGGCACGAGGACAAATCGCCGCTTGAGATACTAACGGGAGAATTGTCGAACGGGGAAGTGATGGCAGACCAAATGCGGCGTTATCTGTAACGCTGCTGCACAGACGATACACGCACGCGTTCGCGATTGCCACGGGGGCATCCCAACGGAATTGCGCTGCGCAACACCGAGTCGGTGCCGCCTGTAATACCGAGTTGGTGCCGCGTGTGCAGAGGGCGCTGGCAGCGGAGAAGCGGCTGGCGCAGCAGGGAGCAGCAACGTCGGCCGCAGCAGCGCCGCTCGGCAACATCAGGTGCCCCCAACGTGACGCGGGCACGCCAGCACCTGGGCTCACGCGAGTTCGCAAGAATCCCCCGTGTTGCCCTTGCAGGCTGTTGGGGAAAAATTGCTCTTAGTGAGCACCTATTCAGGCTGGGACAGCCACCTTTGTCTCCCCAGATATGTATTACCATCGTCACTTTTGTCTCGTGGCGTGTTTGGGTGTGAGCAGGTTTGTATAACGTTAATCGCATTACCCCCCCCCCGCCCTGCAAGCGTGCTGCCAGCTCTCTCAACCTCTCGCCGAGTCTCACCCCTTCACTGTGCTCCCCCCCCACCTCTCCCCCCCCCCCCCCCCGTGGCCCCCAGGAGGTGCTGGCAATGTGGGCAGTCCCTACAGGAGAAGACGCCCTTCGAGTACTTTGACTTCTCGTTTTGCACCATCGCCTGCCTGCAGCAGCACAAGCGCTTTGGCGCCAGCGCCAAGCCTTGAGGTGCCACTGCGTGCAGGCACGGCGCTACGGTTCACGGGGGTGGGTTAAGGACAAGCGTTTTTTAATACTTCGAGGTACAGTGGCCAGCGTGGTTGATGCTCGTGCATCGCAGTACTCGAAGGGCCTGGGTTCAATTCATGAGTCAATGTTCCTCCTGTTCTGCATGGGTTTCCTCCTAAAACAAACATGCAATGTAACCGGTACTGGCCGAAACATCCACATGCGAAGTGCACTGCAAATTACGCGATTGGGATTACACCCAGCAGCATCGCCCCCTGCTGTGACACCGGAGCAGAACACCTCCTGAAAAAGAGCCGAGCGACTGTGAGGTTCTCCTGGTTTAAACAAGCCGCCGAGTCATTACAGAGTTTGCAGTGGGGTCGGCTTAATTTCTCATTGAATATTTTGTGGATGACTAGTGGTGCCGGGTGATAACTATTTTCCATGTCGCTGCCCTGTTCACACCCGGTTCGTTGAACCCGTTCGTGAACTCATCAGTTTTGCCTTCATGTGGGCTCTTGTTGAGCAAACAAAAACACCCTGATACAATATCAACAATTCTAAATTCTTTATGAACTCAAAAAATCAAACGCTTACACCCAACGAGTCCTCTCACTGCAATATAAACATTGTGTTTAACGTTGGTTACGAAACCAATCGCACCCTGAGCGTCATTGTGAAACAAAAGCGTTTCAACTGGACAGCGCGTCGCTCCAATCGGCAAGTGTAATAAAGTCACAGGTGATTGCGTCATTAAGAATAGTGCAAAATAAATCGTGTGTGCTGGTCGTCGTCTTCATTCGTTCGGCCGGCGGGAAGTGGTGGGGATTTGCCGCACTCCTCGCAGCGTCAGTGCCAGCGGCCCAGGCCCAGCGGCCGCACCCGCGCAGGGCCCCGCACCGTGCCGTTGAGAACGGGGCGATCCACGAACCGGACGGCACAGGAGGAGGAGGAGCACGAGGCAGGCGCCGCCTCCAGCTCCAGCACACTAACATTGTTGGGGGCGGTGGTGCTGAGTGCTGTGGCAGGCACAAACAGCGTGACCTGCGGGCCTGCGGCGGGCCAGTAGCGGCCCAGGTTGAAGCCGTTGATCCACACCTGGCCCTGTGTGTGGAAAGCGGTTATTATGAACCTGCGCTATAAACCCACCAACCCGGGTTATGTACGTTGGCGGTGTGTGTGCATCTGAACCTTCTTGAGTGAACATTGGTCAAACGTGTGACACTGATGTACATCAATTTACTTCTGGATGAGATGTGCTGTATCAATAAAAATATTGACGTTCCTTTCGTGTCTTTTTTATCCAATTGGTGAAAATGTATATTCGTATTTTTAGTAAAAAATTTATTTTATATAAAGAATTGGTAGTAAATATGCTATATAAGCAATAAAAATGTGAAAATATTGACATTATTTTTCTTGCTAATAACGGCATACTAACCTGTGTCGTTTTTGGTCCAAAATCGGAGAAAATTTCTACTCGTGTTTTTTGTAAAAAAAAAAAAAGGATTTATACCAATAATTGGTAGTAAATATGTTATATAATCAATAAAAAAGTGAAAATATTGACATCGTTTTTCCTGCAAAATGGCATACTAACCTGTCGTTTTTGGTCCAAAATCGGTGAAAATTTCTACTCGTGTTTTTTGTAAAAAAAGAATTTATACCAATAATTGGTAGTATAGCTCTATATATAAAAGGGAAATTTGTTAATGTGTCTGTTTAAAATGTTTAGAGTACATCCCGACATACAACAAATTTGAAATTTGCCATGTGGGTTACTTTCTAGACTGTACACCATGCAAACATAAAAATACACTTTTTTTGGGGGGGGGGGGTCAATAATGCATATTTTTTGCACGGCAAGTGAGCTGTGACGTCACATCTGTCATGTGACCAGCGCATGCGGAAGCGTCACGCAGTGCGCCTGCTCATGTCACGCCCCCCCCCCAACCCTCCGCGGCGCGAGTAAAGTGCCATACAAATGTGTTGCAGGTCTAAGGCGTTCTTCGCGCAGCATTGCTGCTTTATTATTTCAGTCGTTTACTGCCGTACGTACCCTGAAAGTTGTGTCTGCAGCAAGCGTGTGTATGTGTACCTATGGACGCGCGCACGTGTGTGTGTGTGGGGGGGGAGCGGTAGTGTAGTGGTTAGAATGCTGCGCTACGAACCCGGCGACCCGAGTTCGAATCCCACTCACGGCCACCACTGGTGGCGATTATTTTAACCGCTCCTGGCCCTCCCCTGAAAATTGACGTAATTTTTCGTGCTAAAAACGGCATACTAACCTATGTCGTTTTTGGTCCAAAATCGGTGAAAATTTCTACCCGTATTTTCAGTTATAATATTATTTTATATCAAGAATTGGTAGTAAATATGCTATATAAGCAATAAAAATGTGAAAATATTGACATTATTTTTCTTGCTAAAAACGGCATACTAACCTATGTCGTTTTTGGTCCAAAATCGGTGAAAATTTCTACCCGTATTTTCAGTTATAATATTATTTTATATCAAGAATTGGTAGTAAATATGCTATATAAGCAATAAAAATGTAAAAATATTGACATCATTTTTCCTGCTAAAACGGCATACTAACCTATGTCGTTTTTGGTCCAAAATCGGTGAAAATTTTTATTCGTGTTTTTTGTAAAAAAAAAATATTTTATACCAATTGGTAGTAAATATGTTATATAATCAATAAAAATGTGAAAATATTGACATCGTTTTTCCTGCTAAAACGGCATACTAACCTATATCGTTTTTGGTCCAAAATCGGTGAAAATTTCTACTCGTGTTTTTTGTAAAAAAAAGAAATTATACCAATAATTGGTAGTAAATATGTTATATAATCAATAAAAATGTAAAAATATTGACATCGTTTTTCCTGCTAAAACGGCATACTAACCTATGTCGTTTTTGGTCCAAAATCGGTGAAAATTTCTACTCGTGTTTTTGGTAATAAAATGAATTTATACCAATAATTGGTAGTAAATATGTTATATAATCAATAAAAATGTGAAAATATTGACATTATTTTTCTTGCTAAAAACGGCATACTAACCTATGTCGTTTTTGGTCCAAAATCGGAGAAAATTTCTACTCGTGTTTTTTGTAAAAAAAAAAAAAGGATTTATACCAATAATTGGTAGTAAATATGTTATATAATCAATAAAAAAGTGAAAATATTGACATCGTTTTTCCTGCAAAATGGCATACTAACCTGTCGTTTTTGGTCCAAAATCGGTGAAAATTTCTACTCGTGTTTTTTGTAAAAAAAGAATTTATACCAATAATTGGTAGTATAGCTCTATATATAAAAGGGAAATTTGTTAATGTGTCTGTTTAAAATGTTTAGAGTACATCCCGACATACAACAAATTTGAAATTTGCCATGTGGGTTACTTTCTAGACTGTACACCATGCAAACATAAAAATACACTTTTTTTGGGGGGGGGGGGGGTCAATAATGCATATTTTTTGCACGGCAAGTGAGCTGTGACGTCACATCTGTCATGTGACCCGCGCATGCGAAAGCGTCACGCAGTGCGCCTGCTCATGTCACGCCCCCCCCCCCAACCCTCCGCGGCGCGAGTAAAGTGCCATACAAATGTGTTGCAGGTCTAAGGCGTTCTTCGCGCAGCATTGCTGCTTTATTATTTCAGTCGTTTACTGCCGTACGTACCCTGAAAGTTGTGTCTGCAGCAAGCGTGTGTATGTGTACCTATGGACGCGCGCACGTGTGTGGGGGGAGCGGTAGTGTAGTGGTTAGAATGCTGCGCTACGAACCCGGCGACCCGAGTTCGAATCCCACTCACGGCCACCACTGGTGGCGATTATTTTAACCGCTCCTGGGCCTCCCCTAGGTCGAATCAGCCTCAAACGAGTAACTGCTGTGGTGTGAATATCGCCACTGGGGAGACAAAGGCGGCCGGGCGTGGTTCTGGCCACCAACCAAAATTGAAAATTTTTCGTGCTAAAAACGGCATACTAACCTATGTCGTTTTTGGTCCAAAATCGGTGAAAATTTCTACTTGTATTTTTAGTTTAAAATTTATTTTATATCTAGAATTGGTAGTAAATATGCTATATAAGCAATAAAAATGTGAAAATATTGACATTATTTTTCTTGCTAAAAACGGCATACTAACCTATGTCGTTTTTGGTCCAAAATCGGTGAAAATTTCTACCCGTATTTTCAGTTATAATATTATTTTATATCAAGAATTGGTAGTAAATATGCTATATAAGCAATAAAAATGTGAAAATATTGACATTATTTTTCTTGCTAAAAACGGCATACTAACCTTTGTCGTTTTTGGTTCAAAATCAGTGAAAATTTCTACTCGTATTTTCAGTAAAAATTGCATTTTATATCAAGAATTGGTAGTAAATATGCTATATAAGCAATAAAAATGTGAAAATATTGACGTTTTTGGTTCAAAATCAGTGAAAATTTCTACTCGTATTTTTAGTAAAAAAAATATTTTATACCAAGAATTGGTAGTAAATTACTAATGAGCCAAGAATGTCTGTGTGACGTCACTCCACGTCGACCAACCTCCCCTCATCAATAATCATGAACAGGTGGGATCCTCCACATGGCCCCCCCCTCCCCCATCATTAACAATCATGAATGGGTGACGTCACTGCATGAGGGTGGAGTGGAAACAAAAATGTGTTCATGCAAATTAGCTTTCATTTTCACCTGTCTCTCTTTATGGAAAGTGAAGCAAATAAAGACATCAACGCAGCAACTATTATAACGAGCCAAAAGAGGCTGTGTGTGTGTCCCGCGTGTGACGTCACTCCACATGCTGCACCCCTCCCCAATAACCATTAGCGGGTGACGTCACTCCACATGGGGCAACCACCCCCCTCATTAGTAGTCATGAGGATGACGTGAGGCACCCTCCTCCCGCCATTAATAATCATGAGTGGTGACGTCACTCAACACGGAGCTCCCTCATCAATAATCATGAGCTCATGACGTCACTTCTGTGAACCCCACCCCCACATTAATAATCATGAGCGGGGTCATTATTTTCGATTGAATATTTCAGATTAACTGCAATACACCCGTCCTTGGACGGGCTATAGGCGAGTATGTTATATAATCAATAAATATGTGAAAATATTCACATTATTGTTCTTGCTAAAAACGTTATTGGTTCAAAATCAGTGCAAATTTCTACTCGTATTTTCAGTTAAAATGTTATTTTATATCAAGAATTGGTAGTAAATATTCCATATAAGCAATAAAAATGTGAAAATATTGACATTATTTTTCTTGCTAAAAACGGCATACTAACCTGTGTCGTTTTTGGTTCAAAATCGGTGAAAATTTCTACTCGTATTTTCAGTTATAATATTATTTTATATCAAGAATTGGTAGTAAATATGCTATATAAGCAATAAAAATGTGAAAATATTGACGTTTTTGGTTCAAAATCAGTGAAAATTTCTACTCGTATTTTTAGTAAAAAAATATTTTATACCAAGAATTGGTAGTAAATTACTAATGAGCCAAGAATGTCTGTGTGACGTCACTCCACGTCGACCAGCCCCCCCTCATCAATAATCATGAACAGGTGGGATCCTCCACATGGCCCCCCCCTCCCCCATCATTAACAATCATGAATGGGTGACGTCACTGCATGAGGGTGGAGTGGAAACAAAAATGTGTTCATGCAAATTAGCTTTCATTTTCACCTGTCTTTCTTTATGGAAAGTGAAGCTAATAAAGACATCAACGCAGCAACTATTATAACGAGCCAAAAGAGGCTGTGTGTGTGTCCCGCGTGTGACGTCACTCCACATGCTGCACCCCTCCCCAATAACCATTAGCGGGAGACGTCACTCCACATGGGGCAACCACCCCCCTCATTAGTCATGAGGATGACGTGAGGCACCCTCCCGCCATTAATAATCATGAGTGGTGACGTCACTCAACACGGAGCTCCCTCATCAATAATCATGAGCTCATGACGTCACTCCTGTGAACCCCACCCCCACATAAATAATCATGAGCGGGGTCATTATTTTCGATTGAATATTTCAGATTAACTGCAATACACGAGTCCTTGGACGGGCTATAGGCTAGTATGTTATATAAACAATAAATATGTGAAAATATTGACATTATTTTTCTTGCTAAAAACGGAAAAATTTCTACTCGTATTTTCAGTTTTAATTTTATTTTATATCTAGAATTGGTAGTAAATCTGCTATATAAGCAATAAAAATGTGAAAATATTGACATTATTTTTCTTGCTAAAACGGCATACTAACCTATGTCGTTTTTGGTTCAAAATCTGTGAAAATTTCTACTCGTATTTTCAGTTATAATATTATTTTATATCAAGAATTGGTAGTAAAAATGCTATATAAGCAATAAAAATGTGAAAATATTGACATAATTTTTCTTGCTAAAAACGGCATACTAACCTATGTCGTTTTTGGTCCAAAATCGGTGAAAATTTCTACTCGTGTTTTTTGTAAAAAAAAAAAAAGAATTTATACCAATAATTGGTAGTAAATATGTTATATAATCAATAAAAATGTGAAAATATTGACATCGTTTTTCCTGCTAAAATGGCATACTAACCTGTCGTTTTTGGTCCAAAATCGGTGAAAATTTCTACTCGTGTTTTTGGTAATAAAATGAATTTATACCAATAATTGGTAGTAAATATGTTATATAATCAATAAAAATGTGAAAATATTGACATTATTTTTCTTGCTAAAAACGGCATACTAACCTATGTCGTTTTTGGTCCAAAATCGGTGAAAATTTCTACTCGTGTTTTTTGTAAAAAAAAAAAAAGAATTTATACCAATAATTGGTAGTAAATATGTTATATAATCAATAAAAATGTGAAAATATTGACATTATTTTTCTTGCTAAAAACGGCATACTAACCTATGTCGTTTTTGGTCCAAAATCGGTGAAAATTTCTACTCGTGTTTTTTGTAAAAAAAAAAAAAGAATTTATACCAATAATTGGTAGTAAATATGTTATATAATCAATAAAAATGTGAAAATATTGACATCGTTTTTCCTGCTAAAATGGCATACTAACCTATGTCGTTTTTGGTCCAAAATCGGTGAAAATTTCTACTCGTGTTTTTTGTAAAAAAAAAAAAGAATTTATACCAATAATTGGTAGTAAATATGTTATATAATCAATAAAAATGTGAAAATATTGACATCGTTTTTCCTGCTAAAACGGCATACTAACCTATATCGTTTTTGGTCCAAAATCGGTGAAAATTTCTACTCGTGTTTTTTGTAAAAAAAAGAAATTATACCAATAATTGGTAGTAAATATGTTATATAATCAATAAAAATGTAAAAATATTGACATCGTTTTTCCTGCTAAAACGGCATACTAACCTATGTCGTTTTTGGTCCAAAATCGGTGAAAATTTTTATTCGTGTTTTTTGTAAAAAAAAATTATTTTATACCAATTGGTAGTAAATATGTTATATAATCAATAAAAATGTGAAAATATTGACATCATTTTTCCTGCTAAAACGGCATACTAACCTATGTCGTTTTTGGTCCAAAATCGGTGAAAATTTCTACTCGTGTTTTTTGTAAAAAAAAAAGAATTTATACCAATAATTGGTAGTAAATATGTTATATAATCAATAAAAATGTGAAAATATTGACATCGTTTTTCCTGCTAAAATGGCATACTAACCTATGTCGTTTTTGGTCCAAAATCGGTGAAAATTTCTACTCGTGTTTTTTGTAAAAAAAAAAAGAATTTATACCAATAATTGGTAGTAAATATGTTATATAATCAATAAAAATGTAAAAATATTGACATCGTTTTTCCTGCTAAAACGGCATACTAACCTATGTCGTTTTTGGTCCAAAATCGGTGAAAATTTTTATTCGTGTTTTTTGTAAAAAAAAATTATTTTATACCAATTGGTAGTAAATATGTTATATAATCAATAAAAATGTGAAAATATTGACATCATTTTTCCTGCTAAAACGGCAGACTAACCTATATCGTTTTTGGTCCAAAATCGGTGAAAATTTCTACTCGTGTTTTTTGTAAAAAAAAGAATTTATACCAATAATTGGTAGTAAATATGTTATATAATCAATAAAAATGTAAAAATATTGACATCGTTTTTCCTGCTAAAACGGCATACTAACCTACGTCGTTTTTGGTCCAAAATCGGTGAAAAATTTTATTCGTGTTTTTTGTAAAAAAAAATTATTTTATACCAATTGGTAGTAAATATGTTATATAATCAATAAAAATGTGAAAATATTGACATCATTTTTCCTGCTAAAACGGCATACTAACCTATGTCGTTTTTGGTCCAAAATCGGTGAAAATTTCTACTCGTGTTTTTTGTAAAAAAAAAAAAAGAATTTATACCAATAATTGGTAGTAAATATGTTATATAATCAATAAAAATGTGAAAATATTGACATCGTTTTTCCTGCTAAAACGGCATACTAACCTATATCGTTTTTGGTCCAAAATCGGTGAAAATTTCTACTCGTGTTTTTTGTAAAAAAAAGAATTTATACCAATAATTGGTAGTAAATATGTTATATAATCAATAAAAATGTAAAAATATTGACATCGTTTTTCCTGCTAAAACGGCATACTAACCTGTCGTTTTTGGTCCAAAATCGGTGAAAATTTCTACTCGTGTTTTTTGTAAAAAAAAAAAAAGAATTTATACCAATAATTGGTAGTAAATATGTTATATAATCAATAAAAATGTGAAAATATTGACATCGTTTTTCCTGCTAAAACGGCATACTAACCTGTCGTTTTTGGACCAAAATCGGTGAAAATTTTTACTCGTGTTTTTTGTAAAAAAAATGATTTTATACCAATTGGTAGTAAATATGTTATATAATCAATAAAAATGTGAAAATATTGACATCATTTTTCCTGCTAAAACGGCAGACTAACCTATGTCGTTTTTGGTCCAAAATCGGTGAAAATTTCTACTCGTGTTTTTTGTAAAAAAAAAAAAGAATTTATACCAATAATTGGTAGTAAATATGTTATATAATCAATAAAAATGTGAAAATATTGACATCGTTTTTCCTGCTAAAATGGCATACTAACCTATGTCGTTTTTGGTCCAAAATCGGTGAAAATTTCTACTCGTATTTTTAGTTTAAAAAATATTTTATACCAAGAATTGGTAGTATAGCTCTATATATAAAAGTGAAATTTGTTAATGTGTCTGTTTAAAATGTTTAGAGTACATCCCGACATGCAACAAATTTGAAATTTGCCATGTGGGTTACTTTCCAGACTGTACACCATGCAAACATAAAAATACACTTTTTTTTTGGGGGGGGGGGGGTTAATAATGCATATTTTTTGCACGGCAAGTGAGCTGTGACGTCACATCTGTCATGTGACCCGCGCATGCGGAAGCGTCACGCAGTGTGCCTGCTCATGTCACGCCCCCCCCCCAACCCTCCGCGGCGCGAGTAAAGTGCCATACAAATGTGTTGCAGGTCTAAGGCGTTCTTCGCGCAGCATTGCTGCTTTATTATTTCAGTCGTTTACTGCCGTACGTACCCTGAAAGTTGTGTCTGCAGCAAGCGCGTGTATGTGTACCTATGGACGCGCGCACGTGTGTGTGTGTGGGGGGAGCGGTAGTGTAGTGGTTAGAATGCTGCGCTACGAACCCGGCGACCCGAGTTCGATTCCCGCTCACGGCCACCACTGGTGACGATTATTTTAACCGCTCCTCGGCCTCCCCTAGGTCGAATCAGCCTCAAACGAGTAACTGCTGTGGTGTGAATATCGCCACTGGGGAGACAAAGGCGGCCGGGCGTGGTTCTGGCCACCAACCAAAATCGGTGAAAATTTCTACTTGTATTTTTAGTTTAAAATTTATTTTATATCTAGAATTGGTAGTAAATATGCTATATAAGCAATAAAAATGTAAAAATATTGACATTATTTTTCTTGCTAAAAACGGCAAACCTGTGTCGTTTTTGGTTCAAAATCAGTGAAAATTTCTACTCGTATTTTCAGTAAAAATTGCATTTTATATCAAGAATTGGTAGTAAATATGCTATATAAGCAATAAAAATGTGAAAATATTGACGTTTTTGGTTCAAAATCAGTGAAAATTTCTACTCGTATTTTTAGTAAAAAAAATATTTTATACCAAGAATTGGTAGTAAATTACTAATGAGCCAAGAATGTCTGTGTGACGTCACTCCACGTCGACCAACCTCCCCTCATCAATAATCATGAACAGGTGGGATCCTCCACATGGCCCCCCCCTCCCCCATCATTAACAATCATGAATGGGTGACGTCACTGCATGAGGGTGGAGTGGAAACAAAAATGTGTTCATGCAAATTAGCTTTCATTTTCACCTGTCTCTCTTTATGGAAAGTGAAGCAAATAAAGACATCAACGCAGCAACTATTATAACGAGCCAAAAGAGGCTGTGTGTGTGTCCCGCGTGTGACGTCACTCCACATGCTGCACCCCTCCCCAATAACCATTAGCGGGTGACGTCACTCCACATGGGGCAACCACCCCCCTCATTAGTAGTCATGAGGATGACGTGAGGCACCCTCCTCCCGCCATTAATAATCATGAGTGGTGACGTCACTCAACACGGAGCTCCCTCATCAATAATCATGAGCTCATGACGTCACTCCTGTGAACCCCACCCCCACATTAATAATCATGAGCGGGGTCATTATTTTCGATTGAATATTTCAGATTAACTGCAATACACCCGTCCTTGGACGGGCTATAGGCGAGTATGTTATATAATCAATAAATATGTGAAAATATTGACATTAATTTTTCTTGCTAAAAACGGCATACTAACATGTGTCGTTTTTGGTCCAAAATCGGTGAAAATTTTTACTCGTGTTTTTTGTAAAAAAAAAAGAATTTATACCAATAATTGGTAGAAAATATGTTATATAATCAATAAAAATTTGAAAATATTGACATAATTTTTCCTGCTAAAACGGCATACTAACCTATGTCGTTTTTGGTCCAAAATCGGTGAAAATTTCTACTCGTGTTTTTGGTAAAAAAAAATGAATTTATACCAATAATTGGTAGTAAATATGTTATATAATCAATAAAATGTGAAAATATTGACGTCATTTTTCCTGCTAAGACGGCATACTAACCTATGTCGTTTTTGGTCCAAAATCGCTGAAAATTTCTACTCGTATTTTGTGTAAAAAAATGAATTTATACCAATAATTGGTAGTAAATATGCTATATAATCAATAAAAATGGTAAAATATTGACATTTTTCCTGCTAAAAACGTAATTTTTGGTCGACAATCGGTAACAAAAAATATATTTTAAAAAAGCCCTTACTTTAGTCCATCCGGGGAGCTCAAGGTAAGTGTCCATGGGCAGGTCGGGCAGGCCGGACGGGATGCTGAAAGTGCCCGTGTAGAAAGCGGGCCCACAGGAAGGGCCTCCTGCAGCGTCGCTACGGGCACCGCGAGGCTGCACGGCCCCGCTAGCCACCGCACCGTCAACGTCCAGGGAGTAGATGGTCCAGTTGACAATCGGTGTGAGGCCCAGCGTCAGATTGTCCGTGAGGCCCTGCAGTAGCGGCAGAAGTAGCGGCGGCAGCAGAAGCACACTCGTCATGTTTAGAAAAATGGTCAGTTTTTAAATGGTCACGGTCACACCGGCCAGAACCAAATGGCTTTATTAAAGTTTGCAATGGATCCAAGTCAATGTGTACCTTCAATCGAAGGTTAAAGAACTTGAGAAAAGAGACAAAGAGAGGTAATTCCACATTGTAAAATTACAAAAGCAGAAAGAAAATTGCTTTGACAATCAAAATATTTATACTTTAGTGGAAGCACAAATAATCCTTACACTTGTATCTCTTTGTGTGCATGCATCCACCTTGCGTGCGCAAGTGCTACGTGCGTGTGTGACCGAGTGCACGCATGCGTGAACGTTTCAAGTGCTGAGAGGAAAGAAATTGCCTTGAAGTCATTGATATGGCGCCCATAGTTGATCCGGCCCATGTTTTCCACAAGGATGTCGAGCCGCGACCCGGCCTTGCCGGTCACATTGACGCCGCTCGCATTGTTGCGCTGCAGGACGCCCAGCAGCACCTGCGTGGCACACGGCAGAACGAACATCACGTTGGCACACGGCAGAACTAACATCACGTTGGCACACGGCAGAACTAACATCACGTTGGCACACGGCAGAACTAACATCACGTTGGCACACGGCAGAACTAACATCGCGTTGGCACACGGCAGAACTAACATCACGTTGGCACACGGCAGAACAAACATCACGTTGGCACACGGCAGAACTAACATCGCGTTGGCACACGGCAGAACAAACATCACGTTGGCACACGGCAGAACTAACATCACGTTGGCACACGGCAGAACGAACATCACGTTGGCACACGGCAGAACTAACATCACGTTGGCACACGGCAGAACTAACATCACGTTGGCACACGGCAGAACGAACATCACGTTGGCACACGGCAGAACTAACATCACGTTGGCACACGACAGAACGAACATCACGTTGGCACACGGCAGAACTAACATCACGTTGACACACGACAGAACGAACATCACGTTGGCACACAGCAGAACTAACATCACGTTGACACACGACAGAACGAACATCACGTTGGCACACGGCAGAACTAACATCACGTTGGCACACGGCAGAACTAACATCACGTTGGCACACGACAGAACGAACATCACGTTGGCACACGGCAGAACTAACATCACGTTGACACACGACAGAACGAACATCACGTTGGCACACGGCAGAACTAACATCAAGTTAGCACACGGCAGAACTAACATCACGTTGCCAGTATTTAAGGTTCATAAGCAGTGAGGTTTATTGATAAAAAAAACATGACCTTGAAATTACTTCCTTAATTCTCCCTTGTCAAGCTAAACAAATAATTTATACGTGAATGGCACAGCCCCTACTTTGTTGACGTACTGTGCGTGTCCACGCATTCAGACAGGAGCGTGAGCGAGCGAGCGAGCGAGGTGCGAGCGCTCACCCCGTCCAGCGTTACATATCCGCGGTCGTGCACGCCATTGAGCCAGGAAAGCAGCGGCGTCGGAGTTGGGCAGTCCACCGGCAGCGCCGTGCGGTACAGCATGAAGCCAAAACTCTAGAGAGCGACCAGTGCACACACAAAGTGGTACTTATTTTTACTTATTTGATCAGCCCCATCCAAACTCTCTAGTTCTTTCGGTAAAGTCATGTAGATAGAAAAAATAATAAAAGAAAACACGACGTTTCGTCGCAACACAAGCATCCATCTTCAGGTGAGAAAATTATCTGCTGTTGTGGCTTTTTCTAGGCACGGGAGGGGGGGGGAAGTAGTTTTGTCGAGTCGTGGCTGTAGGAGTTCACGGGGGAGGGGGGGGTAGGGTTTGTGGCGTGCAGGGAACGGTGGGGGCTGGAGAAATTAGCAAGTAAAGGAGCTCGAATCTATAAGCTGAGTTGTGTCTGCGACAGCAATTAACTGACCTGATGGACTGAGCGTCCCACTGCTTGTGTGAACACAAGGCCTAACCAACAACAACGGGCGCGCACGCAACTAACGCGCCATGTGTAGACGGCGACAAACGTCCACGGCCGTCAGAGATGACGCTCTCACCTGCTTCATCTGCTCAAACGTGAGAGGGAACATGCTCTTCACGGGCGGAGAGGTGGCCAGCCTTCCCAAGAAGTCGGTCACCGTGCCCGCCTTTTTCAGCACACACACAGTGCGTACACAAAGCACAGGCTTAGCACCGCACGCTGCAGTCGCCCCACAACTCCACGGCATCCGCATGCTGCACCTAGACAAGCACGGCGAGTGTAAACGATTTATTCATGAAAGTGAATGATGCAAAGCTTTGTAAGACCCAAAGTGAAACTCTTACGTCCCCAACGGCAGTACTCGTGCACAGAATGGGGAGGTGACGCAAGCAGCAGAGGCACAATCAGGACAGGCGGGGAGGGGGGCGGCCTGGGGGGGAACAATCAGGGCAGTTGCACCCCCTCCCCCCCCCCCCAAATATTTATTATACAGCCACTACATGTCATGCATGTCTAGATCATTTTTGAGACTTTTCATGATTATAAAATTTAGAATCGTGCAATCCATTCATGTACTCGTCACAAATTGGTATGTTTATGTGATAAACCTTACAAATTGGTGGTGCAATATAACCCAAAAAAACCTCTATTATGGATAATATTTATTTGGGAAAGCCTACGTGTTAATCTGAGAAACTTATTTCCGACTTGTATTCTTGGTAGGAAAACAATTTCCCACCTCTGAAAACAAGATTAGCCATCGGCGCGACTGTCAAGCGTCTTTCCCACTGCGACCCCGTCGCGCACGCCACGAGCCGCGATGACATTTTACAAAATGAACCGTGTCATTTCAGCGCATCAATGAGTCGCTGCTGCGGCGGCAGAAGGACTTTCGGACTTGCACGAGAGAATAAAATGTCGACATTTAATCCGCAGAGACGCCAGCAATACAGTGAATGCGTGCGTACACGGGCTCACGTTACCATGTTGAGCGCCACCGCTCCGTAGGCGTACTTGGGCGTGGGAGGTGGAATGGGTCCCTCCGGAATCCGGTTGTACTGGGGCCGGGGTGATGACAGGTGACAGGAGTTACAATAATAGCATTTATTTATCCAAGAAAGCCTCACTAAGTCCGAGTAATTATTTTTTAAAGCGAGTTATCGCTCGTACCATCAACCATGCGTCCTGCACGCGACACAGCGTTCGGATGAATTGTGATGATTTGGGGGTCAGGAGTTGATTCAACAATCCATTAGCTTTTTGTTTTGTTTTGTGCTGTCTGGTTTGTATTGTCCGTCTCGTGTGTCCTGTCTTGTTATAGTCTGACAGAAGGGAACTCGATCGTGCATGTCATTTTCATTTAATTTGCCTAAACCATAGAAAGTGTATTCTGGCATGCGCGATTGTAAGAATTTATTTAAATCTATAAAAGGATTGCTTCCCGTCTCTCAATAACTACACGTCTACTCACACGCTTACTTTTCTCTCTGCCATTTAAAAGCCGTGATAGGCAACAAAAATGCCATTCCAACTATTTCACACAAAAAATATTGGGGAGGGGAGGGGAGGCAGTGGGTTATAGCACACTGCCCTATGAACCTCCGATTAGCACGGTTGGCTATGTACGGTGCAAAAGAAGTTCAACATACATACATACATACAACCGAGCAACCTGAGTTTGATTCCTAACTATGGCTAACATCAGTGACAAGTCGTATCTGAACCGGTCCTGAGTCTCCCGTTACCAAGCTGCACTAACCAGCGTGGTAAGGCACGGTCAAACAACCTTCAAGCTCAACACAGCATGGACAGGCCTCCATCCAGCAGTGGATGCACAAAGTGTTTTACATTATTACATGAAGAGGAGGCTAAAATACTACTTATAAAGCCCCACATCTGTCGCCTCTCAATATTCTACGATGCTAAGCATGACCAATTCCAGTTGCTCCTGGTGCAAATTCTTCATGCCAAATTCGGAGGCAACCATTCTGGGCCCCGACCCTCTAGATCAAGGAGATGAGTTCGCCTCCACGTGAGGCAGCGGTGGAGGAGCGGCACCTTGCTCACGACGCTGCGGATGAGGAAGTACTTGTCCGTGGGGTCGCCAGCCTCCGTGAGCGGAGCGTCGTAGTCGTAGCTCGTGGGCTGCGGCGAGTAAGGCTCGTTCGCGCCTGGGGACATCCACGGATGCGGCACACTCGTGACGCAGCCGGTCTTCCGCTAGCTCACCAGCACCATCGTCATCATCGCAATCCGCTCTGATGAACCCACGACTGCACGATGAAGGCCTTCCCAGGTCGTCACCATTGGTAAATAATAATAAATTATTATTTTCAGTGCAAGTCAACTCTGTAAGATTATATTTCGACCGATCATAACCACAATGGCTGAGCTGTACGTGTGAGTATATGCGACGGGTTGTCTCGATGGCTCACCATTCCAGTAGGCAAAGTTGGTGCCTCCTTCAAACATGTACCTGGAAAACACCACCACCCACACAGACGCACACACAGACACGCCCGCGTTAAGTCCCTGCGTCACACCGGTAGTAAGGCATTCACAGCGAGGTCTGTTCGCGTCGTGACCCAGAAATATTTATGCATCTGGCAGACCACATCCAGTATTACTTTTGCGATGGCTGCGACTACACGTCACGTGCCACCTACTTCGGTCTATTCCAGTGATGGGCAAACCCAGACGAGTCGGTGGGCCACAAGAGCGGCCATCCTTCACCTCAGTGGGCCGCAAGCCTGACATCGTGCTCACACACTCACCACGACCCCACGCATCGCCCCGAGACACACTGAGGCCAGGCCACCGCGAGGGGCTCCAGGGGATGCAGGATGACGACCCCTGCTCCGCTCCCCGGCTCCTACTCGGGGTGGGGCACGAAGGCACTCACATGTTGACGTTGGCGTTCATGGCCAGCATCTCATCTAGCGTCTTGGCCACGGCCTCCTTGGAGACGGTGGCGTGGGGGTGTCTCCAGTTGTCCAACCAGCCCGTGTAGAACTCCGAGTTCACCTTGCGTTCACAGGACCGCGCGGACGCAATTAGAACTGCGATCGTCGTGAACGCGAAGCCACGAGGGGATCTCACGGGGAACGGGGGGCATGGACAAAACACCCCGGAAGCGCCCGGCCCGGTCGGGGTGGGGGGGTCAGCGGTGGGCAGTTGTGGGCAGGGAAGCAAAACCCCATTGTACTGCCCTTCTTAGCTCTCACATCTACGTTTCTGGCCTTCAACGACCCGTAGGAACCCACGTGGTAAAATATGATCCAATAGCACCCATGACCCGCGAGACATGGGGAGGTCCTCGGCCAGCAGCGAGTGGACTGACGGAAGGTTTGTGTGTGTACCATGAACCCAGCGACCCGAGTTAAATTCCTGGTCGTGGCTAATATCGCTGGTGAGTAAAATCCCAAGTATCCCACCACCCTTCATGAACATGAAGTTTGGTTAAACATCTGTGAGGGACAACACAACGTATGGGAGCCTTCAGCCAGTAGTGGAATGACGAGTTGAGAATTACCATTAACACATTCCTGCGGAGGGAGCTGGTAGGAACGTTGGGTTGCTCGGTCAATGGCCAGGGTCAACGGTGGCGTGGTGTATTCCGCAAATATGGCCGACTGTGAGGGCGGGCACAAGCCGGCGTGAGTAGGTTAAACAATAATCCCCTGTGGGCTGGTGGAACCAGGTGGTTCCTACCAGTAAGATTTTATATTGACAGCAGCATAGAAGCTCAGATAAGAGCACAAGTGTCCTCATGACTCGACCAGGCCATGCCGTGCTGACTTAGCAGCAAGACGTGGAGGCCGACAGTGCCAGGCAATTACCAGGGGTCCCGTCTTCTCGCACGTCCTCTGGGCCCCAAAAGCCTCCGTCAGGTTCGCTCCTGTCACCACCACGAAACACACAAATCATCAGCAAGGCACTTCACCCTCCACCACGTGGAGTTCAACGCAGAGCGGTCGGGTCGACTGGCGACGCAGGCAGTCAGTCACCTCCTTATCTCTGGTCTATCGCTACTACTTCCACGGTTACACTGCTCCAACACAAAGAGACGCACTGCGCTGAGAGAACTCTAATGAAGATTACCTCTCTAGACAAGACACTGACAGCACTATCGGGATTAAACGAATATAAACAACGTTTACTAAAAGTAGAGATTCAGCAAAACTCATCCTCTATGATTTGGTAAACCGTCACCAAGTTTTGGAGTTTGATCCCAGGAGCTCAGCGCTCCGACCTCTCATCCCCACAGCGGTCACCTCTACCCGCCCCCTACGTAGTGGCCGAGAAGGCGGTGGCCCCCAGAGTTGTCGAGGCCTCGCGTTACCGGGGCCGAAGTCGACGGTGGCGTAGATGTTCTGCAGGGTCCCGCACTTGAGATAGGAGGTCCCGGCGCCGTCCGTGGTGAAGAGCACCGTCTCCTCGCCCAGGTGGCCCGAGAACAGCGCCGCCAGCGAGCGGAGGTAGTTGTAGTCGCACGCGAAGTAGCTACCGTACTCGTTCTCCACCTACGCGCGGACGCAGACGTAGCTCATCGCGCCGGGCGTAGGCACACTGGGGACGGAGTGGCGGCCGAGGGAGAGACAACGCGTCCATGGGGGACGACTGCCGTGGAGATGGAGCAATGAGATCACGTGGTTGTGCAGGGAGTGAGACACATGGAAGCGACATTTTGACCCTGAGGGATGGTATGCGGCCTTCACCCAGCAGTGGATAGACAATGGCTCGTGATGATGGGTGTGATGATGGGTGTGATGGGTAGCCTATGTCCAAATCGCCGGGAAGACGCTCGATTTTGTCAGATCTCAGATGCTAAGCAGGCTTGAGCCAAGACAATGCTTGGATGGGCGACCACCATTCAGAAAACTCGTGGCCAGGTCTGCGGGGCCACGTGGTGGTCAGCAGGAGGCACACAAGGCAACTGGCACGAGTCCCGAGGATGAGGTTTACCTGCACGGTGATGATCGGCCCGCCGTTCTGGTACAGGAAGGGTTTTAGTTTGGGAAGGAGAACGCCCATCCACCGCTCCACCGCTAGCATGTAGTCTGCGAAGCCACACGGCACAATCATGGGTCCCCTGACAGCACCAGCAAACACAACGAGCACGGGCTTTGTAGCGTCTGCAGGCAAACGTGAAAACTGTCAGCCGTCAAAAGACAAACAAATGCTCAGGGGGGGTAACCGCATCCCGTGCTGGTGTTGAGAGAACGCTCACCGGGATCGGAGGTCCGCAGAGCGATCGTCGGTTTCTGAAGCAGCCACGAAGGCAGCCCACCCTGGAGAGACACCACGCACGCCTCCGTGTGTGTGTGTCTGGCGTGCGCTCCAGGACAGGGGTCCTCCAACTCCAGTCCTTGCAACCCACCATGGTCTGTCTACGTTTACCGGTCGCTTCTGTTCGGTCGTTACGAGCAGCACACGCCTGATGATTGCGAAATAGCCCCACGAGACGCAGAGAGCGCCTAACCAAATTAGACAACCTGTGTCTGATTGTACGTGTGTGTCCCACGTGTGTTTATGGGGCGCGGTAGTGCAGTGGTTATCGGACTGCGCCACAAACAACTGTTCATGTACAAAGACAAAAATCCCCCATACAGCCTGTTGGGGCAAGTGCTATTAGCGAGCACCGATGAAGGCCGACACGGCACTCAAGCAGGTGGGTGGCCAGCACCACGCGCCCGAGTGGCGATGTTTACACATCGCAGCAGATACTAATTTGAGACTGAGTCGACCTAGGGGAGGCCTAAAACCGGTTCGGATAATCGTCACCAGTATTGGTGGCCGTGAGCGAAAATCGAACTCGGGTCGCCGCTCCCCATGCACACACACACACACGCATCTCCGTACCATCTCCCACTCTCCGCAGACGTAGGGTCCTGGGCGCAGCACCACCAGGAGTCCCGTGTCGTTCGCCAGCTGCAGGAACCGGAAGACGTCGCGGTCGTGGGAGAAGTCGTACACCCCCGGAGCCGCCTCGTGGAAGTTCCAGGGAATGTAGCTGCGGCACACAAGAGACAAAGATCCACCGTGTAACCTCCAACAGATTGTTGGTAAAGTGCTATTAGCGAACACCTATTGAGGACGACACGGCGCATCAGCGGGTGGTGTCGGCCAGAAGCACGCCCGGCCGCCTGTCTCCCCAGAGCTGATGGTTAAACGTGCTAAATTTAAGGCCGAGTCGACCGAGAGGAGACCCAAAGCATGTTCTGATATCACTTGCCACCGATGTTAAATCGTGACCAGGAATCGAACCCAGGTAGCTAGTTGGCTTCGGAGCACAGACACACTCCACTTGATGATGGCCTTGATGTCAAAACAAAACACATTCCATCACGAGAAGACAAATGTTAAGTTGATCAAAAACAGTACCCCTAGCCTTATTGTGGCGTGGTGTCCGGTACGTTGCAGACTCGTCGGCATGCCGGAGGGAGGGGGAAGTGGTGGAGCGGTGGTTAGCGCACTGCGCCACGAACCCCACGATCTGAGTTCAATTCCCGGGAAGAGTTGAACCCGTCGAGGCCCCCCTCTCACCACCCCACCTCCCCCATGATCGACCCACACTGACCAGCGTGGTGAAGTATGGTCAAACAACACCCATGACCGACACAGCATGGTGTGGGGGGGGGGAAACCTCATCCAGCAGTGGATTGACAAAGGGCTGCGTGCATTCTTAAATCACGTGGAAACAGTAATCACAGATTAACCATTTCACACGGTCTACGTTGGTGTATCTTTACATTCGAGACAAATTGCAGGAATGAACGAATGAATGCATGATCATAATATTTTACAATTCTGAATACAACTCGAACCTGAATACAACTCCGATATTTGGAAGCCACTGGAGCTATGCAATTTAAAATCTCGATTTAAAACTCATTTCTTCAGTACTGATTTTTGTGTTTAGTTTCTTGTCTTTCCGCCGCACCTCCGATGAGCACGGCTGGCTACGTACGGTGCGAAAGAAGTTCAACGAACATACTCCAACCTGCGTAAAAAGTTAACGTGTATTAAATATTTCAATATATGGCCGACTGCAAATCATGTATCCGTCAAGTCACAAGATAAAAAATAATAAACGCGCCCACTGTTGCGCAAGTCCCGGTGGCGACTCTCAACCACAAACGGGCGCCAACACGCAAGATGCGGTCACATGATGGACTCGAAGAGCCCGACGTTGAGAGGACTCGTCGTTGAAAGGACTCGCCGAAAGCAGAACTAAATGTGTCACCTATTCCGAAGTGTAAACACCTTTGCTGCCACAGTTAAACAACTTGCACGTGATGTGCAGTTAGCGTAACCGGTTTTGTGATTATTTATAACAAGCAGTCCGGTCTTTCCTTCCCACCTTCGAAACAGTGTGTAGATATGCCTAAAGAAGAAAGAGTTTAACCAGTGTGCATCTCACCTGCTACGACATACTGGTCAGAAAGGTGGACACTGACAAAGGAGACTGCAATGAGAGATGAAAAGTGCACAAGCAGCATGGAGAGACGACTGCTTACAGTTACAGCGACGCTACGATGTGCATCCTCGCGAGAAGACCATCTTGAACGTTCTTGTTTTTAACGAGAATTAAATACTTCTGAGGACAAATGCACGTCACAAAATCCACGCATTGGGAGGCATCATCGTCGTCGTGTTTTAACAATGTTGCGAGTAAGTGTGGGCCACAACGCCAGCACACGTGGCCTACACTGTCCCCCCCTGTGAATCAGAGGGCAGGTGCGTGTCTACGATGGTAAATAAACCCGCAGCGTTAACCAGGATGGCCGCCGGGCGTGAACCCCTGCTAGGCCATGTCGTCGCGTGGTTTTCCTTCCCCGTGAGGACGCGCCGCTAGAGAGGGGTCGGTGGGGCCTGTACTCACGTCTGCACCGCGTTCAGCCCTGCCATGTACATCTTGAGGAGGCGGTCCTTCCAGTAGGCGGGCGGCACGCGGGAGTAGTGGACGCTGCCCGAGATGTAGCGGAAGGGCTCTCCGTCCAGCAGGAACGTGTCGCGCTCCCGGTCTATGGAGAACGAGCGGCTGCCCTGCGGGATCAGGATCAGACATGTCCGGCTAGAGTCCTCAAACCGCCGGGGCTGATGGGACGGGCGATGCCTCGTTTGCCCACGCTGTCGTCTGCCGGAGGAGCCGGGCACGGCTGGCGATTTAATCTCTGACTGTGCGAGGGACTGTGCCCACAAACGGTCATCACTGCTCAGACGCTCGTACGTATGTTGAACTTCTTTCGGTCCGCACGTAGCCAATCGTGCCAATCGGAGGTGGTTTGTTGGACACGAATTGATGACGTGCTGGCTAGTTTCTAGTTGGGGTGCCCCCAGGTTATCGATTTTTCTTGATCATCTACTCTTACAAACCACCACCACTACCAACCACTACCCACTACAACTACCACTACCAACCATCACTACCCAACACAACCACTACCACCAACCTCCACCACCATCAACCACCACTACCAACCACCACTACCAACCACCACGACCAACCACCACCAGTAGCAGCTGTTCCCTTGCAGGGGTCACGTCAGACTTCTAAACAAAAAAGCACGGAGAGATGTGTGGAATTACTGCCCATAGCTGCCTATGTGTGTCTCTCTTTGTGTGTCTCTCTCTCTGTGTGCCTATGTGTGTGTCTCTCTCTGCTTGTGTCTCTGCTTGTGTCTCTGTGTGTCTCTGTGTGTCTCTCTCTGTGTGTGTCTCTCTGTGTGCCTATGTGTGTGTCTCTCTCTGCTTGTGTCTCTGCTTGTGTCTCTGTGTGTCTCTGTGTGTCTCTCTCTGTGTGTGTCTCTCTGTGTGCCTATGTGTGTGTCTCTCTCTGCTTGTGTCTCTGCTTGTGTCTCTGTGTGTCTCTGTGTGTCTCTCTCTGTGTGTGTCTCTCTGTGTGTCTCTCTCTGCTTGTGTGTCTGTGTGTCTCCGTGTCTATGTTTTGTCTCTCTCTAAAATGTATCAATCTTTGGAAGAACGTATTCAACCAGGTGGGGTGTTGACTGTTGTGTTGGCCGACTCTCTGTGTTGTATTGCATTATATTTCCAAGTTTACCCTGTTTGTTTTCTCATTCATTTGTATCTGATGATGGTTGCTTGTGTTGCAATCGAAACGTCGTATTCTATTATTATTTTATTTATTTTATTTCTACGTGACTTTACCGAAAGAACCAAAGAGTAATAGTTCTGCTGTACAGCACTTCTATGCTCCCACATTCACCAACCCGCACTGACCAGCGTGGTGAAGTATGGTCAGATAACCACCCCACGTCCCACGTGACTTACTTCTGCAAGGAGTTAGTGGTTGTGACGAGTACATGGCGCAACTTCTTCCTTACCAGGACATGTGCAAGGGGGTGGGGGTTGACCATACTTCACCACGCTGGTCACTGCCAGTTGGTGAAGGAGAGTGATGACCCCGGCCCGGTTCAGATGTCACCGTGAGCGGGAATCGAACTCGGGTTGTGGCCGGTTTGCTCCGCAGCTGTAGCGCGCTAACCACTGCGCCACCGCTCCTCCCGTCACAACAACAACGACAACAAACAACAACAACTCAACGCGAGGCGTCGCCACGGCATTTACCGCAGCGGCGGGAGCGCAGACGGCGAGGGCCGAGACGGCGAGGAGGAGGAGGAGGGTGGAGACCCCGCGGGACCGCCGCGACCTCCGGGCGGGACACGGAGCAGCCGGCGCCTCCATCGCTAATGCCGAGACCGCGCGCACCCCCCCCCCCCGCGATTCTTCGAATCCACGCTCATCAGTCGATTCTCCGCATCGATTCTCGCGTGCAGCTTAACAATTAACTTCGGATTTTTGTTGTTTCTAGACAGATACAGTTGTCGTTTCCAGTTGGGTTCCACGAGATGTCGACTGCGTCGCGTTAAAGCTGTCGAGACGCTGTAAGATCGTGCAATGGACGTGCGGCGCAATGGTAAAATATAGTAATCGAGTCGATTGCAATCGATTTTTTGCAATTGTGAGAAATCGATTAGTTGTCACGTGACTCCTTCCTCCGCTTTGTCCGGGTTCCCGCGAAGTAACGTGACCGCCGCCACGTGATCCGCGTGAGAGCCGGTGACGTAATCGTTCTGAGGCCCCGCCTACCCGCAAGCGAGCCCCGCCCATCTGGGCGGGAGCTCCGCCCCCCTTCGCTACCAAGCCCCGCCCACTTACGCGTAAGCCACCGCCCACTCTGCCACGTGCTTCGCCCCTGGCCGGCTTGCCCATGTAAACATTGCGGTGCCCCGATCCACTGCTGGATTGAGGGCTTTCCGAACGCCGTGGAGATTCATTGACCATACTTCACCACGTTGGTCAGCGCGGCTTGGTGAAGGCGGGGAGCATAGACGTGTGAGAGCACAGAAGTTCCAGTTTCAAGTTTATTTTGGTTTATTTGAACGAATGATCTGGGTCACCAAAATGACAACAGCGAAAGAAAGTACAACAGCACTGAAGCAAACACAGTCGTAGAGCAATGCATTCTGCTGCACTGCCTCCTCCTGCTGCTGCCCACAACGGAGGCAGTAGCCTATTGCACCTGTTATGCATGGCGATAGTCCAATCGAGCACTATCCGGGCGAGATGTTAACTACTTCGCCTGGTATGCAAGAGGTCACGTGTTCGATCCTGACCCTGACGCTTCTATATTTGGAGTTTGCGTGTCTCTCTCCCCGTGGTCGCGTGGGTTTTTATCAGGGTCCTCCGGGTTTCCCCTCCACATTTAGAACCAACGTCACGCGTTCAGAGTATTTGGCTGCTATAAATGTCCACGTGATAAGCCCACTTCGTCGAGCTATCATTTGTGACCAGGTCGCCTCTGAAAAAGAGCTACGTAGCTCAGTGGGCTTTAGCTGGTAAAATAAAATAAAGTTTAGTACCAGCTGAGCTTCCGAGATGTGACGAGATCGGGCGCATCCGTGTGATTTTGTCAAAGACAGGTCTTAATCATTCTCAATAGATCCGTGCGTATAATTTGTCGGCAAGTCCAATCAACTCCACATAATCCTGTACTACATCAGCCCATCGCCTCTCCAGCCCGTGCCGCGCCCGTTTAGCCCCCTCTATCCGGCCAAACAGAAGCTGCTTGGGCATGCGGGCTACATGACCCAGCCAACTCAGCCTCGCCTGCCGGAGGAGCTCACTGATGATGGGACCGTGAGCTCCTTATACAATCCAGTCCGGTTAAACCCAGGATGCATCGTAGGCAGGCCAGCCTGAATGTTTCTAAACCGCGCAGATGTCGCTTCAGAAGGGTCCACGTTTCGCAAGAATAGAGAAGGGAGGGCATAACTGTAGCCCAGAAGACCCGAAGCTTCGTGTGGAGCGACAGACCAAGTAGCGTCCACAAAGCTGCCAACATCACACATACATACACACATATACACACCCCACAAATACACAAACACATACCACATAGATCCATACATACCACATACAAAGAAGACATACACACACCTAACACGTCCCACATTAGCAACACACAATCACATACACACACTTGCACAACACACCCACACGCGTACACCACATACACGCACTTCACCGTGCGAAAGTAGTGACGGGAGGTATGTGTTGTGACGTTGAGCCCCCCAAGGCAGCCAGAGATTTGGGGGGTTGTAGGGAGGGGAGGGGAGGGTGCGGTGGGAGGGGGTGATTGGGGGAACAGTCGTGGGAACTCGATTCCTGGCAGCCGGGGCATTTAAACTGAAGTGCCTCGTTGATGCCTTCAAGATGAATGTAGAGATATCGCCTCCGTCAATCGACGTCACTTGCCCAGAGTTAGAACCTTCTCGCAAGTCATCAATCAACGTGGTTTCTGGTCGGGCGTCAGGGTGCCACGGCGGACCGCTCTGGTTGGCGCAACAGGCCTGCGTCACCTCGCCTTCTTCGTGATGGATTTATGGGGAAATCATTTTCTTTACAAAAACATCTCGCCCCTAATACCCCCCCCCCCCACCAACAACATCGTAGAGCGTTCCGAGCCACGTTTAGACGTTTCATAAATCCACGATGCATTGTACTGTCGTGACCACACCTTCACCGTGGCTTGATATGCCACTGGTCTGAAGGCCTGGCGAGCCCAGGTGACATTCATTGTGTTCTATTTCGCTCACGTGGCCAGGTGTGGAGGCTGATAGCCTCCCTCTCCTCTGGCGCAAACGCACTACCTTTTGCTTTGAATGGGGTTTTCATAGTTGACACGAAGCGGTCTTGGCAAATAACATCTGTTAATCCTAGAGTATTTATTCAATACGGCTGACTGCTGATGAGCCCCGGAAGGTTCGAAACTGGTCCAGAGGTTTCTTCGATAACATCGTTCCGGAAAGCCGGAGGGATCGTCACGCGCCCTCGTGATCTCCTTTACGCCAAAATGAATCGCGCAAATACCGAACGCGTGCAACGATGTCCGACACGGCGCGGTGGTGGCGGCGCGACGCGACGTGGAGATGACTCCAGTCACGACGCTTCACTCGCTTCGCTTTATACGGGGTCGTTCGGAACAACCGCGCGCTTCGTTTGGGCAGACTTACACACGACAGCCGAAGAGGGCCGGCTTGAGGAAGTTTCCCAAACCGTGCGGTTGAATGGGAAAACCGCCACAGCGTTCCGTGTTGATGGCGTGTGGAGGTCACGGTCAGTGGTTCGCGATCGTGCGGGCAATGTCCTAGTCGCGGGGTTCATCGTGTCGTCCGTTTTGCTAAATATTGTGGGTTTTTGTTATCGTGATTATCACTGCCCAGCACAAACATCACACACCTCCTACCTTCAATATTCATCGAAGCCACCCGTGGTGCAACCAGCAACCGCTTCAGGCCACCAACAGCAGACCGGTGCTGCACCGCGTCTCCTTCATTAATGGCAAACAAAATAAAGCCACGGTAGTGCCTGCGTGGCCGTGCAACCTCCACCACGGACCGCTCAGTGAACCACTGTGGTCTGCGCACCTTCAACGGAGGAGGAGCAGGAACCTCGCCACTGCACGAACTCTCTCTGCCGAAACAAACCTCGACATTGGCATCGAGCTTCTGAACAGATTGCTGCCATCATACGCAGGAATAGTACGTTTAGAACCACCACTGCTCACTTCATTCATATATTAAACAATGTCACTGGTGGACACTGGTGCCCCCCACAGCAAGCAGTACCTGGGTTCGATTCCCGACATGGGCGTCTCACCGTGTGGAGTTTATGTTTTACCTCCTCCTGTCCTACATGAGGTTTATCTGGTTCTCCGATTTCCTCATATTGCAAAAAAACCCGTACTATATAGCTGGTATTGGCCAAACATCCCAAATCCTTTTTAAAATGCCTCTAAATTACCCCAATTGGGATCACACGCAGCAGCAGCACCAACGCCTCCCCTACTGCGAAAACTTGGCAAGACCCTCTTGAAAAGAGTGTTGAGACTCGGTGAGGCTTTCCTGAATGAACAAGCGTAATCCTAATAATCCATCCATGGTCGATGAAACGAGTATCACTTTGTGGGAATTAAAAAAGTAATTTTGCACATGGACACATTGAGGCTTATTTCCGGATAAGCAATTGGCATTATTATAATAATTACAATAATAAGAATAATTATTGTTGCTGTGCGGCAGTGGTGGTGTGATGCGTGGGGCCGCGTGGCCTGTGCTGGGTCCAGGCGGGCCCGGGCATGCCCCGTGACCACGCCGGAGGCTCTCCACGGCAGCAGCAGCAGCAGCTGCTCCTCCTGCTGCTCCTCCTGCTGGAGACCATCCCCGCCCTCCATCGCACCCTGCGGTGCGTGTGAGTGAGCCTGTGGAGCGGCGCGTGTGAGTGAGCCTGTGGAGCGGTGCGTGTGAGTGAGCCTGTGGAGCGGTGCGTGTGAGTGAGCCTGTGGAGCGGTGCGTGTGAGTGAGCCTGTGGAGCGGTGCGTGTGAGTGAGCCTGTGGAGCGGTGCGTGTGAGTGAGCCTGTGGAGCGGTGCGTGTGAGTGAGCCTGTGGAGCGGCGCGTGTGAGTGAGCCTGTGGAGCGGCGCGTGTGAGTGAGCCTGTGGAGCGGCGCGTGTGAGTGAGCCTGTGGAGCGGCGCGTGTGAGTGAGCCTGTGGAGCGGCGCGTGTGAGTGAGCCTGTGGAGCGGTGCGTGTGAGTGAGCCTGTGGAGCGGTGCGTGTGAGTGAGCCTGTGGAGCGGCGCGTGTGAGTGAGCCTGTGGAGCGGCGCGTGTGAGTGAGCCTGTGGAGCGGTGCGTGTGAGTGAGCCTGTGGAGCGGTGCGTGTGAGTGAGCCTGTGGAGCGGTGCGTGTGAGTGAGCCTGTGGAGCGGTGCGTGTGAGTGAGCCTGTGGAGCGGTGCGTGTGAGTGAGCCTGTGGAGCGGTGCGTGTGAGTGAGCCTGTGGAGCGGTGCGTGTGAGTGAGCCTGTGGAGCGGTGCGCGTGAGTGAGCCTGTGGAGCGGTGCGTGTGAGTGAGCCTGTGGAGCGGCGCGTGTGAGTGAGCCTGTGGAGCGGTGCGTGTGAGTGAGCCTGTGGAGCGGTGGCGCAGTGCTCGGCGCACTCAGGGACCCGAGTTAAATTCCTGGCCACGGCGAACATCATGTGCATGCGTGTGTGTTGAACTTAATTTCGCACCGTACGTAGCCAAGCGTGCTAATCGGAGGTGCGGGGGAAGGACAGCAAACCGTATATGTATACATATATCATCAACATCGTCATTAGCCACCCTCGTTCCATCCACTGCTGGACGACAACCTCCCCACGCCGTCGCCGTTCCTAACAGTCCAGTGTTGCTACCCATTAACCACCTCGCATCTGGCGCCTGATCCGATTTCAATGCTCCATCTCCACGCGGTGGTGTCACAGCCGTGAAGGCGTTCTTTCCATTGCCCGGCGTCACTGGTGTTTTCTCTATTCCTGAAGTGAAGTTCACGAAGTTCGCTCTGATATACGTCGCCAATTAGAGTCAAATATCGCTTGAGATAGTGGACGCAAGGAACCCACCACGTGTTTCAGCGGTAGGAAGGTCGCGAGGTCAAATCGTCGTTTGGATGTTGACTCAGACCATCATTCGTCCCTCCGGGTGGATAACAACGAGTTTCACTTTTGTGGGGAAGTCCATTCTCCCCCGTCACAGGAATGTGGAATTTCCACCACTGGCTCAGGGCTGTACACCGAAGAGCACCGCGTGAGTTGCTCATTTGAAACCATTTCGAGCCCGTGGGCTCCTCCACCAGCCCACATGAAGTATGGACAAACAACTCCGTGACCCACACTCTGGCTGGGGGAGGGGGGAGGCCTTCATCCAGCAGTGGATTGAGTGGTTGACAAAGATAAATTTTTTTGCACGTCATTCATCCATTCATCGCTGCATTGTTGTTGTTGGATGAGTGGCAGCTTTGGCACGCGACATGATGGCCGCTCGCTGAGCCCACTCTCCTGGCGCCACTGTATTGCCTTACGTAACTCGTGAGCACAATTGGCCTCTTTCCCACGTGTATTAAGTACTTACCTGCCACGGGTATTTTAAAAAAGAACAGAAAAAGTATTTACAAAAAAGAAATCCATGTATTGGGTCACAGATACTGACTGTAATGTGAATGTCGATGCAATTGTTCGGCGTGCGTGTGGGTGCATACCGTGCCGGCATGTATAGGTGCTCGCTAGCACTTGCCCCAACAGTCTGTTAAGGCTATATGGGGGATCGTTATCTTTGTCTCGTGCATTACAAATCATCCAGGCTACGGTTCAATTCCGGACCACGGCTCAAAACAATAGTGAGTTATATCTGAGCCAGTCTGGTTTCTATTCTGGCATGGAAGTTGGTGCGTGCGTGTACTTGTGTGTGTGTATGTGTGCCTATGTGTGTGTGTGTATATGGGGAACAGTGGTGCAGTGGATCGTGCACTACCATACAACATCTGCAACCTGATTTCGATTCCCATTAATCAGTGGTGATTCTTCACTCGTTTCTGGGCACGTCCTAGGTCGACTCAGCCATACATGAGTACGTGGTGCGGTGTGTAAACAATAGCACTGGGGAAACAAAGGCGGTCGGGCATGGTTCTGGCCACACCACGACTTCGTGCCTTAACAGGTGCTCGCTAAAAGAATTTGCCCCAACAGTCCGATGCAGACTCGTACATTTGTCTTTGTTGGTCCAGAGACGCAAAGTTTCCTGAACAAAGAACCCCTGCGACGGTTCCCCATTGATCAGTAAATGGTTTGCGTGCGCGCTCCATGCCGCCACGGGTACAGTTGTTGACTGGCTGGTCTCGGATGGAAGAACACAAATTGCTGGGCACCACTCTCCCAAGCCTTCGCTTCGAACGCGCCCTGCCAGACCCCCAGCACGGCACCCCTCGCCCTGATCACCACTCCGTGGGGTGGACGGAAAAGCCAACGGAGGCCGTGTGGAGTGGCCAAGGGGGTCCTTCTGGAGTGGCCAACGGGGTTCGTGTGGAGTGGCCAGATAGCCACACAGTCACCCACTCATTTACCCAGTCAGCCACTCGCCAATACACTCACCCACACTCACCCACCCATACACTCATCCACACAATCACCCACACACTCACCCACACACTCATCCAATCCACACACTCATACACTCACTCACCCATTCACTCACCCACACACTTACCCACACACTCACCCACATACTCACTCACACACTCACACACACACTCACCCACTCACCCACACACTCACTCACTCACCCACACACTCACTCACCCACTCACTCACCCACACACTTACTCACCCACTCACCCACCCACACACTCACTCACCCACACACCCACACACTCACCCACACACTCACCCACTCACACACCCACACATCCACACACTCACTCACACACTCACCCTCATTCGCATACGAAAGTCAGAGTGGCTTCCTGCTGCGATGAGCACTGAGACAGCCCTGGGCCAGTTGTTCAGCCAGATGTAGAAATGCGACATTCCTATGGCGAGGGCAGGCCTATTTCGATGACAAATTATGACTTTCCCACGAAGTTGTACTTGTTTTATTTCTTTCTTTTATCCACCCCGGAGGGATTTCGATTTTTTTGTATTTCAGCAGGAAAAGCTTCCTGCAACGGTAGCGACGGTGCCGATGTTGCGCAACACAGGGGCGACAGGCTGAGTCAACCCCACCACCAGGATTGGTACTGGCAACTTCCGATTGAGAGCAACTCGATCTATCGTTGGCCGGACGCCCACAACTCTCACTGTTAGCGGGCAGCACCGATGAAGGCCGGCACGGCACACGAGGGGGTGGGTGGCCGTCTTTGTCTCCCTCGTGGCGATGTTTACACATTACACCAGGTACTCATTTGAGGCTGAGTCGACCTAGGGGAGGTCCAGATAATTATTAGTGGTGTTGACCGTGAGCGGGAATCGATCTCGGGGTCGCCGGGGTGATGTTGCAGCACGCACACGCGCACGAGCATAAAGAGGTCCTTCATGAGAGGCGAGACACCCACACCACTCAAGACATCCCGGACCTGTCCGACTCGCTCAGCCTGCACCGCGTCACGCACGCACGCGCGCGCATACACACACGCACACACACAAAAACAGACACACACGCAAACACACACACACACAAAGACAGACACACACGCAAACACACACACAAAGACAGACACACACGCAAACACACACACACACGCACACACAAAGACAGACACACACGCAAACACACACACAAACACACACAAAAACAGACACACACGCAAACACACACACACACAAAGACAGACACACACGCAAACACACACAAAGACAGACACACACGCAAACACACACACAAACACACACAAAAACAGACACACACGCAAACACACACACACAAAGACAGACACACACACAAACACACACAAAGACAGACACACACAAAGACAGACACACACGCAAACACACACACACGCACACAAAGACAGACACACACAAAGACAGGCACACACGCAAGCACACGCACACACACAAAGACAGGCACACACGCAAACACACACGCACACGCGCGCGCACGCACGCTCAAGTGTCAACATTGACCGAGGCGAGCCGGCAGGATTGAGAGCCCGTAACAAACACTTGGTTGTTTTTGTTCCCAATTGGCGGTCATTCTCTCGGGTTCAAGTCGAACGACAATCATCGCCACCACCACCACCAGCAGCGCGCCCCCCTCCCCCCCCCACGAGAGTCGGCGGGGCCCGCGCGCGCTGCCGGGCACAGCGACGGGGCTGTACGTGCGCGTGTAGGTTGTTGGTGTGTAAGTTGAACTTCTTTCGCACCGTGCGTAGCCAACCGTGCTCATCGGAGGTGTGGGGTGGGGGAAGGACAACAAACTAAAAAACAAAAAGCAGTTTTAAAGAAATGAGCTTTCAACCTGAATGGTAATTTAAAAGTGCATAGCGCCACTGGCTTCCAAACATCGTAGGGAAGAGCGTTCCAGACGGCCGCAGAAGCGCATCTGAGAGCGCCGCGCGATGCGGTGACCACCGCCGTCTTTGTTCGATGTCAGCAACCAGAAGCGGCTGCTGCTGCTGCTGCCAGGATGACCGGGGTATGCGTGACGGGTGATGTCCCTTGACGGTCGTGCTGTTTGTTGCTGGCAAGGCAGCCTGCTGATGCGATTCAGAAAGCCGAAACCGGCCCAGAGTTTGTTGTTGTTGTTGTTTTTGAAACACGATTGGCGAGCACGCCGAAAACATTCGAGCGTCCAGCAACAAACAGCACTGTTGTATTGTCAACGATTGTATTTGGTGAGAGTTCACGCGCTTCTTGACGACTTGGGAGAGGCTTTGGGAGAAGAGACGTGGGTTGGCAGGAGGGGAATTCCTCGGCGGAGCAGTGCGAGGGAAGATGCAGAACGACTCCGTGCTTAAACAACTTCTTCAGGATCATATTTGGGTCTCGAAGTCCAATAGGCCGGTGGGCTAACTGGGGGGGGGGGGGGGGGGCTGTTCTGAGTGTGGTGGGGGCACCAGGGCCGTCAATAGGGGGGTGCGGGGTACGGGGCACCCCACCCCGTGTGGGACTCTGGACGCCTTCAAACTAAACAAGGAAGTATTACACCTGACACCGTGACATTGAAGCGCTTCCCCCCCCTCCGTCCCCCCAAAGCGCGGGGCCCGGGGCTGTCGCCCCGATTCGCCGTACGCCTAGCGACGGCTCTGGGTGGCACAGAGCACGCGCTTTAACCAGACGTCGCCCTATCGTGGGTAGGCGAGCTCGCTTCACATCGCCATTGAACCCGCAGGGCCGTTAGGGGGCACTCACGATTAAGGACGTGCGAGGTGACAACGACGATGACGACGATGCTGCTGCTGCCAAACTCGCCCAGAGCGCAACGAGTTCGCGACTCATCGCGCGGGGCCGAGGGCGAGCAGCGGGCAGCAGCTGAGGGCACTAACGGGAGCAGCGTGGAGAAGAGCCAAGGTCCCGTGCAGGGGTACATCTGCAGCCCTCGGTCAACCCACGGCTGGATGAGGACCTGCCCACGCCGTGTGTGTCCTGTTTGACCATTCTTGAGCGTGTGGGACAGTGTGGGGTGGTGAGTGCGCACGGATTAGAGTCAAACCAGTGGCCGGAACTGCACCAGACTATTGTTGCCCGCAGTGCCCGTAGCACCCGGTTATGCATGGTGGTGGTTCCCCCATCCGAGCACTGTCCAGGCTCAACTCCTGCTTAGCATCTGAGATGGGATTGGGCGCATCCCGGGGCGATTGTGGTGACGGGCGAGCGAGTCGAGAGGAACGTGGAATTGCGACGTCGATGACGATGACGACGACGACGAGAGGCAGTCCCGTTGTGCCCGCGGGGCAGCAACCGGCGTCTGCCGCCCGCACAGAACGCCCCCCTCCCCCCTCCCCCTCCTCCTCTCGCTGTCGCTGCGTGCAGCTTGTGGGCAGCGTGAGTCGCGCGCTGCCCGCTCCGCCGGGCTCCTGCAGCGACTCACGCGGCAGACGGCGGTGGCGCCTCTGCGACACGTGGACGCCGTGACGTCACAGGCCCAATTAGGACCGTGACGTCATCGCCAGCAGCGACCGTGCTCTATCCACTGCTGTGCATACCCCGTGCCACACGATGTGTTTTTTTTTGGTTTGGAACATTTCGTCGTCGAGACGTGAACCTGGCAACAAATGACCACTTCACCATCGGCATTGGGCCGAACGTCAGAGCAGCGATGTCACACGTCAATCAATCAATCATCCATACATCACAAACTCACCCCCCCCCCCTCCTCCTCATCATCATCTACGTACTGCCGCTGGTGGTGTTGGGAATGCGCGCGGGCCGACTGCGAGCCCCACGCCACCCACACAGCGGCAGCAGCAGCGGCCCATCCCTTGGGTGGCGAGCGACGCAGAACGTCCGTGGCCTCCGGGTGGCTCGGTGTGGGTGAGGGATGCGAGCGAGCGAGTCTTGTGGGTTCAAGCCCGTCCTGCCCTCCACCCCCTCCTCCCGGAGCCGCACCTTGCCCCTGCCTCTCTGCTCTGTCACTTGAATCTCCCCTGCCCGGGTGAGGGTGGAGCGTGCCGTGTGTGCGTCTGTGTCGTCTGTGTCGTGTGCGGGCGGGCGGTCCCACTGCCTCGCTCACGCACGCCACAGGCACCGCTCAGGGCCAGCCCACCGACATCTCCCGCCTCGCTCGCTCGCTCGCTCTCCCGGCTGCTCTCGCGATCGCCGATCTCACGACCGCCGACTCCGTCGATGCCTTCGTGGTCACCTGCAGTCGCTCCCCACCGGCCCAGGTACGCGGCGTTCGAGGTCCACGCCCGTGTCGTGCCATCCTCGTGGTGGTTTGTTCGTTTTGGTTTTTGTCCACTGCCTATGCGTGCCGCACCGTGTTCGATGAGCCAGTGTCTCGAATGTTCGGATTAAAGTGTCCTCGTTTCTATGTCAAACGCAATCTACAGTAGCAGGCAGAGAGGTGTGTTGTGTTTATCTGTCATAGACACGTACATATACACTCGGGGGTTAATTTATCACTGAATATTTTCTGAAGCGTTCAGAAAATGTGGTGTTCTGTCTGGAGGTGTACTGGATGTGGTGTTCTGGCTGGAGGTGTACTGGATGTGGTGTTCTGGCTCGGTGAGCAAATGTTTTCCGGGTCACGGAACCGGACAAACTTGGATCTAATTTGTTGTGTGTGCGTGTTTACCAGGTGTGCGTGTGTCTGGAGCTTGGCGAGTGTTTGTATGCGAGAGCCCCTGATGGCCACAGCAGACAGACAGACAGATGCTGTAGACTTGCTCCGCTTTGCGAGACGCTCACGACATCGCGGTGCACAGCAACGGATTTGAGTGCCACCGCTCCGCGGAGCGTGCGGGGCGGGTTCCCCCCGGCCTCTCCGCTTTCCCCTCCCGCGTCCCGACCCTCCCACGATGAGTGCGGGGCCCTGGGCGAACAGCGTGGCCCCCACGTGCCCGTGCAGCCGGGGGTCGTCAGACTCGGCGCAGCCGCGCTGGGTAAATGAAGGGGCGATGTTTGTATTGGTCTCTGGCAGTCGCTGTGTGTCAGTGTGCTGTGAGGACGCCACTGCTCCGTGTTGACACGAGGCACGCGTTGTCTCTATGCCCCGAAGTGATTTAAGTGGCTTCAGTGAACCGAGATGACCCATTCATCTGCGCCGCAGAAACCCACCCGGGGCAGCGAGTCCAGTGATCGGAGATAGCCGCCCCGCCTGTGGGCTCCCATGGGGCCCCTCGTGTGTGTTGTAGTAAGTCGTCTAGTGGCCTCAGTGACAGCCCACGTGTGTGTTGTAGTAAGTCGTCTAGTGGCCTCAGTGACAGCCCACGTGTGTGTTGTAGTACGTCGTCTTGTGGGCTGAGTGACAGCCCACGTGTGTGTTGTAGTAAGTCGTCTTGTGGGCTGAGTGACAGCCCACGTGTGTGTTGTGGTAAGTCGTCTAGTGAGCTGAGTGACAGCCCACGTGTGTGTTGTAGTAAGTCGTCTAGTAGCCTCAGTGACAGCCCACGTGTGTGTTGTAGTAAGTCGTCTAGTGAGCTGAGTGACAGCCCACGTGTGTGTTGTAGTAAGTCGTCTAGTAGCCTCAGTGACAGCCCACGTGTGTGTTGTAGTAAGTCGTCTAGTAGCCTCAGTGACAGCCCACGTGTGTGTTGTAGTAAGTCGTCTAGTGGCCTCAGTGACAGCCCACGTGTGTGTTGTAGTACGTCGTCTTGTGGGCTGAGTGACAGCCCACGTGTGTGTTGTAGTAAGTCGTCTAGTGAGCTGAGTGACAGCCCACGTGTGTGTTGTAGTAAGTCGTCTTGTGAGCTGAGTGACAGCCCACGTGTGTGTTGTGGTAAGTCGTCTAGTGAGCTGAGTGACAGCCCACATGTGTGTTGTAGTAAGTCGTCTAGTGAGCTGAGTGACAGCCCACGTGTGTGTTGTAGTAAGTCGTCTAGTGGCCTCAGTGACAGCCCACGTGTGTGTTGTAGTGAGTCGTCTAGTGAGCTGAGTAACAGCCCACGTGTGTGTTGTAGTAAGTCGTCTAGTGAGCTGAGTGACAGCCCACGTGTGTGTTGTAGTAAGTCGTCTAGTGAGCTGAGTGACAGCCCACGTGTGTGTTGTAGTAAGTCGTCTAGTAGCCTCAGTGACAGCCCACGTGTGTGTTGTAGTAAGTCGTCTTGTGAGCTGAGTGACAGCCCACGTGTGTGTTGTAGTACGTCGTCTTGTGAGCTGAGTGACAGCCCACGTGTGTGTTGTAGTGAGTCGTCTAGTGAGCTGAGTGACAGCCCACGTGTGTGTTGTAGTAAGTCGTCTAGTGAGCTGAGTGACAGCCCACGTGTGTGTTGTAGTAAGTCGTCTAGTAGCCTCAGTGACAGCCCACGTGTGTGTTGTAGTAAGTCGTCTTGTGAGCTGAGTGACAGCCCACGTGTGTGTTGTAGTAAGTCGTCTAGTGAGCTGAGTGACAGCCCACGTGTGTGTTGTAGTAAGTCGTCTAGTAGCCTCAGTGACAGCCCACGTGTGTGTTGTAGTAAGTCGTCTTGTGGGCTGAGTGACAGCCCACGTGTGTGTTGTAGTAAGTCGTCTAGTGAGCTGAGTGACAGCCCACGTGTGTGTTGTAGTAAGTCGTCTAGTAGCCTCAGTGACAGCCCACGTGTGTGTTGTAGTAAGTCGTCTTGTGAGCTGAGTGACAGCCCACGTGTGTGTTGTGGTAAGTCGTCTAGTGAGCTGAGTGACAGCCCACGTGTGTGTTGTAGTAAGTCGTCTAGTAGCCTCAGTGACAGCCCACGTGTGTGTTGTAGTAAGTCGTCTAGTAGCGTCAGTGACAGCCCACGTGTGTGTTGTAGTAAGCCGTCTTGTGGGCTGAGTGACAGCCCACGTGTGTGTTGTAGTAAGTCGTCTAGTGAGCTGAGTGACAGCCCACGTGTGTGTTGTAGTAAGTCGTCTAGTAGCCTCAGTGACAGCCCACGTGTGTGTTGTAGTAAGTCGTCTAGTGAGCTGAGTGACAGCCCACGTGTGTGTTGTAGTAAGTCGTCTAGTGAGCTGAGTGACAGCCCACGTGTGTGTTGTAGTAAGTCGTCTTGTGGGCTGAGTGACAGCCCACGTGTGTGTTGTAGTAAGTCGTCTAGTGAGCTGAGTGACAGCCCACGTGTGTGTTGTAGTAAGTCGTCTAGTAGCCCCAGTCACAGCCCACGTGTGTGTTGTAGTAAGTCGTCTAGTAGCCCCAGTCACAGCCCACGTGTGTGTTGTAGTGAGTCGTCTTGTGAGCTGAGTGAGGAGCCCACGTGTGTGTTGTAGTAAGTCGTCTAGTAGCCCCAGTCACAGCCCACGTGTGTGTTGTAGTGAGTCGTCTTGTGAGCTGAGTGAGGAGCCCACGTGTGTGTTGTAGTAAGTCGTCTAGTAGCCCCAGTCACAGCCCACGTGTGTGTTGTAGTGAGTCGTCTTGTGAGCTGAGTGAGGAGCCCACGTGTGTGTTGTAGTAAGTCGTCTAGTAGCCCCAGTCACAGCCCACGTGTGTGTTGTAGTAAGTCGTCTAGTAGCCCCAGTCACAGCCCACGTGTGTGCTGTAGCAAGCTGTCCCCGTTAGCGGGCGCGGAGGTCGCGCACCTGGCGTGCTCCAACGAGGCTGCTTTGTTCCACTCCGCCTCTGTTCGCTCTGCGAACAACAGCGACGCCGTTGCGCTCCGGGGTGCAACGGCGGCACCGCTGCAGACGCGAGGCCTCTCGGCCTCTCATTGTCGCGGCTCCCAGGTGCGAGGCCGCGCGCGCGGCGTCTCTCCAAGTCGTCGCCGTGTCACGCGGCCCGCCCGAGGCGACGGGGAAACCGGAGCCGCCCTCGCTCCGGGTGCCATCTGACCCCGAGGGTCGCGTGGGCTCCCGTTCATCCCGGCGCCGCTGCTGCTGCTGTTGCGCTCTTTTAGCGGAGGCAGGAGCGGTAAAACCGGTTTCCATTCTCACATCGGACACGGCGTGCGTACGCATCTGCGCGCGTGTTCAGTCGGGGGTACAGCTGGTGGTGCATCTACCAGTGGTCATCTCAGTCGGCCAACCCATGGCACCTGCTGGGGTCTGTCCCGTGACCTCCTCCTGCACCTAGCCTGGCACAGTAGGGAGGTACAGCTGGTGGTGCATCTACCAGTGGTCATCTCAGTCGGCCAACCCATGGCACCTGCTGGGGTCTGTACCGAGACCTCCTGGCAGCAGCGAGCCTTCAACACGTCACGTGGCCTCAGAGTGCGCCTAGCCTGGCACAAGCGCGGTGGTGACGTCAACGTCAGCGAGTGGTGTTATTGGTGTGTTCCGGGGAGCGGTGGCATAGTGGTTAGCGTTACACTGCGCTTCGAACCCGGCGTCCCGAGTTCAAGTTCCGCTCACGGCCAACACCAGTGACGATTATTCAGAATCGTTCGTGGGCCTACCCTAGGTCAACTCAGCCTCAAATGAGAACCCGGTGCGGTGTGGGGAGACAAAGGTGGCCGGGCATGGTGTTGACCACGCCACGCCTTCGTGCGCCACGCGAGACTGGACAAGATCCTCTCTAGCTGGACAGGGTGTTAAGAAAAAGGGTTATTGCCCGAAACGTCACATCTATTATACATTTTCTTTCATGACATTGCTGTTGACTCGGATCATTCAACAGTTCACCGGTAACCCAGTAAACCTGTTTAACCGGTAACCGTCTTAACAATCGACTACCGGTCCCCAAAGCGAGGAACCGGTGTGTTTGTTACGAAGCGAATTGTGTTGGGAAAAAGTGGGAAGAGGTGGGGGCCTCCCCCACTTTACCCCCCACCCCGCACGCGACCTGCACAGTGAAGTGTGCCCTTTGTGGGCAGAGACGGGGGGTGGAGGAGTGGGGGAAGTGGAGGAGGGGGAGGGAAGTGAAAGAGGGGGGGGAGTGGAGGAGGGGGCGGAGGAGTGGAGGAGGTGGGAGTGGAGGAGGGGGTGGAGGAGGGGGGGAGTGGAGGAGGGGGGGGAGTGGTGGAGGGGGGTGGAGGAGGGGATGGAGCGGGGGGTGGAGGAGGTGGGAGTGGAGGAGGGGGTGGAGGGGGGAGTGGAGGGAGGGGGCGATTGGAGGGGGTGGGATGGAGGGGGGATATGGAGGGGATGGAGGGAGGGGGAGGGATGGAGGGGGGGGGGGATAGAGGAGGGGGGGGCGATTGGAGGGGGGTGGAGGGATAGATTGGAGGGGGGGATATGGAGGGGGGGGGGGTATGGACTATGGAGGGGGGCTGGAGGAGGGGGAGATGCAGGGGGATGGAGGGGGTGGGGATGGAGGGGGGGGATTTAAGACTTCTCTCCCCACGATGTTTCAACAACCACGTCGTCGGGATATGGAATCGAACCTGAGCGCTCTGGGTCTCAAGTCCCCGCGTGCGCTGCTCACCGTGCCACCACCGGGGCAACTCCCTTCCGCTTCTCACTTTAAAGAAGTGAACTTGTTCATCGTCGTTGCTGCACATTTCTGTCGATGCGGCAAACCGGTTTTAACCGGTTTTTCCGGTGTTTTATTTTTTCCACGCGGTCACAGGCAACGCAGAAATGATCCTCGACTTCAAGCGCCCAACTTGTTCGGGACGTTTGCGTCGATTTGTGTTCTTGCAGCGCAGCCAAGGCAGCAGCAGCAGCGTGGGCGTCTCAGCGTTGTTGGTCAAGAAAGTGAATTTGTGTTGGAGGCCCCGCGGAGCGAGTGGCGTGCGGTGTGTGCGGTGCTTCTGTCGAGCCGCGCATTCATATTTAATTATAGAGATGGAACAGTGCAGTTGTAAATCCTTCACGTCGCAAACAACGACGTCAGGACTCGGTCCAGCAGAGCCAGAAAGTTTCGTCTCATCCACAGCGCTTGCAGGTCACAACAACTCACTCGCCCACTCACTCAACTCACCCACTCACTCAATTCACCCAATCACTCAACTCACCCACTCACTCAACTCACCCACTCACTCAACTCACCCACTCACTCAACTCACCCACTCACTCAACTCACCCACTCACTCAACTCACCCAATCACTCAACTCGCCCACTCACTCAACTCACCCAATCACTCAACTCACCCACTCACTCAACTCACCCACTGACTCAACTCGCCCACTCACCCAATCACTCACTCACCCGCTAACGCACTCACTTAACTCACTCACCTAATCACTCACCAACCCACCTACTCACTTAACTCAGCCACCAACTCGCTTAACTCATTCACCTCACTCACTCACCTAACTCACCCGCTCACTCACCCACGTACTCACCCACGTACTCACCCACTCACTCACGTAATCATCCACCCACTCGCTCACCCACCCACCTACCCACTCACCCGCCCACCCACACTGTATGTCACACCACTTTATTTTTTCGCTTCCTCCCTCCCACTGCTCCACTTTGTAAATTCACCTCCCAGCATCGTCGTCATCATCGTCATCGCCTCTTCCCCTCCCCCACCAAGCTCGTCTCAGAACAACAACAACCTCGCTCGGTTCCAGACACGTGTTGGTGACTCCAATCCCTGACGGTGTTGATCGCAGCGCTGTTTGTTGCTGGCCGCGTGACGTTCTGGGCCCTGTGCTGCCAGCAAAACGAGCTGCGAGCGCAGTGGTGGTGAGTTCCATGGGGGGAGTGGTGGTGAGTTCCATGGGGAGTGGTGGTGAGTTCCACGGGAAAGTGGTGGTGAGTTCCATGGGGAGAGTGGTGGTGAGTTCCATGGGGAGAGTGGTGGCGAGTTCCATGGGGAGAGTGGTGGTGAGTTCCACGGGGGGAGTGGTGGTGAGTTCCATGGGGAGAGTGGTGGTGACTTTCACGGGAATGTGGTGGTGAGTTCCACGGGGTGAGTGGTGGTGAGTTCCATGGGGAGAGTGGTGGTGAGTTTCACGGGAATGTGGTGGTGAGTTCCACGGGGAGAGTGGTGGTGGCGAGTTCCATGGGGAGAGTGGTGGTGAGTTCCACGGGGGGAGTGGTGGTGAGTTCCATGGGGAGAGTGGTGGTGAGTTCCACGGGGGGAGTGGTGGTGGAGTTCCATGGGGAGAGTGGTGGTGAGTTCCATGGGGAGTGGTGGTGAGTTCCACGGGGAAAGTGGTGGTGAGTTCCATGGGGAGAGTGGTGGTGAGTTCCATGGGGAGAGTGGTGGTGAGTTCCATGGGGAGTGGTGGTGAGTTCCACGGGAAAGTGGTGGTGAGTTCCATGGGGAGAGTGGTGGTGAGTTCCATGGGGAGAGTGGTGGCGAGTTCCATGGGGAGAGTGGTGGTGAGTTTCCACGGGGGGAGTGGTGGTGAGTTCCATGGGGAGAGTGGTGGTGAGTTCCACGGGAAAGTGGTGGTGAGTTCCACGGGGAAGAGTGTGGTCGCTCACCAAGGGCCTGCAGTGTCGGATTAACAAGACACGCACAGACTATGATGTTGATATCGCTTTGCATGTTTGTTTAAGTTTCATTTTCTTGAAGCGCACGTGTGTGCACAGGTGTGGGATACTCCATTCTGGCTGTGAACGTGCGTGTGTGCCCGTCCTCTGCGGGGTGGAGCTGAAGTGCAGTGGTTCGCGCGCTGCGCTACGAATCCGGCGAGTTCGAATCCCGCTCAGGGCCAACACCGGTGACGATTATCTGAACCGGTCCTGGGCCTCCCCTAGGTCGACTCAGCCTCAAAATGAGTACCTGGGTGCGGTGTGTAAAACATCGCCAAAGGTGGGCGGGCGTGGTGCTGCCCGCCCCCCTCACCCACTCTCTCCCCCCCACTCTCCCCCCACTCTCCCCCCACTCTCCCCCCACTCTCCCCCCACTCTCCCCCCACTCTCCCCCCACTCTCCCCCCACTCTCCCCCCCACTCTCCCCCCCCACTCCTCCCCCCACTCTCCCCCCACTCTCCCCCCACTCTCCCCCCACTCTCCCCCCACTCTCCCCCCCACTCTCCCCCCACTCTCCCCCCACTCTCCCCCACTCTCCCCCCCCCCCCCCACCCCGTGTGCCTTCCCGGCCTTCGTCGGTGCCACTCGCTCACAGCGAAGGCCCCACGCGCGGTGTCCGCGTGTCCTGGCGCGCACCCCGTGGGCCCCGCGTGCCGCTGGCTGCGTGTGACGTCATGGGGCGCACAATTAGTCTGTGCTCGTGTGGCAGCAGCTCGCGACTCGAAGTCTCGCATGATGATGCGGGGTGGTGGTGGTGGTGGTGGGGTGGTGGTGGTGGGGGGGGTGGTGGTGGTGGGGTGGCTTGTGCCGGCTGTGCGGGAACAGCGGGACGGACGGCATTCCGCGGTCTCGCTGAGCCGCCGCTGCCGCCGGGGTGTGGGTCTCGTTTGTATTTGATGAAGCAGTGACGGGAAAGGTTCCCCAATTCCCCCCCCCCCTCTCTCTACAAACCGCCTCCTCCTCCTACTGGGACAGAGCACACGCGTGGGGTTTCGCAATAGGCGGTGGATGACGACGTGAGTGGCTTGCGCATCGGCCACGTCGCGGTTATTCCAGTCACTTGGGCTCTGACATTTGAGCCGTCGCGCACCCTACAGTCAGCCCGCTGCCGCCTGGCTCCACGGACGTGTTCGGTTCTTCTTCTTCTTCTGCACTTGGGGAGCGTGAATCATCTGTGCATCGTGTACGGCGACTGTGCGCGCACGGGCCCACACAGACACATATCTCCCAGGTAGCCTGCACACACTGCCGGGGCAAGTGCTGCGAGCGGAGGTAGCACCTATGCAGGCCACATGGGTGGCGGTGTGGCCGGGACGCCACCACCGTTGTTGACGCGTCGCACCCAGGCACTCGCTTCAGGGAGGTGGAGAAGAGGCCCAGGACCGGTCCAGGTAGTCGCTACCGATGTTAACCCATGGCCCGGAATCGAACTTGGATCACTTGATTTTTTGATCGCAGTGCACGAACCATCACACTGGGACAAGTGCTGTGAGAGAGCACCGATGAAAGCCGACACGGCACACGAAGGGGTGGCCAGAACCACACCCGACCGCCTTTGTCTCCCTAGTGGTGATGTTTACACGTCGCGCCAGATACTCATTTGAGGCTGAGTCGACCTAGAGGAGGCCCAGGACCGGTTCAGATAATCGTCACTTGTTGGCCGTGAGCGGGTAATCTAACTCGGGTCGCCAGGTTCGTAGCGCAGCACGCTAACCGCGCTACACTACCGCTCCCCGCACACACACTGACGCACACACACACTGACACACACACTGACGCACACACACTGACGCACACACACACGTCCATGCCTCACATTCCAGCTCGCATACCACCATCTCTTACCTCGCCTCCCCAAGGGGACACTGGGGCTACATTCTTGGAGCCCCAAGAATGGACGTGAGTTATATGATCGAGCAGGTAGGACGCACCAGGTAGGAGGCATCAAGTAGGACGCGTCAGGTAGGACGTATCGTGCAATGCGCGTGTCCATTGAACTGCGCCAACGCTCGCTTGCTCGGACGTCCTGTGGTTTCCTCTTCTCCGACTCTCGTGGCTCATGGGGACCAAGTCGTTGGTGTTGACAGCGGCGACACTCGGGGGGGGGGGGGGAGTCTGGGACATTGCGTGCGTGTGCGTGCATGTGCGTGTGTGCGTGTGTGTGGGTGCGTGTGTGCATGTCTTAACAGCGGTAGCGCGGTGCGCTACGAACCCGGCCACCCGAGTTCAATTCCCGTTCACGGCCAACACCGGTGACGATTATATGAATCGGTCCCGGGCCTCCCCTAGGTCGATTCAACCTCAAATGAGTATCTGGTGCGATGTGTAAACATCGCCACTTGGGAAACAAAGGGGGCCGGGCGTGATGCTGGCCACCCACCCCACCTTCACAGGTGCTCGCTAACATCACTTGCCCCAACAGTCGGTTAAGGCTACACGGGGGATCTTTGTCTTTACAGCCCGATCGGTGGATACTCAACTAAGTGGACCTCTCGGTGGACGCCCTGGCTGGAGAGATGAGGCCCTGCGAGTCGGAGCGATGCTCGCCGTGCGAGTGACGCCGGGTCTCGCCGAGAGGGGGGCCATGGTGTCGCACGCCCTGGGGCCAGAGGGCCCCCCACCCTGCCAGCCCTACAGCAGGTACGTCATCGTCATCATCATCATCACCATCAATCCACTGCTGGGTGAAGGCCACCCCATGTTGCATCGCGAACCTTCGCCGTCCCGAGATTCCACGAACCAACCGGCGCCCGCACACACGAGCCCATCCGATGTCCACCTCGTCGTGCCCGCAAGTAGAAGCTGGAGGGACGAGTGCGCCCGTCACGCGGCCTCTGCGCTCGCTGTCCTGCACCCCCCCCCCGCCCCCCCCCCCACCCCGCAGGTACCAGGCGCTGATGGGGTGCCAGGTGGCCCCGCGCGACGCCGGGAGCCGGGACTCGCGCGGCTCTCGTCGGCCGCACGATCCGCGGCAAAGCCACGTCCACCGTCGCCTGCCGAGCCCGCCGGACCGGCGGCACGGAGGGAACGACGGGCAGCAGCGCGACGGGCACCGGCAGCCCAACGGGGCGCCGCCCCCCGCCGGCCTGAAGGCCCTCGGCGTGCCGGGCGTGCCGTGGCCGCCCGGCGGCGTGGCGAGCGGGGACCGGAGGAGCGGGGACCTTCCCGGTGGCGGCAGCTCGGTAAGACCGCTCGCTGGTGCGCGTTGAGAGAAATGTCATCGTCGCGGCCGTCGTCGTCATCGTCTATCCGCTGCTGGATGAAGGCCTCGCCAAAGGGATCGCCGCCACCCAGGGTGTTGCGCACTGTGTGACATGGTGAAAGCTCATCGGATTCCTCCAATACATCTAAATATTTAGATTCCGATGATCTCGGTGAGCCGTTTTGGATTCCCGGCCACCCCTGACCCCCACCCCTTGGTCGGCCCACAGTGGCCAGCAGAGCGAGGAGCCATCGCAGAAACCCCGTGGTGGGAGCCCCAGGGGCGGCCCGTCCATATCGACGAACTCGGCGGTCGCCTAGGGCGCCAAGTTAAGTGGGCCGTCAAATAAGAAGAAGAAAATACAAGTAAAAATTTGAAATAAAATTATGTAGATGCCATTATTTAAATTCCCACGCGTGTACAGAGGGAATATGAATTATAATACATTTCTCAACATTTCTCAGAATGTGTTGGTTGGGCAGACGGATGGACAAACCGAATAATTATGCCTCTGTTTGAAAAATGACGTTCAAAAAAACTTAAACAGAAAATAGTCGCTAAATATTTCCCAGTTTACCAAAATCTCAGCCCTTGGGGTTTGGGGATGGGGGCGCCGATGACATCAGTTCGCCTCGGGCACCAGCTGCTGGCAGCAGCGAGTCGAGGGCCGCCCTTTTGGGCAAGGAGCTGAGCACTCGTAAAGTAGCTCCGGTCTGACTTGAGGCAGCTGGTCTCTGTGGGCTCTCCTTGCCTCGTCATGTAAAGCCAGCTCGTTGTTGTTTGTCCTGATGCACCACTGCCGTCGAAGTACGGGAACAGGCCGTCCCGACGTCAAGAGACGAGCACGTTGGCTTGCAGTCGAGCGTCGCTCCCACCGATGCCGCGCTGCTTGCCGTGCCGTCGACACGCCGTCCACCGCATCGCTCACTGCTGTCGCTGTTTGACCCCCTGGCTCGGATTCCTCTCGCCTGGACAGGTGCCCCCGTGCCAGCCCCAGCCCCAGCGCCAGGGCTCGGCAGACAGCCCCTGGGTGGTGCGGGAGGAGAGGCTGCAGGAGGCGGCCACCATCATCCGCGCTTTCGTCCTCGCCTACCTCACCAGGTGCCTGCGTACTCCACCGTCACCCCCCGTCACCCCCCGTCACCCCCCGTCACCCCTGCGTCACCCCCCGTCACCCCCACGTCACCCCCCGTCACCCCCACGTCACCCCCGCGTCACCCCCGCGTCACTCCCACAACGGACATTCCGCACTGCGGCCGGATGGGCAGGAGGGGGGCGCCTCGTCGCGATGCGTCCAGCCCTGCGAGCGTCTGTCGCCACCACGGCTCCCGGTTTGGCCGGGACAGGCCCCGTGTCCGTGCCGCATGCGGTCACCGGCACCGACGGGACCGGCTGAAACGAAGCCCCGAATCGGCGCACATTGTTCCGACCACCGGACGCGTCCCCACCAGATCTGGGCGCTAGCTCTGCCTCTCGTGCCTCTGCCGTGCCCCCCCCCCCCCCCCCCCTGCTAGACGTCGGTTCCTGTGGCTGCGAGCGAGCGCCGTCCGCATCCAGCGCCGGTTCCGCGCCGTGCGGCGCCGCCGCGAGCACGCGCGCCTCCGTCTGGCGCCGGCGACCCCGCCTGCCGGGACCCGTCGGGCCCGTCTGGTCGGCGCCGGCCACCCTTCCCCTCTTCCGCCGGCACGCCGCGGCTCCCCGGACGCGGCGGCGCCCGTGTGGGTGCACAGAGACGCGGCGGCCGTGACCGACGCGGACGACGGCGTCGCCAGCGGCGAAGGGTACGTCGGATCCGCCGCCACGACGGCGCTCGACGGACAGAGCGTCGTAGCGCCGTCCGCCCCGGCCGCTCGCTCTCAGCAGCGGCAGTTGGCGCCACTGCATCCGCCTCGATCCGCCCACGGACACGAAGGCGGCGGCGACACCGGCGCCGATGGCGGCGACGCCGGCGCCGATGGCGGCGACGCCGGCGCCGATGAAGACGACGCCGTGTTCCTGGGCGAGGAGCTGCGGAGGCCCGGCTACACCCGCGTCTTCCTGCCGCGTCGCCCCGCCACCGCGGGCGGTCCGCCGGCGGCAGCGGCGGCGCCGTCGCCGGACGCGCTGTCGTACCGCAGCGACGACGAGTGGAGCTGGCGCCGCGGCGACTCGCTGGAGGGGGGCCACGGCGCGCGGGCCGACGCGGCCGTGTCGCTGCGCCGGGGGCGCCGCCTCCTATCCCCCGACCGCGAGTTCCGCTACTCGGTGGGCACCTACAACAGCTCCGTCTTCGGCTACGGCTCCACCGACATCCCCTCCGCGATGGTGAGAGCCGGGCGGCGGCGGCTCCGGCGGAGAACACCGCTCTTGTCTGGCGCTCGGCGGGTTCCTGGCCGCAATATTCTCTGTCCTCCTCTTGGGTCCTCTGCCCTCCTTCCTTCCGCATCAAAAACGTAGAGCATGTGCAGAGGAGGGTTGAAGAGGCTCGTCGCTCGCCCGGGAGGTAGGTAGAGGGGGTTGTGTTTGTGGGGGGCCGGAGCGATCGTGTCGGCTCGTGTGCAGGAACCGGATGGATTGTCGCACCGCGAGTCCGTGAGCGACGGTGACCACCTCGGGGAGACGTTCCTACGGCCAATACCGATCGGTTTGCGTACTGCGAACCTGGCGGGCCGAGTTCGATTCCCGCTCACCAATATCTGAACTGGTCTTGGGCCTCCCCCTCGGGCGACTCGGTCTTAAACGAGTATCCGGTGTGACGTGTAAACGTCAACACGGGGGGACCTAAGGAGGCCGGGTGCGGTACCGGCCGCACCGCCGCCTCGCGCGCGCCGTGCCTGCATTCGAACGTGCCCTTGCCCCGACGGTCCGTGAAGGCTGCACGGGGGATCTCTGTCTTTGCGTGCAGCTGTTCGAGGACTCGGACGGTGCCCCGGACGAAGACGAGATCCTGGCGTCGCGCCGCGGCTGCGTGACGAGCGGTGCCGGCGTGCGGCCCTACCACTCGAGCCACCTGAGCATGCGCAGTGAGCGGCGCACCACCCCACCACACCCCCACTCCGCGACGCCCGCCACCACGCACGCGGCAAAGATCCCCCGTGTAGCCTTAACGGACCGTTGGGGCAAGTGCTGCCAGCGAGTAGCACCTGTGAAGGCCGGCACGGCACATTGGGGGGTGGGTGGCCAGCACCACGCCCGCCCGCCTTTGTCTCCCAAGCGCCGATGTTTTTACGCACCGCACCAGGTGCTCATTAGAGGCCGAGTCGACCTAGGGGAGGCCCAGTATCGGTTTAGATAATCGTCGCTGGTGTTGGCCATGAGAGACGTCTGTGCGTGCCACCCCGTGCCACCGTCCCACTGTGCAGGCGGGCCGATGGGGCTGTGGAAGCGGCGCTGGTGCGTGCTCCGCGGCGACACCTTCATGTGGTTCCGCACCAAGCAGGACTCGCTCAAGGCCGGCTGGCTGCTCAAGCTGCAGGGCGGCGGTGGTGGCGGCGGTGCCGCGAGGGCCCCCGGGGCTCGCGGCGCCGTCTGGAAGCGCCGCTGGTTCGTGCTGCGGCGCGACGCGCTGCTGTGCTACGACAGCGACAAGCAGCAGCGCCCGCGGGGCGTCCTGGAGATCCTCAAGGCCAAGTACGAGTGCGGATTCCTCGCCCTGTCTGTCTGTCCCGTCCGTCTGTCCGTGAGGTCCGGGTGGAGGGGGGGTACCTTCGCTCGCAGCGGTACGCACGTGGAACATTGACGACGTGCGCCCAGCAGCCAACTGTGACGCTTGGCTGTGTGCGTGTGTGTGTGTGCGTGTGTGTGTGTGCGCGTGTGTGCGCGTGTGTGTGCGTGCGTGTGCGCGTGTGTGTGCATGTGTGCGTGTGTGTGTGTGTGTGCGTGTGCAGAGCCATCGTGGACAACCCGGAGAGCGAGAACGGAATCGACGTGGTGCTGCCGGAGCGCGTTCACCACCTCCGTGCCGACTCCCCCGAGGAGTCCAGGTGAGTGACCTCGGGAAAAGTCCACGACAACATCGCAAAGTTGAGCCGGCACCGCCAAGGCGCTGGGTTGGAACCCAGGTCCACGCACTGCACCACGGACTCGTCAACACGAGTTCGATTCCCAGTCGCGGCCAACACAAGTGGCGGACATCTGATCCGGTCCCAGGCCTCCCCGAGGTCAGCGTAGATCAATCGAGACGAGGAGGCCGGCGCGGTGCCGGCTAAACCACCACCCCCTTGTGCGCAGTGCCGGCCTTCATCGGCTGATGACAGCACTTGCTCCAACAGCCTGAAGACGCTGCACGACAGATATTTGTCTCCGCACGTGTGTGCCCTCGTTCACTCTCATCCTATGTGTGCGTGTGTACCCGTGTGTGTGTGCACCCGTGTGTGTGTGCGTGTGTATCCGTGTGTGTGTACCCGTGTGTGTGTGTGTATCCGTGTGTGTGTACCCATGTGTGTGCCCGTGTGTGTGTGCGTACCCGTGTGCGTGTGTACCTGTGTGTGTGTGCGTACCCGTGTGCGTGTGTACCCGTGTGTGTGTGTACCCGTGTGTGTGTGTGCACCCATGTGTGTGTATATCCGTGTGTGTGTACCCGTGTGTGTGTGCGTACCCGTGTGTGTGTGTACCCGTGTGTGTGTGTACCCGTGTGCCCGTGTGCGCACAGCGAGTGGTTCAGCGTGCTGAGCCGCGTGCACTCGGCGTCGCTCGCCGAGCTGCGGGAGATGCGTAACGAGCTCGCCAACCCCGACAACGCCGTGGTGAGTGGTGCGGCACGTGCCGGCACGACAGTCGCGGCGCGCGAGTGAAAGGAGACGCGGAGAGCTCCCCGATTCCTCTCCTCCCCGCTCACGCAGCTCCGCCGTCTTGGTCTATCCAGGCCCAATCCTGTCCTGAGCCATCTCGACATCCATTCAGCAGTCCTTCACATCCTGGTTCACCTCTTCGAAGCACCTCTTTCTAGACGGGCCTCCTGCTCGCTGCCCTGGTGCGTCATCCTCCATCGACTTCTTCCCGTGCGGTTTTCCTCTCTTCTTCTTCTTGTGACGCGTCTCCCTGGCCGTCTGAGCCGACGTTCTCGCGCCTCTAAACTTTCTGACCCGATCCCTTCCCACGACCCTGATCTGAGGAGTTGTTGTTGTTGTTTTCCTGCTCTCAGGAAACGTTGGACGTGGGGATGATCGACGCGGTCTGCGCTTCAGAAAATCCAGAAAGGTGACTGCACAAACACCTGGCGTCTCTTCTACATCTAACGCCTCTTCCCGCTCAATCGGTCGTCCGTGAGAAACCGGATTCGTTGCCTGCACCATGCACAATTTCTGGGAGTCTCTACGATGGTCTGGCCAGCATTTACGCAATCTCACGCCAGGATTTCTTTGACCTGCCGCTTGTGACGGTGGTGGTGGTGGGCGCATCTGCTCTGAGACGCGTGGATCCGACTTGACGTGGATCGATGTCTCTAAGCCAGAGATTAATCCCCAGAAGGTTCTCCGGTGGGATCGGGGACAGGGAGCCTCTGTTGCCATTTCTCCACTCAAAGAGTATTGTGACCGCTCCGTTTGTCTCCTGCGTGTCTCCTGCGTGTCTCCTGCGTGTCGCCGATGCGGGCGACCAGGGCTTGCCGGTTCTCGGTGCTGAGCGGCGGGCGGATGCTGCGCTTCTCCGCGGAGTCGCCGCGTGAAGCGCTCACCTGGATGTCGCTGCTGCAGCGCAGCAAGGGCGACGCGCGCGTGCAGGGCCAGGAGTTCGTCGTCAGAGGTGTGGGCGAACCGCCGACCTCTCGCTCGCACGCAGACACAGACGAAGGTTCCCACCGCGTAGCCTCAACTCTCGCGGCTTAATTCCAGGCAGGTCGGAAACCTGGAAAATAGATCATCACGGCGTGCCGTATCAATTAGACCGCTCGCTGTGGCTGCTAGTCACGTGCCTACTCCAAGCTTCCAACGACCCAAAAAAAAAAGTTGGCCATTGGGGCCAAGTTCTTTTCGCGAGCACCTATTAAGGCCGGCACGGCAAACAAAAAGGGGTCGTGTGGGTAGACCCACGCCCGGCCGCCTTTGTCTTCCCAGTGCCGATGCGTACACACATCGCACCGTGTGCTAATTTATGGCTTGAGTTGACCCCGGTGAGGTTCAGGACCGGTTCAGGTATCGCTCGCCTCAACAGACGCCGCTGCTAAGCGCGTGGCCCTGAGCGTGGCTCTCTCCTCCCTCTCCGTGCCGCGTCTTCGTTTCCTCGTGGAGTGGCCTCAACTCGCACCCCTCCCCCTCCCCTGCCCCCCCCCTCCCTCGCCCCCTCCCCCGCCCCCCCGCCCCCGCTTCCCTCGCCCCCCCCTCCCCCGCCCACGCAGGCTGGCTCTACATGGAGGTGGCCAGCCCCAGCGCGAGACAGCACTCGTCCCGCCGTCGCTCCATGCGTCTCCGCGGGGCTACCGCCGCCGCCACCGGTAGCGCCCCGGCACCCGCCGCCGGCGACGCCGCCGCACTCAAGCGGCGCTGGGTGGTGCTCACCGAGAGCTCGCTCGACGTCTACCGCACCTCGGAGCGCGGCGCCGCCAAGATCAGCTCGTTCCTCCTCACCGGGCAGTGCACCGTGACGCAGCCCAGCCTGCAGCAGGGCCAGCAGCAGCAGAGGCAGCAGCAGCAGCAGCAGCAGCGGGCGCACGTGAGGCAGCAGGACAGCGCAGGTGAAGATCCGCCGTCTTCTTCAGCCGCTACTCGCGAACAGCACTTGCCCCAAGTTTTGTTGAAGGCCACGCGGGGGGTCTTTGTCTTTGTGTGCACAGGCTACTGGCTGGTGAGCGTGCACGGCTCCAGCCTCGTCTACCGGCTCTACACGGGGCTGCTCACCGAGGCCTCCCGCTGGGCCGGGGCCATCCACACGGTGGTGCTGGCCAGGCCGCCCGGCACCACGCCGACCCTCCGGCTCCTACGGCACATCGAGGTGTGTACGTGGGCCTTGCCTGCCACCAGAAAATTATATTCGGCGAGTTTCAAATTCACGACGGTGACGCGGCCTAGCGAGCGGTGGCACGTTCACCGCTCGTCGCGGAGGCTCGCGGTTCTAATCCAGAAGCTGCCCTGGTTATTACTACGCATGTAACAACCTTACTAAATACGACTGCAACCACACGCCGGCCGCTTCACTCACGATGGACGTTAAAGATCCCGTGACGCCATCGACAAGAGTGAGCCATCGCGTGCCCGCGTCGGCTATCCCAAGTAAAAATATTACACCGCCGATTACTCCGCTGAGATTAAAAACCGCATCAGCAATCATCGCCCTCGACTGCCGGACTAATGCCCCGGGTCACTCTCGCAAACGAGACTTCATCCTGGTCTCTTTTGAGTTCTCAACTGGTTCGACAAAATCAACTCATTCGCCAGCCAGGGGGGCTCTGGTGCAGCGACACCGCTTGAGAAGCCGGCGTCCCCTCACCGAGGCGCCGGCGGTGTCTCCGTTTGTCGGTGCGGTGCAGGCGGTGAGCGGGGACGCCGTGGCGGTGGAGCAGACGTACGCGCGGAACCCCATCCTGCGCCACTCGCGGCATGCGCTGTGCTCGCCGCTCCTGCCGCTGCCGCATGGCGACTCGGGCCTACGGAGTGAGGGCTCGCGGCACGCGGAGACAGACACACAGAGACACACGCAGAGACAGACACGCAGAGACAGACACGCAGAGAGAGACACATGCGGAGACGGACGCACGTAGAGACAGACACACGGAGGTATATGCAGGGACAGGCACATAGGGACACACACAGAGACACACAGATGTACATGCACAGAGATGCACGGGGACTACAGAGTGAGGCTGTTTGGGCAAGTACACGCACACAAAGAGATACAAACATCCACTGTAAAACAAGACTCCCCCATGTGGTCCACTCACACTTGTATTTGTCATCGTATAAACATGCACCCTGCTGCGCGTTGTGTAATTGTCTGTGTGCACGTCACGGCGTGTTTGCTGCGCCTGCCGCACGTCTGCTCCACGATCGGCGCCCCGCGGCGCCCCGGTCAGCGCGAGGTTCCCCCTCGAGGCGTAAGCCACGCGAGGGAGTGTAACGAACACGGACGATCTTGTCTCCCGCGGGACCGCAGGGCCCGGAGGGTCGAGCCCGGACTCGATCCAGGACGCCGCGGTGCACATGTTCAACATCGTGCGGGGCCTGGGCGCGCTGGACGACCCCCTGCCGGCGTACCAGGCCGTGCTGCGGGCCTGCCTGGCGCAGCGGCCCCTGCAGGACGAGGCCTACTGCCAGCTCGTGAAGCAGACGGCGCTGGGTGGGCGCGAGGCCGCCGCCGACGCGGCGACGACGGGGGAGCTGCGCCGGTGCTGGGAGCTGCTCGCCTGTGCGAGCTGCTCTATTCGGCCCAGCCCGCCCGTCCTGCGATACGTGCGCTTCCATCTCAAGCGGTGAGAGTGCAGTGCAACAGCCTGGGAGTCGAGGCCCGGTACCCACGAGGCCAAAAGCCACGATGCCTGAAGGCCTTTTTACGACAAGGCTTGTACCAAGACCCTTCGAGGCCGTATCCTCTCGGTCAGCGGTTTCCAACCTTTGCGCCCCCCCCCACCCCCGCCGTGTCTCCGTCACGCGCTCGCAGGGCGCGGGACCGGCACGGCGATGCCGCCGTCGCGCGCTGCGCCGGCTTCGCGCTCGACGCGCTGCGGCGCACGCGGGGGCGCGACTGCGCGGCGCCGTCGCTGGAGGAGCTGCGCGCCGTGGCCGCCGGCGCGGAGATGAGCGTCACCGTGCACTGCCAGGGCGGCGGGCGGTGCCGCGTCTCCGTCACCAGCCACACCACGGCCGCCGAGGTCAGAGACGCGGAACGCACGCCCGGCGCCGCTTTTGGGGCGAGGGTCGGTGGATCGCGCGGAGATCCGTCTGCGGGATCCCCCTTCCCAGACTCGCTTGGCTCGAGGCGGCCGGAGGGTTGCAGGACAGCAAGTGGGGTCCGTGCACTCACCTGCACGGGGGACCCCCTTGTGCGTGTGGCCTTTCTCAGGGAAGCTCCCCCGATGTTCTCGTGCACAGAATGCGTCCGAAAAAGGGATTTGGCAAACACCCCAGTGCAGGCTGCCCTCATTTGATTGTACACAGCATCTAAATGTAACTCTCAGGAGGGACACGGGGGAGGAGAGAGGGAAGGGGGGGGCAGCACCACAGCACGGCTGCGCTGTGACGCGGCCGAGCACGGGGGGACGAAGCGACCGAGGCCCAGCGAGTCCCAGGGCTACGAGTTTGGCAAAGAGGTCACAGTGGTCACGGGACTCACTAATTGAAATGGACTCCACGAAACTGTGGACTTGGCTGGAAAACGCATTGAATTGGGCGCTTCCTTCCATTCAAACAAAGCCTCGCGGTCTGTCGGGGTGGGGGTGGGGTCGAGGGGAAATATCCGCACCTCGTTCCGAGACCTCTCCACGGATCATCGTTTCTCTCCCGCACTTCGGCCGTGAATGCTACAAAAAATTTCCGCGATCAAATCGCAGCGTTCCCAATCGCTCGCGAGTCCCAGGGGAGGCCCAGGCGACGATGACGACGAGACGGGCGGCTTGAGGCGCTGTGCGTGCCGGCGTGGCGCCGCGTGCAGGTGGTGGACAAGCTGCTGAGCGGCCTCGCCATGGAGGACACGCGCAACGTGTTCGCGCTGTTCGCGCAGCGCGGGGCGGACGAGGGGCGCGCCATCGAGGGACACACGCTGGTGGCCGACGTGCTCGCCTCTTTCGACAGGTCAGGCGGCACCGGCACCCACAGTTGCATCGTAATCACCGTCATCGTAATCACCGTCGTCATCATCGTAATCACCGTCATCGTAATCACGGTGGTCGTGGAGGGAGTCTGTATACATTTTAAACGTGATCCACAGTGCGTGCGTCTCCGTGTGCCTTGGCCTCTCCGTTTTCCTGTTGTCTGTGCTTGCGTGTGATGTGGTTGTTATCGATAATGGTTGGTTTAATGGAGGCTGGTGATGCGGGGTCGCCCACGTGGTGGCTGTATTTGTCGAGGCCACGTACTGGTTGCATGCGAGGTGGTTGAGTCGTCGGACGTTGCCTCCGTGGCGGTCACCGGGATGCGTAACCGGCGCTGGCATCCCCGCAGCACCGGCACCGGCAGCAGTCCGCCCGGCAGCGGCGACGGTGCCGATGGGAGCAGTGGGGGCGAGGAGGTGGTGCCGTGGCGTCTGTGCTTCCGCATCTACTGCTTCCTGGACCCCGACCGCGTGGCTCCCGACAGCGTCGAGTTCGTCTTCATGTTCGAGCACGTGAGACGCGCACTCGCACGCACGGACCCGTGCGCACACACTCGCACATGCACACAAAAGACATATCACCCGTATAGCCTGAACAGACTGTTGGGGCAAGTGCTGTTAGCGAGCACCTATGAAGACCGGAACGGCACACGATTGGGTGGGTGGCCAGCACCACGCCCGGTGCCATTGTCTCCCCAGTGGCGATGTTTACACGCCGCACCAGGTTCTCGTTTGAGGCCGAGTCGTGCGCACTCACACACGTGTGTGCGCACACTCGCAGACACACTCGCACACACACACGCGCACGCTCGTACAGACGCAATCCCGCGGTTCACGCCACTGGGGAGCACAGAGAATGGGGGGGGGGGGGGTTCCATCTGATAACAGGGATAGTGCGGGGGTGTAATCCACTTCCATGTAGGACTCGGTGAGGTATTTTTGAGAGCTCGTGAGCGCTAACCTGGGATGGCTGCTGTGGACTGTGGCACCTTGCGGGATGCCCTGCTTGGGCTACGCCTGCGTAGCCAGACGGTGTTGTCAAACAGCGTTTGCTTAAGGAAACACTCGGCCGGCTTTGGTATTCTGAGCCTCGTCAGCAAAATGTAGTTTTTTTGTAACAGGCCTGACTGCTGTTGAGAGTCAGAATGTCAAAACCAGTCCAGTTTGCTAGCTTATTGGAATGCTACTGGAAAATAATTGTCTGGCTCTAGACAATACGTTGATGGAGTAGCACGAAATGCTGGTGTGTTGTGTGGCCCTCTCGCGTGCGAGACCGAGGGCAGAACACTTTTGAAAAAATTTATTTAGTCAAATTTGGCCCGAGATGCGTTCCGATGAAAGCAAGCGGCGCGTTTGTTGTCGTTGCGTCGCCCAGGCGCACGAGAGCGCGGTGCAGGGCTCGCTGCCGCTGCGCGACGCGGCGCTCTGGCAGCTGGCGGCGCTGCGCCTGCAGTACGAGCACGGCGACCTGCAGGCCGGGCCGCAGGGGGCCCTGCCGGACGCGCTCCACCCGGCCAACGTGCACGCCGTGTACCCCGTGGGACGGCTCCGGGCCCGCCTGGCCGCCCAGCGCCCGTGGGCCGCGCGCGCCGAGGAGGCGAGCGCCGGTAAGGGCGGCGCGCCGACGCAAATTGTCGCGGCACCGGCAGCACGAAGGGCACTGCTCTCGTTGTTACCGCGGCGACCACCGTTTGAGAGGGGCAATGGCCGCCCCTTCCCACCTTGCCCCCGTGGCAAGGTGGCCACAGCGGTAGAGTGAGGGTCGCCCGCCAAGTTCGTAATCCTGGTTGGGGGTTGACTCGGCCATCATCTCTCCGGGTCAATAAATGAGTACCACTTTGTGAAAAAGTCAACGGTAGTTTTTCTATAGACTTAACCCATCATCAGAACGGGGAATTTCCACTAACGGCCCAGGGCTGTAAACAATGCCACTATGCTAATTTGAATAGGAAATCGCTTAACGTTGTTTTCTAGATGACATCACGAGATATTTTTACCAGTTGATTTTAGTCTCATGTTCTGGATCGCTCTTCGCACCTACTCGCCAGACAGCACTGAAATGGAGTTGCAACTCCAGGACTTAAGTGTCCGTAGCCCCAGCAGCTGCACACAGGGATTAGGATGAATGTTCAAGTCTGAGGTAGCCGGGTGGCTCGGAGTTCACCGTGCTGAGCTGGCACCACTCAGATCTTGGCTCTGAACCCAGATTTCGGCCGCCCGCGATTAAATGGGGCTCAGCACGGTCACAATCGACTGCACCAACAGCATTCGCTTTGCTTGCTCATGGCTAGCGCTGCCACCATGCTGGCGTCTCTCTCTGCAAACTTGCCGCGTGGCGTCACCCGCTGCGGCGACACATCCCCCTCCCCCAGGAGCCGATGCCTCGTCGCGAGGGCCGGGCTCCTCCGTGGCCTCCTCGGCCTCCTCGCTGGTGTCGGGAGAGCGCCGACCGCAGGGCCTCCTGGGAAGCGCCGTGCGCCGCTCATTGCTCCGCTCCTTGCTCCGTCGATCCAAGCCTCCCGATGCCGGCTCGTGCCCGGATGGATCCATGTGCGTGCACCGTTGTCCCGTCTAGCGACGTGTCCTGCCCAAGCCCACCGCGTCACGTGCAACCACGCCGTATTGACAACGCTGCGCTCAACCGCAAGCAGCCCACATCCCCACCATTCCACACTCCACCGCGCCCGAACTTTCAATGTTAAATTCATCCTTCGGTCGGTGTTATCGCTGGCCCACAAGTCATGGTCAACGCAATTGAAATCGCCATAAAAATACTGCATCTCACAGCTTTTGCACATTCCAATGTCATCGTCAGTTCAAAACTTGTCCTCTCACTGACTGACCGGTCTTCATCATCGCGAGAACTTCCCTGAAAAAGCAACTTGTCGGCACAACTGACCGGTCATCATCAAGTCTTTATTGCAAAAACACGTTTCCATAAATGACGCATCATCATTGCCTCCGATGCGAACTCAAGAAGCTCGTCGTCTCAATGACCGTCTGATCGTTGCCACCACGGCCACGAGACTGCCCGCGCACCGTCGTACGCGGACGCTCACGTCGAACTTTCCTTGCCTCTTGCTCGCCCACAGCTCTGGGGGGGACAGCAGAACCTCGTCGTTCAGCGGGGTCGTGGGGCCGTGCGGACCCGGCGGCGAGGAGCTGGCGGCGCTCCCCGAGGCGCTGGCTGCGGCGCGCGCCGGCATCGCGAGCGCGTGGCTGCGCCTGCAGGGTGTGGGGCAGGAGCAGGCCATGGTGCGGTACATGGCGCTGGTGCGCGAGTGGCCCGGATACGGCTCCACGGTCTTCGATGTCGAGGCGAGTCACGTGGCGTCGAGCGACGCAGACCGATTTGCGCGTTGGGGTGAATTTAACAAACGTGACAAATGTGCGCAAAGAAGCGTGGACGGTCAAGAATATGAGCACGTTAGTTGGAGACGTCGTTCCGAACGTGAAGCAAAGTGGGCTTGAGTAGGGCGTGTTGCTGGAAGGGAATGTTGTTTGGTGGCTCGGTGTATGGAGGAGCGACGCTACACGCTCCATAGCTTCTCAAGTGTAGCTGTGAAGTGTGCAGGCGGTGCAACTGCACCGGGGCCCACGGGCCACTATGTCGCTACTACGGCTGTCTCAGTTTTCTGAAACGCACTGAAGTCGCGATGTAACTCGACGTCGCGGCGCGTCGTCACGTTACCCGTGTGCGCGTCGCGTCCTCTCGTCTCGCAGTGCGTTGAGGGCGGGTTCCCGCACGAGCTGTGGCTGGGCGTGGGCGCACGCGCGCTCAACGTGTACTGCCGCGGAGACGCCGTGCCCATCGAGACCATCCCGTACGAGCACGTGTTGGCGTTCGGTTCTCCCGAGGCCGGCGTGTACCGCGTGGCCACGCGCAGCCGCACGCTTGCCTTCCGCACCGCGCAGGTGAGGGCGGCACTGTCGGGCCAGGCCGTGACGGAAAAAAACATTCGCGCATCGCTCACCAGAGGCCCGCCCAGGTGGGGAACCAAAGGGGCAGTTGACCTCTACCCATCAAAATGTTGTGGCTGCTTATGTAATTGATAGCATTTATTCACCCAAGAAATTGAGTTAGAAAGTAAAGGTGTAGCCCTGCAATTGCCTGCTCACGCCACTGCTGGCGGAAGGGCCTCTACGAGGAGCTCTCGACGGCCCCTAGAGCAGTGGTTCAAAGCAAGTGGTACGTGGATCCGTTGCAGAAAGGTCATTTTACAAACACATTTCTTGATGGCACGACTGCCTGACCCTTCCACGCCAGAGACCGTTTGAGATTTTTATGAATGTAAAAATGTAACCCAGTGCATAAGCATTCAAAAATGGGTGCAGCCTATAACCCGTTTGTGCGTGGTGGTCCCCCATCCAATTGCTATGTAGGCTCAAAACCTGGTGAGCATGTGAGCTCTGTAACCAAACCACCAGGGATTACGAAAGACACAACCAAACTAAAATCTCCCCTCCTGGCCAAGTGTCTCGGAGGCGCATGCCACGCATCCTAAATGTTAATGTCAGGTGCACCACAGCACCGGAGAAAAGTCACTGCACCGTCACTCTTGTCGTATGCACTTAGCTGTGCTCATGGGAGGTGCAGGTGACATTAAGGGGTTGGTTGCTGTAGGGCGACAGAAAATGCCGCACGCACAAATGCGTCAACCGAGCACTCGTCTCTCTGCTGCAGGTGGTGGAGATCGCCAAGCTCATGAAGGTGTACGTGGCGCGCCTGGTGCGGCGGCACCATGTGCAGCGCTCGCTGTGCAGCAGCCAGGGCAGCTGGAGCAGCGCCTGTCCCTGAGGGCGTCGGGATTTGAGCACGGGAGGAAGCGTCATCTCCCCAACGTAACTATGAAGAGCTGCGATCACGGTCGACCGATCCACCAAAATCGCTCAACGTTTCCTTGTGGTCGATTACTCTGGCCGTAAAAAAACGTCAGCCGTCAAAGGAATCTTGTGCATCTCCTACGAAGGAGAACGCCCGAAGAGCCACGGTCAGCACGACGCAGCTATGCCATTGACGTCACAAAGACCCTCCCAGGACCTCCCATCCAGCGGCACGTGTAAGGACAGAGGCGACTCCCCCACCCCCCAGCTGTTTCCATGCAACCGGACTCATCGAGTAATTGAACTTTGCCTGCTTGGCACATGGGTGATGTTTTTATTCCATGTCTGCCCAACATGAGGGCATTGTGTTTTTGAATGGGACGCAAGGAATGACAGAAAATGGAATTGATGAGTTTTTAAATGAAGTCAAATATAAGGTAATTGCAGCACATGCCATGAAAGGACTTGAAGCGACGCCAATCAACTTCCAAGTTGTTGCAAGATGTTTGCATCTTACCATTGACAAGTGGTTTACAACAAAGCATTATCGCACGGATCCTCCGTACCTAATTTAAGCAGATTTATTTCATTGATCTAAAGGTCCCATTTCTGTGGCCCACGTGTACCTCTCCGGTGTCACTGCGTGGGAGTCTCACGTTACTGTTGAGCAAAAACATGTTATTTTCACGGGCACAACTGCCAACATCGCTGACGTGAAATAATCCTGACATTACAGAGGGGGCGAACCCATCACGCCCTCGCCGCTGATCAAAACAAAAACCGGCCGGGGAACTTTGGCGTCAAGTCTCAACAAGCACAAGAGGTCCCGTGGGTTTGGAACGGCTCCAAGCCCCCACCACCACCACACGCTGTGGCATGGACACAGACCTCGCACCGCGCTCAATGCAAACACTCGGCAATGTTTAATCGCCGAGTTGCGACCCCTGCTGGTTTGATCACCGCCGTTTTTTAACGCTCCACAAACGACCACGGGTCTCGTTCCATGCAACCACACAAATCTGAACTCAAAAACGTCGTGAGCTCGCTGCCGCGCAAAGTATTAAGGGCGATCGGTACTCGCGCTCGTCTCGCGATCTGCAGTCCCGAGTCGCCACCTCACCTGGCTGTGTCCCCACACTTTCCCATCAATGTTCGCCGTTTGCGCGCTTAGAAAACTCCCCAAACGACGCACCGCCGCGTTGAGCGTGTATAGAGCGTAGGCGGCGACTGATACACGGAGGTGCTCGCCTTTGCAGTGTTAAAGCCATTGTGTAAAAGTGGTGTGCAGTAAATCTAGGGTTTAAAACAAAGCACTTCGCATTGTTAATAAAGTTAATTCATGAACGAGTTGAGCTGTATTGAACACTCAAGTTGAGATGTTTCTACTGTAGACGAGAGGGGGTAAGCAATATTGTTCTTACCAAGGGCCAAATAGGGCTTTCAATGCCTCCGACGTGCCACGTATTTAACACACCTTACTTTTACCCAAGAACGTGAAAAATAAGTAATGCTGAACTTTACCACACGAATGCGATGCCTGCTTTCCCGTTAGATCGGTTCCGAAGCAGACATGGATAGTGCTTGCAGTGACATAAATCACATGGGCCATTCCAAAGTGGCAGGCCTCATGGGATGAAGCTGCAGGTCTGATAGCGCAAGGGCAGTAGATACCTGGGCTGCAGAGCACAAATCAAAATGCATTACACGTCCAAGTGTAACCTGGGACGTTTACTTACGTTTTACAGATTCCGAAGGAAATATTGGGAAGTCGAGGTCTATGCATGGATTTTTCTTCAAACTCGAATATAAATTGGTGCGAAAAGCCACACCATGTTAAAATCTCTTGCACTGGCAAATGGATTGTAAATAGTGTAAATATGGACACAGTAAGAAAAATTGTGTGAATGGTACAGATTTGTAAATGTTATCAGCAGGGAATGGGGATCTTCCCATACTATTGGTGTGGTATACGACGGTGGTAACGATTTGTGAATGACACGGCATATGTACCGAGTTGCACATTTGATATTCCACTAAAGTTGTTGGTGATTGGTTTCTAGGAACACTGCAACCACTAAATTTGGACAAGTGCCGCAAAGGAAATAAATGAATCAAATCACAAGGACAACATCCCATAACTAAAGCCATGTTTAACACAAAGTGTAGAAAGTTTGATATTTTTCCAAGCACAAAGTATTTTTACATGCATATTGTGCTCATTTGTGGCTTACCATTTAAATACACAAAGGTTGCCGAGAGGTTGGTGGATTTTGCACGTTAACTTTATTAAACAAAACTATAAAATCGAAACGTGTTGGTTTGTGATGTTTAAAATACTTGCTCATTACCAATGTCCTCAACACTTAATACAACTCTGATGCAGTACATCTTGAGATGCCTTGCACCAGCTCACCCAAGTGGCACCAGGTGAATGAACGCAGCATCACTGGTCACCAAGGGGCATTAGCCGTGTAAGGAGGGGAGGGGGGGAGGCAGCAATGTTGCTTTGCCAATTCCCAATTCGGTAATTTGCGAGCAATGATGCAGAAATGAAGAGCACACTGCACAGAACAAAACACGCACAGGCACTGACGCTGGTTCATATACACTTTATTGTGATCTCCCTGGTGTACGTGGATGGTGGTGTGAGTAGTGTGGGAAGATCCCTCACTGGTCCTTCAGCTCACGCAGGCGGCGGATGGCAGACCTCACCGTGACGGCCGAGGTCGTGCTGGAGGAAGGAACGGGCAGTTACACACATTAGGTGACATCGCAATAAACATGTCTAAATCTATCCTAATAATACACACCTTGGTCATTTTCAAAATAATTATCTTTGAAAATATGGCTAACTTACAGAAAACGACAAAGAATGGTAAGCATCTTAGGGCTTTGGATCAACATAGCGTGCAAGACTTACTTGTAGGTCCATGCACCTCCCGCCACGGTCTTCATGCACGAGCCGCAGTGCCAGATGCCCACCGCCCTCCTCTTCATCTTGGTCTGGATTTCACAAGGACAGCACAAGCACCACAGGTACAGTCAGCGAAAACCACCGGTCAGGGCACACAGTTAACAACAATCTTCACTGGTCGTGCATTTATCATGAGCAACCACGGCAAATTGGTAGGGCAGAGGAAGCGATGGGAGTTCTATCTAGCAAATGAAAATGTCTAGAAGAGTGTTTAATGAACAGTGATCGGTGTACACTGGGACTACAAACCCTGGGTTAGTCACGTGTAAAGTCTGAAATTGTAATTGAAAGAAGCCATATCCCATTTACCCAGACAGCCACTCCTTGGGGTACGACGTTTAACTTTCTATCGGTCCTTTCAAGTCTTGCCTTATTAGCCGATGACCTGTTATTGTAGTTGTGGTCGGTTTAAGGGTCGAGACAGTCGTATCCGAGACTGCTTTGTCTGCCCTGCCACTGCAAGGACAGTAGTCCAGGCCCAATTTTATTCGCAAAAAAAACCTGTTGAGGCAACCATTGCAGGTGACGACCACCACCCAATTGCAATCTTGACCTTTGCAGGCTGGCACTCACTACTTGATCCAACCAGCCCGAGCGTTAAAAAGCCACCGGATATTGCCCAGCCGTGCCCCGATTGCCACGCGGGTTGGCGCCCCTCACCTTGCCGCAGAAGGAGCACGTGTACTTGGCGTGCTGGCTGATCTCGATTTTCTTCACCATCTTACGCAGGGACGCGCCGTACCGCGTGCCATACTTGCCCACAATGCCAACCTTCTTCGTGCGCTTTGCCTAACGGAGAAAGCGAGCCGAAGGAAAAGAGCACACATTACGTTATTTTGCCTGAACACGCAGCGTTCTATATCCACCCAGATGATTCGCACCAAGGTCACATTACGACAAACTTCACAAACAAAACAATATTCAAGTTTATACTTTACTCGCCCTTGAATGGGTTATAAGAACAATTGCCACCCATAAGTCTACAATTACCTATGGCACGCTTTCAGCACGAAGATGTTAGGCAAATCGAATACGTCGCAGTAGACAAAGGCTAAAGGATCGTTTTCTAACGAACCACACCACCAAAACGGTTTACGTACAACAGTAAACATTAAGGTCTGGTGGGTTGGAATACCCCACACATCGGCAATTTACTGCATTGCAGATTAAACATTCAGTTTAACACAGGCTTTCGCGACCAATATCATCCATAAGAGGGTTTTTTTGGTTAGATCGCGTAAATATATAAACGTGTCGTTAAAACCCGCCACAGCCAACTAGTAAGGGTTGTCACGGAAACAGAACGTGCCAATTCGTCACTAGTACAGCACTAGTGCATAGTGTAGTGTATAGTGTAATAGACTAGTACAGCACACCGGTGTGTTGGAGAGCCAAGTCACAACATTTACAATCAGAGTACGACGTTTCGCTAGTAATTACAACTAGCTTCATCAGGCGACAGCCAGATTTGTGCTGTACTAGTAACGAATTGCCATGTTCTGTTTACGTGACAAACCTTACTAATCGGCTGTGTCGGGTGGTGGCGGGTTTAACGACACACTTATATATTTACGCGATCTAACCTAAAACGACCTGTATTATGGCGATGAAACATTGTCGACACAAGAGAAAATTATTTAAATCCGCGCAAAAAACGTTAAATATATTATTCAGATTCCTGATCGCATGTGGTGAGCCATGTGCACATAGTTCCAATCAAGGACCCAGCGAGGAATCTTTTTGAAGGGAGACCTACGGCGACTCTCTAGGCAGGTTTAGGAAGCGCACAGTCCTTGGGTAAATCCACTGCTGGACGAGGACATGATCGCGCCAACACGCACGTCTTGTGCTGCTACTCCCCCACGCCAAGTTGGAAGGTGTCGAAGCATCACGAGCACCACGGTACAAGGGTAGTGTAACTACTGCATCGATCCCCAACGGAGTCCCGCGGCCTCTATGATGCGTATGGCGCTTTCTGCCCAGAGCTGCTGGACACGCGGTTTCTTAAGACGCCATCGCCACTTGCGGTGCGGCCTGCAGCCAAACCGGCTACTTGCGAGCTCAGGGGCTGGCGGGTTGAATACATTCTCGTACAACTAGGACATAAATCGACACCGTGGCCGTCTAAGCCTCACTCGCAACCCGGCGAAGGCGTCCGTCACCATCGATCGTTTCACCGCGCAACACAAACAGGCGATTAATCGCAGGGTCGTTAAGAGGCGGACTGCTTTCATCCCACAGTGGAGAGACCACGGCGAAAACAACGCACATATAAAACTCGCACCAATGAATAACACATCGCGGAACGTAATCGGTAACTAAACATCGTGTAACTATAAGCAGTATAACTATTTATCAACGCGTCCATTGAACCACAGGCGAGGCCTCAACAAGTTGACGTCCAATGGCCGCGAACCCAGGGGGCCTACCGCCCTCGCATCTAAGCCAACACCGATGTCGCTAAAACCAAGACACTCCGACAATAAATAGCTGCACACAGTCGCGAAACAAGGCGGCGGCGACATTCCGAGCACGCGAGTTCCCGCGAGGAGAGCTCCATGGCCGAGGATGAACGCGGATCGCGAAGCCTCGGATGGCCGCGGACGTAGAAACCTACCATGGCGGGCGGCTGTGGCGGAAAGAAGGGGGTCCTCACTGCGCATGCGCGACTAGGGGCTCCTACCCCGTGACGTCATCACGCAAGCTCGGCCGCTGGTGTATCGCAAGATGACGTCATCACGCGTGGCAATATTATTCACGTGCCGACGTCATCACGCGAGCTCAAACGTGATGACCTCATCAAAGTGTGCTCCAGCTCCAACGTAACAAATACTTTTGAGATTCCGCGTTGGCAGTGGTGCACAAAAAACAATAACACGCGGTACATTCGTCAATAACACGGAGACCTAAAAGCAACCATATAATAGGCGACGTTTCGAGCAAAGGCCCTTCACTGCACACAGAGGTAAGGCCAGAGAGAACGCAGCAGCGTGTAGTGGATGACGTCATCGCGGTTTAGAAACCCCAGCGCGTGCGCACCGAAGCCAAGCGCTCGCGCGAAGCGATTGGTCCGCAGTCACACCACGTGCCCCCGATCGCCGTACCGGATTGGCCAGCGGGGCCGGCTGGCGCCATGTGCAGTAGGGATTTGAGCTCGCGGACTCGTGCGGCTGCGACCCGGCCACAGTGGCGCTGCGTCACCACCTCAAGCGGCGCGCTGCCTCACAGCGCTCTCTCATAGCGCTCCCATCTCTCTCTCATCGCCCTCACAGCGCTCTCTCATAGCGCTCCCATCTCTCTCTCATCGCCCTCACAGCGCTCTCTCATAGCGCTCCCATCTCTCTCTCATCGCCCTCACAGCGCTCTCTCATAGCGCTCCCATCTCTCTCTCATCGCCCTCACAGCGCTCTCTCATAGCGCTCCCATCTCTCTCTCATCGCCCTCACAGCGCTCTCTCATAGCGCTCCCATCTCTCTCTCATCGCCCTCACAGCGCTCTCTCATAGCGCTCCCATCTCTCTCTCATCGCCCTCACAGCGCTCTCTCATAGCGCTCCCATCTCTCTCTCATCGCTCTCACAGCGCTCTCTCATAGCGCTCCCATCTCTCTCTCATCGCCCTCACAGCGCTCTCTCATAGCGCTCCCATCTCTCTCTCATCGCCCTCACAGCGCTCTCTCATAGCGCTCCCATCTCTCTCTCATCGCCCTCACAGCGCTCTCTCATAGCGCTCCCATCTCTCTCTCATCGCCCTCACAGCGCTCTCTCATAGCGCTCCCATCTCTCTCTCATAGCGCTCCCATCTCTCTCTCATCGCCCTCACAGCGCTCTCTCATAGCGCTCCCATCTCTCTCTCATCGCCCTCACAGCGCTCTCTCATAGCGCTCCCATCTCTCTCTCATCGCCCTCACAGCGCTCTCTCATAGCGCTCCCATCTCTCTCTCATCGCCCTCACAGCGCTCTCTCATAGCGCTCCCATCTCTCTCTCATCGCCCTCACAGCGCTCTCTCATAGCGCTCCCATCTCTCTCTCATCGCCCTCACAGCGCTCTCTCATAGCGCTCCCATCTCTCTCTCATCGCCCTCACAGCGCTCTCTCATAGCGCTCCCATCTCTCTCTCATCGCCCTCACAGCGCTCTCTCATAGCGCTCCCATCTCTCTCTCATCGCTCTCACAGCGCTCTCTCATAGCGCTCCCATCTCTCTCTCATCGCCCTCACAGCGCTCTCTCATAGCGCTCCCATCTCTCTCTCATCGCTCTCACAGCGCTGCCTCTTCCATCTCTCTCTCACATCGCTGCCTCAACTCACGTCTCTCTCCCATCGCTCCCTCACATCGCTCTCAACTTTCTCCCATCGCTGCCTCATCTCTCATCGCTCCCTCTCCAATCTCTCCCCCCTCTCTCTCCCATCGCGCTCCCATCTCTCCCTCTCATCTCTCTCCAATCACTCCGTCTCATATCTCTCTCATCTCCCTCTCCCATCCGTCTCGGTCGAGTAGACTCCACTCAGTGGCTCTCCTAGCCGACAACTTGAGCAGCGCTTGGGTCGTCGTGGGGACGACGACTTAGAGAAGCAGCAGCAGCTGGTGCTGGTGGTGGTGGTGCTGGTGGTGCAGCAGTAGCTGGTGGTGCTGGTGGTGAACGTCTCCCGCAGAGGCGCCGCGTGGAGTGAAGAGGAGCCGGGTGAGGAATGGGGGGGGGGTAACGTGGTGATGGATGAGAGGGTAACGTGGTGAGAAGGGGGAGTAACGTGGTGAGGAATGGGGGGGGGGGGGTAACGTGGTGAGGAATGGGGGGGGGGGGGTAACGTGGTGAGGAATGGGGGGGGGGGGTAACGTGGTGAGGAATGGGGGGGGTAACGTGGTGAGGAATGGGGGGGGTAACGTGGTGAGGAATGGGGGGGGAGGTAACGTGGTGAGGCATGGGGGGGTGGTAACGTGGTGAGGAATGGGGGGGGGGGTAACGTGGTGAAGAATGGGGGGGTGGTAACGTGGTGAGGAATGGGGGGGGTAACGTGGTGAAGAATGGGGGGGTGGTAACGTGGTGAGGAATGGGGGGGGTAACGTGGTGAGGAATGGGGGGGGGGGGGGGTAACGTGGTGAGGAATGGGGGGGTAACGTGGTGAGGAATGGGGGGGTGGTAACGTGGTGAAGAATGGGGGGGGGGGGGGTAACGGGTGAGGGTCTACAACAGTGGAGTCGTGAGTGGGCTCTAGAGAAAACGGCCGCTGTATAGGGGACACGAGAGTGAGTGGTGGTCCAGGCCTGGTGGTGGGCCACGTCCGTAGGGCTCCGTAATCCCACGTGTCCCCTCAGGAGGTGGTGGAGCAGGCGAGAGGTTTGGGAGACTCGTTGTTGGCTGTAAAGCCTCGGCTCGACTCTGTCTGTGATGGCCCAGGAGTTGTTCTAGAGGAGACCTCATCCCACGGGCCAGAACACACAAAGTTGTACAGGGCCGGCTCCTGGAGAACCCCTCGACTTTTTCGAGATAGGTAGCGGCTCGGCTGAGCAGGGTGGGCGGGGGTGTAAAATAAATAACAAGCTGCACATAAACTCTGTTACCAAAGTGAAATTATCACTTTATCATTTGGAAGCCTTGCCCCGAGTCTTCACACTCCCCCCCCCCCCCCAGGAGAGTTAATTCGTCGCGATGTGGCCGAATTCCACGACGACTTGAAGTTGAGCAACTTCAATGCGCTCAGGAGTCTCACGGGGCTGAGGGTCATTGCCGCTGTCGATGGCGAGTGGCGTCGCCGTGATTCACTGCCCTCTTGCACCTTGCCGCTGTTTAACGAGATCGCTATCCCCCGCGACATGAGATGGCATTGACGTTTGCCAGAGATTGGCACTTTCATGCTGCGAACATTTGCTTGCGATTCATCTTCGTGATTGACATTCAGCTGTGATTGACAAACTTACGGTTGATGTTCAGCTTGAGTTGAAGCTTTCGTGACTGCAGGAATCTATACTCTATGGTTCTTTCGGCAAAGTCACGTAGGTAGAAATAAAATAAATCACGACGTTTCGGGCGCAACACAAACTTTTGCCTGATGACGACCGCTTGTGTGGCGATCGAAACGTCGTGATTTGATGTATTTTATTTCTAACTACGTGACTTTACCGAAAGAACCAAAGAGTATGATGTTCAGCTGTTATGGACATTCTGGTGTGATGCATATTTGCCTAAGATTCACATTCTCGTATGATTGATAGTCTCCTCTGAATGACCTGATCTACATCCCGCTATTATTCGTTCTTCTTTACAAATTTTTTTTTTTATCTTTCCCAACAAGTCATCATTACTGTGCTATTGGCATCAAAAGTATCCATTCAAATTCATTCCAGTGCAGTGTAATGTTTAAATGTAGTTGTGTTGTATTTTTTAACCTTGTCTGCAATCACTTCCTGAGTTATCTCAAATTTCCTTTGCTTCAGCGCCTTGCTGTACTGCATGAGAGCAGTATAATTAACGATGATGTAAACCTTCATTTTTCACGGGAGTGGTGGATACCACAGAACTACTTCTGAGATCCCTTTGAATAAGCTTTGGTCCACACAGTCAGTCACGTTGCCATTACTAACAGAGCCGTGCTGTTGACGTTCTCTGGGCCGAAGGAGCAGAACCCGCCGTCCCAAGTGCCACGCCGCCATGTCTGCCTTCACGTGCATGTCCTGCCGCGTGGCCTTCACCTGCGCCGACCTCCAGCGCGCCCACTACAAGACGGACTGGCACCGCTACAACCTCAAGCGCAAGGTGGCGCAGATGCCGCCCGTGACGGCCGAGAGCTTCGCGGAGCGCGTGCTGGCGCAGCGAGCCGCGGCGCAGGTTCCCGGCGCCGTCGTGCATCAGCCGTGCGCCACGTGCGGCAAGGGCTTCGCCTCGCACAACGCGTACGACAACCACCTGCGCTCCCACCGCCACTTGCAGGCCGAGGCACGGCAACGCGACGCGGCGCAGGCTGCCCACGACGAGGTACGGCGTGCGCAAGTGAAGGAAGCTTTGGGCGAGACGCCCCTCGCCGGTGCCCTCCAGCTGCCGTGGCGATCACGGTCGCGAGATCTTAACCAATGTGCCGAGTATGCAGGTCGTGGGTTCCATCCCGACCCTGACGCCTGCTGTATATTTGGAGTCTCTTGCATGTCTCTCTCCCCGTGGTTGCGTGGATTTTTCTCCGGGTCCTCCCGTTTTTCCCTCCACATTTAGAGTATTTGGCCGCGATAAATTTCCACGTCACTTCGTTGAGCTATCTTTTGTGGCCAGGTAGCTTCTGAAAAAGAGCTATATAGCTCAGTCGGCCTTACCTGGTAAAATAAAAATAGTTTATAGTTTTAAAAAATTATAGATAAATCCCAGATTCACACCATTTCCAGATTCTTCACTCAACAACGATCCCTCCCCACTTCACATGAATCCATGTTTGTACAAGAGCTGTTTGTTGGATCAAGTGTTTTTTTTTACATTTTCTTTTTTTACCCATAATACAACCTGAATGTCCTGCCAATGTCCAACCGTTAAACATATAATTCCAATGTTGCAGAGTAGTGCGACGCTTCGTATTTGAGAAGTCAATAGAACCGGATATCACACAACTACCATTGAAGGGATTATTGCCATCGTTCTGATTTAAATGACCGCACAGAGGTGTTGTTCCAGCACTCACAAAATCCCGCGCGTGCCTGCCTGTGCAGGTAGAGCGCATGAACAAGAAGAACGTCGAGAAGGGCCTGGAGATACAGCCGCTCAGCAAAGACGAGATGAACGCCGCCATCCAGCAGGCCGTGTTCAAGGCCTCGCCGCACAAATCCCCGAGCCTGGCCCGTCGGAGCGAGCCCGCCAAGGAAGCCGACAGCACGGCAGGGGCGCAGGCCCCATCCCGGCCACCGCGGCCACCGCGCCTCATGTGGCTGGAGCAGCGAGAGGCACAGGAGCGCAGCAAGGATGGCAAGGTGCCGACAGCGGCGCAGGCCGGGCAGGAGACGGCAGACAACGGTAAGACGTCGCTCGCACTACGTTGTAAGGGACACGGTCGGAGCTGCGTCGTCCGATTATCACGGCGGCACGGTGGCGAGATGTTAACTACCTCGCCTGGTTAACTACCTTACTGCTACGTGGAGCAGTGGATAGAGCATGCTGTTCACAAATTGGAAGGTTGCGAGTTAATATCCCAAGTCATCTCTGGGGTCGATAAAACGAGTACCGGCTTTGTCAGACATAAACCGTGGTCGTCGTAGAAATGACCTCGCTCCCGCCGTAGGAACGCGGCATTCCCACCACCGACGCGGTGCGGTAAGCGGGAGGCGAATGCTCCCATCCCGACTCTCCACTGAGCAGGACACCACTTGAACCTTTTGTTCGTTACGTCTCACCCCGCTACAGATGAGTGGGAAGACCTGGGCACCGACAAAGATGACGACGATGATGACTGGGAAGAAGAAGACGACGAGGACGACGAGGAGGAGGAGGGCGCAGTTGACATGGAGTTGGGAGCGACGACGGAGGGTGCGGAGGGCGCCGTGTTGTCGGCCGACGGGCAGCCGGCCATGGCGGGGACGCTGCCGCACAACCGCTGCTTCTTCTGCCCGCAGCGCTCGCGCACGCACGCGCGCAGCCTGGCGCACATGTCCCGCGAGCACGGCTTCTTCATCCCCGACGTGCAGTTCCTGGTCGACCTTCCGGGGCTCATGCGTTACCTCGGTGGGTCTTGCTCCCGGCGCGAGGGGCCTGGCGGCACTATCTGTGCGAGCGCCGCGTGTGCCCGTGCGTCTTCAGCAGACAAGCCGGCACTTGCTGGCAGACAACAAAATTAATAAATCGGCAACAAAAATAATCACGTGGCCAGTTGTCACAAAATGCTTAATTTTTTTTATTCTCCTTTACATTTTACTGCCTGTCACCAAATAACCAGCAATGTGACTGACCTCATCAGCGAAGCAGGTATCAGTCTGGATAGTGCTTGAATGGGTGACCACCATCCACAAAGGACAGGTCGACTGGGTGGTGTGGGCAGTGCAGCAAATCCATTACACTACTGTACCACGATATCTTGTTTCCTACCTACAACGTGCACCGACTAACGTGGTGCAGTATAGTGAGGCAACCTCCCATGCCACGGGGGAGGCCTTCTGCCGTGGGTTGACAAAAGCGATGTACATTTATTAGTCCACAAACGTGTATTCATAGACTGACAATGCTTCTGTTGCTGTGCCTGTTTCTGATGCTGGTGCCGTTGCTGCTGCAGGGGAGAAGGTTGGCGCGGGAAACGTGTGCCTGTGGTGCAACGAGAAGGGCCGCTCGTTCTACTCGCTGGACGCCGTGCAGAAGCACATGCGCGACAAGGGCCACTGCAAGCTCTTCACGGACGGCGACGCCGCCCTCGAGTTCGCAGATTTCTACGACTTCCGGTAAACGGGGGCAGCCTCTTGTCGAATTCCCATTTCTTTAAAACTGCGTTTTGTGTTGTTTGACCTTCCCCCGCACCTCATATTCGCGCGGTTGGCTACGTACAGTGCGAAAGAAGTTCAACGTACGAGAGGCTGCCTCACAAGGACGAAAGTTGCTCTAACACCTTCCCGTGTCCACGAGGTTCCCTCGCATTCGCCACCTGACGTTACCGTCAGGAGGCTGCGTCACATTGACGGGCTGTGCGGCAGCGATCTGTGTTTGAGTGCAAATACACCGAGGGGGCGCCTTTCGGAGAGCTTTACACGCGCTAAGCGACTTTCATCACGTCCCGAAATTTTTGAAAGGGCACCCCCAGTGGCAGCTTTCCTTGTGCGGCAGGTGTACTCGGCAACATCGCCTGCAATCGCATATCGGTCTTGCTGGTAGCGGGCGACGGTTGCTGCTGCCACTGCTGTTGCGCGTGATCCCGATCAGGTGATCCGAGGGTGATGTTTGGGGTTGCGATCGTTTGTCCAGGCCGAGCTACACGGAGTTCCGGGTGGGAGGGCGCGACGTGGACGGTGAGGACGAGGACAACGACGAGGAGGACAGCAGCAGGCTGGGGGATAAGCAGCTCGTGGAGTACGACGAGACCACCATGGAGCTGCAGCTGCCCTCAGGTATGATTACTGCTACTGCCACTACTACCACTACGCCTGTTTAACTAGGATAGCCTCATTGTAAAATCCCAAGACTTTTTTTCAATAGGGTCCTGCCAAGTGTTCGCAGTAGGTGGGGGCGATGTGCTGCTGTGTGTAATCCCATTTGGAGTAATTTGCAAGTAATTTTTTTAGCATTGGAATGTTTGGCAAATACCAGTTGCGATTTATGTATTTTTATCCATGTTAGGAGACTGGGGAAACTGGGAAATCATACGCAGAACAGGGGGGAGAATTCACAAACCTCACGGAGAAAGGCACCCGATTCAGGAATCGTACGCAGGCCCTGCTTGAACAAATGTTACCACTGCACCGTCCTGCCGCTCAAACCGTCGGCGCAACTTTGGAAATCCACTCGCGTCGTCGTTGTCGCATCCCAAGTGCTGCCTTAATGCCTTCGAGCTCTGGTTCAGCAAAGACATCAGTTAGCAGGTTGTGTCGTTTCGTCGCCCGCCCTTCATCTTTGGTCAAACCTCTGCCGCCCCCGGTCCCCCTTGCCCACGTCACAGGAGTGAAAGTGGGCCACCGCTCCCTTCTGGTGTACTACCGCCAGCGGTTTGCGCCGGGGCAGGCCGTGGTGGTGCACAGGAGCGGCCGTCTGCTGGGCCGCGTCATGCAGCAGTACCGCATGCTCGGATGGAACGGCAACGCCGGTACGGATGGGGGGGGGGTGCAGCCGGGAAGGGGGGGGGGGCTGGGAAACGTTAATAATGGCCATAGCACGATTGGGATTTAAAAAAAAAGAACTCTGGTAAAATCCACTAATCCCGCTAACTTCCGTCGCTTACGATCTCCCGCAGGCGGGGAGGCTGCAATGCGGCGCCAGCGAGACATGCGCTTCCTGCAGCGCCACAAGGCCAAGTGGGCCATGAAGATGGGCATGCGCGGCAACATGCTGCAGCACCACTTCCGCTCGCAAGTGCCGATCTGATGAACGGAGCTCGGACAGCGGCGGCGGAGAGGGACGACGATGGAGGTCGCAAGGTCACGGGTCACGGAGTTTGGTTGATTGGTCGAACCAGATACTGTGTTGTGCAGTTGGAAAGTAGGGTTGCCATGATATAATTTTCCACGATACGATACTGTTATCAAATCTCATGATTTGACGATTATCGCGATATCATTTTCCATAAACATTGTAATTCAGCTTCGCAGTTTTCGTGTTTTATGCTTTGCAGCAAGTCTAGTAGGAATAAAGAATCATTTAAAGAAATGAAACTGAATTTCACTGAACATAAGCTTTTTCTGAATCAACTTTAGAATCGAGAATGCTTCTAAAGCACACGCTGAGACTTCAGAAGTCAGTGGGTTTTTTTGCTCCTCTATTTACAGCTTTGAGTCGGTGGTGGAAATTCCACATTCATCTAGCGGGAGTGAGTCTATCCATAGGACAACTACCGTTGACTTTCCGACAGTGATACCAATTTGACCAATACCAGCAGCATGATGGGTTGAGTCGACCCCCAACCAAGATTAGAACCTCGCTGCGTTCCAATCCATGAGTCGTGCTCCCTCAACCACTGAGCCACCTGCAAAGTTGCGCACCGAATAATCACGTGGACTGTGAGCTTGTTGATGCCACATCACCAATTACTCCGCAAAACATGTTTTCAAAGCACTCGTTTAATAAATAGCTATTCACAAAAGAAAACAAGAAAGATTCAACCGACAAGGATAATCCCGATACAACGGTACGTTTAGAAACAGCCGTCGGGTTGTAATTACGACAAGGATAATGGTAATTATATATTATGTTTAGTATCGTCGGCTTGTGGCCAAGCATGTTGGAAAGTCGTGGGTTGTTCCATGCGCCTTGTGTCGGTCGCATCGTGCGGTGGGAGATGAGCGAGTGTGTCGCACAGCCAAGTACCACCACGGCCGGGGTACTCGCCTCCGTGTGGACACACGCAGCCCGTGTACCGGCCATCGATTAAAATCCTTGCACATTCCCCGTGGAGGTTTTCCTCTTTCTCTGGAGGTGCTGCGGCACGTATTCTTAGTCACGGCTTGGCTCCGGCCCTGGGCTCAAGCGAGCCGTGGCTCAAATCCACGCTGAACATGAGCCAGCTCTGAGCATTGTCCCGGCCGTGCTGAGGATTTCCATGAGCGGAGTTTGAGCCGTGGCCGAGGCCTCCATGCATCTTGGGAAACAGCCGAGCCGCTTTCTAGGCCGAGCCAGAGCAGCCTTGACTAACAGTACGGCCGTGGAGGTTCACACATTTTCAGAGCCATGCCTTTTTTCAACTTCACGTCACTGTAGCCAGCCGCTTAATTCTGTGAAATGGGTCCGTTTTTTTGGTAACAATGATTGGGGCATGTGATGGTAGTCCGTACTACGTGCAGTGTCTTTTACAGATGTCACTAGGCAGCAGCAGACAAACGTGTGTGTGTGTGTGTGACCGACAAACAAAAGCCACAGGACGGCATCGTCGCCGAGACGAGACTGGATCAGCTGTGAAGGGGTTAATGGGAAATGTACCTCTTACACCCGGCAGTGGCGGCAGGATTAGAGGGTCACACCTGGTCTTGTGGAGTCGGTCGCAATGCAGCCAGCCCGGGATAGTTCCACATGAACTCTCCGTGGAAAAGGCTTTTATCTTGGTCACGGCTCGATGTGCAAGTGCCAGGTCCCTGTACTGGTTGAATGATGGCAACACTATGTTACACGCGAGTTCTCGCAGCCACTGGCAGGTGGGAGATTCACGGCAAAAGTGCATGGCGACGAAACGCTCAACACGCGGCCCAACCCGGAAAACCGCACTCGAGCTGGGCAGGTGGCTGTGCTGCTGCCAGATGGGAGGAAGTAATTGACTAAAATCACAAATAATACAAAAATATATACATTAACATTATGAATGGAGAAGATTCAAACATGTAATGCTTCAACACACACCACTGCAAATATACAAATAAACACAAACAGCAACCTGTACAAAACAAACGCATTTAAAACTTAGGCTTTCAACCTTTTGAATACTTTGTTACTTTTTCTGAAACCAGTCTTCGATTTTCCTTTTCTTGCTGGGGCTCTCTGACGTGCTGGCTGTCGCCATGGCATCGGTTGCCGTGCAGCCCCCGTCCTTGGCGTGGTCGTCCATGGCGGCAGCCAAGGCGGCGTCGTCGGGCTCGTCCCCGCACAGCCACAGCAGCTCCATGATCGACTGCTGCTTGGGGTCCTTGAAGGAGAACGTCAAGGCGGGTCAGCGCCCGGGCCATTGGTCACGTGCAACTTGGTTGCATGCAATTGAAATGCTTACTTGTGGACGTCCGGTCGCAGAGACGTTCGCTGAGTTTCGGGCAACACCTAATTAATTTGACCGTATCATGGGACCTCCTTTGCCAGTACCAAAATATGAGAATACCCCGAGCTCTCATTACTCTGATAGTGGTGTTGTCTTTGTGCTGTACGCCTTTTGGCGTCCTCTGGTCTAACACCTTTTGAGACTAGGCTCCAAAGAAAGCTGTCTCTGGTGTGGACCAATCAGTTTCAAAGACAATACATATATTATCAGTGTTTTTTGTTTGCATTCTGACCACAAGTATTGTGGTTAATGCAGACATGATTCCTTGTAAAAGGTTTCAGTTTGGTGTTTTAACATCTCAACATCTGTTTTGTTACCAGAAAAAAAGGGAAAACCTATTCTCTTAATTTTACCGGTTTTCAATTCGGGTTAAGTCCCCGAGAGCAACGCAACTTTACACGAAAGATAAATTCATACTGGATCATCTTCGCCAGCGTTAACGAGCACTTAACACCGCGTGGGAGGGGGGGTGGTGGCGGCAGCGGCACCTTCACAGAGTAGGCTGTGGACTGCGTGTTCTTGAAGCTGTCGCCACAGAGCCCGGCCTCGCCCAAGATCCGCAGCTTCTCCTGCACAATCGGCCTTCACGCGCACATGGACACACAGGCCTCCAATTAGCACGGTTGTCTAGGTACAGTGTGAAAGAAGTTCAACATTCATAGATACACAGACGACGCCGTGGCTCGCTGCTTACGTGCACAGCCCTTGTGTCAATCCACTGCTGGATAATGACCTCCCCACAAGCATTTAAAATCCACTGGCCCCTGGTCATGTCTATCGAGCCATAATATAGATATAAAACCTTTATACACTTAAGTCTATTTTTGAAAGGTGGTGCTCCGAGGGAGATTGTGAGCTAAGGAGGGTGGCTGGGGGCGCGCGGTGCCCACCACAGGTAGTCGTCGGAGGTTCCGCGTGCCACCAGGTAGTGCACGTTCACGCAGCACAGCTGCCCGATGCGATGCACGCGGTCCTCCGCTTGGATCAACACCTGCAGCGCATTAGAGACAACCCACAATCATCCAGCGATCCAACCAACCACAGAGCCGCAGACGCATGTGCCGTCGTCATCGCCGTCGTCATCGCCGTCGCAGCTGTCATCACCGTCGCAGCCGCCCTCACCCACGTGATCCACCTACCCCAGGGTTCCAGAAGAGCTCGGAAAACACGACGAGGTCGGCGGCGGAGAGCGTGATGCCCATGTTGGCGGCCGTGATGGAGAGCACGGCCACCTTGATGGCGTCGTCGCGCTGGAAGCGTTCGCACAGCGCTTGCCGCTCGGCCGAGGCGGTGCTGCCGTCGATGCGAATGTGGCCCACGCCCTGGCGCACGGAGGAGCGGGAGGGAGGCCGGCGTCACGACGCGATCGGTGCACGATCGGCAACAAAGATGCGCGCGCGTGCACGCGAGCGAGCGGGGACCGTCCGCGGATACGGCGGCCTCCAGGTCACGAATAGCGCGGGAGCGCCATCGGCGTGGAGATCAAGAGCCGGGCCTTCATAGAGGCGGTTAGGAACGGTGGGCTGGGACGTGGCCCAGAACAGGAAGCAGCGGAGGGAAAAAGGTACCAGAAAAACCCCCACAGCATTGGGAAAAAATCCCGGAAAAAGAATGAATTGAAGTAGAATAAGCGTTGAACGTCGACCGAGCTCCGGGGTGGCGCGGCTACCTTCTTGCCGAGGTGTGCGGAGAGCGCGTCGAGCACCACGCGGTGGTGAGCAAACACCAGGAACTTTGCTCGCCCGCTCTCCAGCAGATCGCTCACGTACTCCCTGACGCCGTGACGATGGTGGGGGGGAAAAACGAGTGGAGGTGCATAATAATAGTTCAATTTGTAACGCGCGCAAATTTGCAGACGTAATGGCCGCAACTCAGAGGCGCGGAGCCAAGCTCAGAGTCGCTCGAAAGCGTGATTGTAGAGGTGCGTTTTTAAGTTTCTCTTGAAGGAGGCGATTGAGGTGATGCTGCGAATGTGCAGAGGGATAGCGCTCCAGACTGTTGGGGCTGCCACCGAGAAGCGGCGCATAGACATGACCATCCTGGATCTTGGTATCAAGAGGTCGTGAGTCGCGCTGCGCAGGCATCCCTGCAATTGCCTGCTCACACCCACTGCTGGCAAGAGAGCCAACTCTCAAGGAACCTCTACAGAGCCCCTCGCAAAAGTATTTGGCCTACTCTTCCACGCTGACCAGACGTCGCCGGAAGAGAACCAATATTTACCCACCGCACGTGACATGTCGATTGGCTGACCGGTGAACCCATTTACACCGCCGGGCAGACATGGCGGTAAGTGGGCGGGGGTGAACAAATTGAAGTGGTGACCTCTGGGTAGCAAATCCAGCATCCTTAATCAAGGAACAGCAGCAACTTTATACCAGGAAGGCCCAAGGGCCAAAACACTGCGGTCTTGTGTAGCAGACTTGTGCCAGAAAGTTGCCAAGTAAAATTTACTTGACTTGACACCGCACGACACCAAAAACCTGTCATTAAAGGTTTTTTATTTAGTGGCTATTCTCGTGATTATTATTAGCGTTAACGCGTTCACAGTTGACGATCGTATCGCCGCTGCGTACTCACACAATGGCAGAGACTTTCGCTTCGGCCGTCTTGCTGAAGAACAGCATGAGCGCCTCCTTCTCCTGGGTTTTCTGCAAAGGGCACGGGACCGCACGCGACCGGGTCGCTCAGAGGGTAGCAGAGTACTCAGCTGACACCGCTCACCTCCTGCGATTTAAACAGGATTCTCAAGTGTGGTGAGCCGACAGTGTCAGCGCAGTCGGTCACCAACGACGGCGCTATAAGAAATATGTATCACGTGACATTTAGTTTTCACTTGCTTTGGCTACATTCCAGCTCTGAGAATGAACAATATCAATTGTGACTGTCATGTGACAGACATTACTCTCCTGTGGTGGGGCAGGTTGGCAAGTGCTGCGCCTTACTGTGTTGACCAGACATCACTGGAAGGTATCTCAGAGGTAACTCTGTGATCTCCGCTTCTGTGGGCTATTCTTTCACGCTGAGAGTCGCACCGATCTGCAAGAGTTCCGCGACACCAAAGAGGACACGATCTGCGATGACATCGCGGGGAAAAGGTCTCCGAGTCGGGGAGAGATCGGCGAGGTGACCTCTCGACCCCAGCGAGTTCGCTAGATCCCCCCGACAACTCACCGACTGCTTCCCGGCCCTGTCCATGGCCTTGGCGGCAGCGGCCAGCGCCGCTTTGGCCTTGGCGTCGATGACGCCGGGGGCCACCACCACCATCTTGCGCTGCTTGGCCGGCAGCTGGCTCAGCACGTCGGCCTTGAGGCGCCGGATCATCACCGTCTCCTCCAGCAGCAGGCGCAGCTCCGCCATGTTCGACGAGCCCGTGTAGTCCCAGCCCCACGGCATCTGAGAATGACGACGTTTAAACACATTCTACTGTGACGCGTGCGAGCGTTTTTAATCGCACGCCAATTATCGTTTTCGGTCGCAACCAAACGCATCAATTTGGTCGTGTTGGGTGGTGGAGGGTCTTACGAGGTAAATTTATATCCAGATCGATACGTGGCCTCACCCAAAAATTATTATGAATCAATCATAATAATCACTGTGAAAACCTGCGTGCGAAGTTAATAATACAACAAGCTCGGCATCACATGTACGCTTGACAACATCCGTTTGTCTTTGGGAGTATTTAACAGTGCGGAAGCCGACGGGGGCATTCGCCGGTGTCCAAAAGGGGCAAATTATTCACAGCAGCGCGACCGCAGCGCGGGCTCGTTCACACCCCGTCAGCTTCACTACAGGCTCGTTCACATCGCGTTGCCGTCAATGCCCACCGACGACTACAGAGCCGACGCACGAACACCCTCAACCCGAGTTGGAGAACCGCTCGAGACGGAAGGTGTGTCGCGCCGGCAAAAGAAAATCCATCGCGCGTATCAAGTGCGATGGCGGTCGCTGTGCCACCCGCGCCCACCTGCTTGGCGTTGCAGTAGCGCAGCGCAAACTCGTGGAATTTGGGGAAGATTTGCGGCTGCACGGCCGCCACCTGCGTGTAGAGCTCGGCGGGGCGCGACATGGCCGGGGTGCCGGACAGCAGCAGCACGCGCCGCGCCTTCTGCGCTCACGCACGCACACACACGCACGCACACACACACGTGCACACACACACACACACACGTGCACACGCACGCACAGCAAGACAAACACCCCTTTCCCCACTGGCACATCCGAGCCGGGCCGGCGAGGCGCTCTGACGGCACGGGTGGTTGTTCCACCGGCTATTCGTCGTATCGAGCCGGAACCAAACTGCGATGCGCTACCACCACCTCAAACGGACCGTGTACAACATCTAACTACGAGAGGGGAATTTTTTACCCCTAAAATTTGCAATAGTTTTTGTTTTATCCTGGCCACCCAACGAGAATGGCAGAGGCGCTTTGTGGTTTGTGCTCGGGAGCGTCCGTGGCCCCCGCGGCACCGGGAGAGGAGCCTCACCTTGAGCAGGGGCAAGGCGGCTTTACAGCGGATGGTCTTCACGTTCTTCAGGAAGTGGGACTCGTCCTGGGAGGCGGCAAGAGCAGGGCGCAGCAGCCGGGTCGGTTATTCGTCTCCGGCGGCATCGGGCGAGTCGGGTTGAGTGGTGAATGTCCGACAAGGGTCAGGCGTCATCTCACCCTGTCCACAGGATGGGCTGCCTACCGGTCTTGCGACTGATAGTTAAATAGTTTAATGATAAAGCCCACAATCACCGCAGAGTCTACATCGTGTGGGACGACGTCAAGCCGGTTAGACCACTGAATCGTGACCGCAAACCGTGAGTGGTCACAGGAATGCAGGGAGAGCGAGACGCCAACTGTGCGGATGGAGGATTCGGGCAGCGGTGAGCGACAGGCACGTCGCCAGGCAGATTCACAGGTCCCCGGCCCGGGGGAGAAAGGGGGGGATGGGGGGGGGGCGTGGCGAGGACTCACGGCGATGATGACGGCGAAGCCCTTCTCCTCCAGCTTGCCCTGGATCCTGCTCAGCAGGTCGTAGCTGATGATGTTCACCAGCCCCGAGTTGGGGTTGTCGCGGCCGGTCACCACCACGTTTATCTGCTGGGGGTCTAACCAAGGCAGCCACCGCCGGAACGCCTGCGCACGCACGCACGCACGCGAGAGAGTAACAAACAACCTCCTCCAGAGTCTCAAGCCATCGGTGAGGAGGAGCTTCGTTGGTCAGAATTTGATCAACGATCAAACACATTGGCCGGGTGTAAATAATACCTTGGTAAACGTGGAAAATATTGTCAGGTGGTGGAGGGTTAATTACAAGAACTTTAAAACTTCCATGTGGCCAAGTCCAAAAACTCAAATGGACCACACGGATCACACATCCCTCGTGTAGACTCAGATAGACCGTTGGGCTGGTGCTGCTAGCAAGCACACATTTAGGGCTGGAATGGCACTAGAGGGGGTGGTGTGGCCAGTGCCATTCCAGGCCACCTTTGTATCGCCAATGCTAAAGTTACAGGCTATGCCGGGCTGGGGATGGGGGGGGGTGCTTCACAGGGCGTACCTCTGCCCAGGTGAAGCGGACGGAGGAGGGGGCCACCACGAGCAGTGGCCACTCGGCCCGGTAGAAGGCGGCCACACAGATCGCCTGGATGGTCTTGCCCAGACCCATGTCATCGGCAATCAACACTCGGCCCTCCTGAGCTATGGCGAAGCTGCACACACACACACAGATATACACACACAGACACACGCACACTTCCGTACTAATCTACACACCGACACACAACGACATATACACAACATGCAGACAATAACAAAAGTTGGCAATCGCCACTAAGTGTCCGTGAAGTCACAACAACCGTTGTGCCAGGCTTGGTGCACTTTGAGGCTATCACGTTATGTGTCAACGGGACAGACCCAAGTGTTAAGGATTAACCGAGATGACTGGCAGATGCACCACCTGTGGCTCCCTACTGTGCCAAATACACAGATACACAAACACGCATGCCATGGACATGACGACACTTCCTGTGACATCACATTTGAAAACAAAGAAAAATTGGATCTGAATTTTCCTTTACAGCTTGGGAGCCGTCCATAAATGACGTCACGCACCTGGGGGGGGGGGTCAGACATTTGTGACGAGGGGGGGAGGGGGGTCAAAAATTGTCTAAAATCGCGTGACGTCATTTATGGATGGCCCCTTGGACGGATGTTGGATTTATTTTTGTTTAATCTAAACGCTGGGACCACATCACTCGCACAGGGCCTGGGGGGGGGGGGGAGCTCACTTGACCCCCTCCTGCTGGAAGGGCATGAGGCTGCCCGTGAGGGTCTCCCCCACCGCGGTGAGGTCGATGTCCCGGAAAGGCTCGCGACTCGCCCGGCTGCGCTCAAACTGCGGCAGGAACGTGCGCACCAGCGCCTCCGGCAGGGGCTCCACCTCCAATCCGGCACAGCGGCACAGCTGCGGCACTGCCGTAAGCACGCACACACATTCATAATGATACAGATTCCCCCCTTCTAGCGTTTAACATAATGTCGGGGCAAGTGCTGTTAGCGAGCGCTAATTATGTAAGGCATCGCACGGCACACAAGGAGACAGTGTGGCTTCTATTGCCACGCCCGGCCTGGCCCGCCTTTGTCATCCCAGTCCTGATGCTTTATACGACGCACCGGGTACGAGGACAGGCCGAGGACTCGCCAACGATGTTAGCCATGGCAGAGAAACAAACTCAGGAAACAGGGAAGTGCAATAACCACGACACTAGCGCTGCACACACCTGCACACAGCCGTACACACGTGCCCATCAACATTGCCCCACAGCCTGCATCGAGCTGCTGTGCTTGGTGGTCACCCAGCCAGGCGCTATCCAGGCTCAACCCAGACTGGCTTCCGAGATCTGACGAGACCGGGTGACTTTGTCAGGGTAGGCCAAGTGAACTGCAATCCGAATGAACCTGTTCTGTGTGTGCGATGACTCACTCAGCTCGCAGTAGTCCTCCAAGAGGAAGTTCCACTTCCGCGTGACAGCATCTGACAGTTTCACGAGACAGACGAGTGAAAACACAAACGCAGGAGTCAGGAGTGTTGGGAGTGCAAGCTGCGTGTCACCGGCCAACACCGTAACTATACACCAGCCTCCAGGGCCGCACGGCCTGGAGCATCTGAACTCGCAGTAACCCAGAAAATAAATGAGATTTCCAGCCATTCTTCATCTATCAAATGAAATTTGGTTCTGCGCTAAATTGTGCCTAAAAACAAACATCAGTTTTGACCACCATGCGACAAAAAATACTCTCATGACAGAGCGAGTGGAAAGTGCCGCTCTCGATTGTGTGGAACAGAAATCACTTGAATGATTCTCAGAGGTAGCTCTGTGATATCCACTTCCAAGGGCTATTCTCTAGCACTGCAAAAAAATCGGGATGGATTCTTTGTCACGTGACACGACACCAATAATTTTTTTCAACTACTTCAAATATTTCCTCACGCTCCCTCGGCGAAAACACGCCGCGCACCGGCACTCACCGTAGCTGCGCGACTCGATCTGCTTGAAGATGCCAATGGCCTCGGCGTGGTACGTGACGTCCACCTCGAAGCGCGAGCGCCCCACCAGCACGCAGCGCCCGCGCGCCGTCACCGCCATGCTGGGAGGCTTCTTCCAGCCGTGTCCCACGAGCATGATGGTGCTGGCCGTGCGGGGCAACCCGAGGCCCCTGCTGGGCCCACCTCCGCCACCCGTTGGGGTGCCATCCGGCTGCTGCTGCTGGAGCCCTGGGCACTCGCGCCCCTCCAGCGGGCAGATCTCCACGCCCGGGATGTGCTGCGCTGCCGACACTGTGCGGTGAACGAGAAATCAATGTCAATTAATTTTATGAATTGAATGAAACTAGTAGGAAACAATTATTTTCTGTAATTAATTACCCAGGTTCCTCTAAAACTGGCGGCCGCCCCTGCACCCTTGCCTCCCGAAGGCAGAAAACCCCCTTAAAAGCCACACCCTGCATGACGCGGCTCATGATGCGATTACCTCCCGTCCAGCGGCACACGTAACAGAGGCGAGACGTTTTCCCAAATATTGTTGCGTTATCTCGCAAGCCACCGCCACGGCACGCTATTGCGTGATGACCTACCATCAGATGCGTGCAGTGGTATAGTGGTTATATTTGTATATGATTAGAAGAGATTGGTTATGATGGAAAGACAGTGCATCGCAGAGGACAGGAGCTGAGAAACACTCGTCTGTAGAGCGGAGTGAGAACGGGACGAGGAAGTGAGCTCAGCGCTTGTGAGTGTCGTGCGGAACGTGAGCGGTCCACACTGACTGAGGCTGTCGTGGTCTTCCAGCAGGAAGCTCCACGTCTTCCCTTCTAGGTCTGCAGAAACAGAAGGTCAATGGCCATAGGTCAGAGTCAAGAACAGTGTTACGATTATTACTACCAAGCAGAATCGGGATACATATAACTCAACAGGGCTTACCCCGTGCACACTCACCGTAGAGGCGGCTGGGCACTCGCTTAAACAGGGCGATGAGCTCGGACTTGTAGCCGACCTCAATCTTGAAACGATTGTTGGGAAGCTCCAGGCAGCGGCCTCGCACGACGTTGCGGCGCTGCGGTCCGCTGCCACTCCCTCCGCCCCCCAGCGGCTCCGACACCGGGGGAGTTACAGCCGGCGCGCTGGGCACGCGGGGCTCGCCGCCGGGGCGCTGCCACGACACGCGCACACAACCTCGTTACGCTCGCCCGCACGCTCGCCAGCCGCACGGGCATGTACTTTCACTGTCAATCCACTGCTGGATGAGGGCTTCCCCACGCCATGCGGGTCATGGGGTTGGTATGAAGGCAGTAATGTAAAGATGTAGGAGTATATAAGTACAGTACAACAATGGACTTTGTTGCACTGCCCTCTGCTGTCAGCATTGCTTTGCATGCTATGCAGTGTTTGAGCTTTGGAAGTACGATTTTCCGTACGTTTACATTTTTAGGGGTCCCCTCCAAAAATAGACATCGATGTGCGCCACGCAGTTAACTAACGCGCATTGTGTCGCGGATGCGCTTCCCGACGGAACTCACCGCATTGCTCGCGGAATAAAAGCGTGTCGCTGGCGTAGACGCCGCACCGTTGTCCGCCGGACATTGCAGCGACTTCCTGTCCAGCAGGGGCGGCGTCTGAAACGTTTTCTTTTTCCCGAACGTCGCTTCACCCGGCGCGGCGCTACCAGTGGTGACGGCAGCGGCGGTGCCCATCGGGCTCACGCCGCTCTTCACCGAGTTGATGTTGCTCCAGAGTTTGGCGACGTCAGACGGAGGGAGAAACCCTCCCGTACCCTGTCCCGGCAGCAGTTGTGGATTGCTCCCTGGTGACTCGTGTGGCCCGCTTTGACCACACCGCTCTGCTGCCGCTGAACCACCCACTGAGACCCCCACCGAGACTCCCACCGAGCCCCCCAAGGAGCCCCCCACCGAGCCCCCCAAGGAGCCCCCCACCGAGCCCCCCACGTTCAATGGCGGTTGAGCCGGATTCCCGTTCACACCTTGGTTGGCGCGAACCTCCAAAACTCGTCCCGTGGTGCCAACCAGACCCTGGCCTGTTTGGCCTCCCTGGCTAGCCCGTGGACCTCCCGAGGCGGCCTGCGGGGGCCCCAGCCCCGCGGCCGCCAGCCTCTCGGCACGCTTGGCCAGCGCCTTCCTCCGGTTCTCCTCCATCCTCCGCTTCTGCTCCTCCGTGATTCCCGTGGGCACCATCGCAAAGCTTCAGCTGCCGCAGGGGATGGACGTTTGCCAGACTGCAAGGGCGACAGGATAAGGGAGTATCAGAACTGGTCGTGCTCTCTGTTTTTAAAGATGAATTATATTATGCAGTGGTAAAATACATCTGGTCGAGGGGACCCATATAAACATTCACGTACATATAACATATGACGCCATTATCATCATCATCATCCGTAATCAATCCACTGCTAGAGGGTGTCCCCAAGTTGCCGCGATAGTTCACGCTCCCACGACACAAGAATCTACCCTTGCACACGAACCAATCTCACCGCTCCATCTGATTTTCCATTGTCCATTAGGTATCCAGATGGGGTTAGCGTTATGGTCAATGCAGGTCGGTAAAGGAGGGGGCCCAGGACCGGTTCAGATGTATCACTCGTCAATGATGTTTGCAGCTGCCAGGAATTGGAGTGGATGGTTTGGGCCCTATTAAACTGATTTCTGCCTCGTCCTTCCTGGAACAAGCGTGACGGGAACTCGGCTCCACAACTCCGGCCCCCAACCACGAGGGGCTGGGCCGCGGGGGCCAGGCAGGCCGGTCTCTGGGGCTTCCTCTTTTCCACGCCGCGGGAAAAATGAAGGGTGGACGCGAGCACTATACCATGAGTGGGGATTCATTTCCTTATCGAGGGCTGAATAGGACTTACAATACCTTGATCAGGCCACAAGTTAACATACATAGCTCGCTCAGTCACCGCATTCTTAAGACACGTCTGTCACTGGCCACTAGCAGTGACAAAAGTGATTGAGCGTGCTCATATCAGCAGTGTTGCTAGTTCAATGATATACCCTTCTAGAACCCGATTAGCGCGACCAAAATGCTGGCAGTCACCGTTTGGCACGCCGCATGCGGCCACTGCGGGGCCCGTGCACGTGACCACCCCTTTCTTGCGAGTAGGCCCAAAAACGTCGATCGACCAGAAACAAACAGCACGATCGGAGTTGTAATGAGTACAATAATACGGGGTAAACTGTATGGGTTGACAGGTATGATACACATCAGCGCTGGAGAGACAAAGGCGGTCGGGGGTGGTGCTGGCCACCCAACAACACCCTTGTGTGTGCCGGCCTTGAAAGGTGCTCGCCAACAGCACTTGTCCAAATTGTATATTAAAGGCTATACGGGGGATCTTTGTCTTTTGTGGCCGAGTAGGTGAGTGTGTTGTGAGTAGGTGGAATGTGCTGTGAGTAGGTGAGTGTGTTGTGAGTGGGTGAGTGTGTTGTGAGTGGGTGAGTGTGTTGTGAGTTTGTGAGTGTGTTGTGAGTTGGTGAGTGTGTTGTGAGTTGGTGTGTTGCTAAACGGGCGCGGCACTGGAGTTGATGCGACACAGGAGGATGTGGAGCTGAGTGGATTTGCCAATGACCGGTAACCCAGCGGTGTCAAGATCGGCCTCTGTGCAGGAGGCTCGTGAAGGACGCTGCTGCTGCTGGGCAGCTGGAGGCAGTCACCCTCCAGCAACAGCGGAGGTCAGAGAAGCGACGCTCACAACAACGTGCGGAGCGCCGGGCAGATAAAACACGGCAAGCTGGCACAGTGAAGAGCACAGGTGGTGCATCTGCCAGTCGTCTCAGTCGGTCAACCCATGGTACCTGGGTCTGTCCCATGACCTGCTGCCAGCGGTCGATACTTCACGCGGCCTCAAGGTGCACCTAGCCTGGCACACACGCCGTGGCGGCGTCACCGCCACTCTGTTGCGAACGGCGATTGTTGTTATTGTTGTTGCGACCTACAGCGTGGTGGTTGAACCCAACAGCGCGGATGAGACCGGACTCTCGGTGAATGGTCACAGCAGACGACAGACCGAGTCTCCAACCACGGCTGGGGCACTCAACGAGTGAAGTTCACGGGAAACGACGACCCCGCAAACATCATCACAACACGACGATACCACGGCGCGTAAACACCGCCCGAGTCTACTCATTCTGCCGTCTCGCTCGGCCCGTGTCACTCACCACTGCAGGTGGCCGCGACCTCTCCGCTCCCCTCGGAGCGTCCAGGCCTTCTCGATCCACGGTGCCCCCCCCGGGGTCGCTACCAGAATCAGCAACAGCAACAGGAGAAGCAGCAGGAGAAGCAGCAGCAGCAGGGCGTGATGACAGCCGAATGGGGCTACAGCCGTGGCAGCAGAAGCAACTGCAAGTGGAGGCAGCTGCGGTGGAAGAGTGGCAGGGACTCCTGGCGAGAGTGCAGCAGAATCAATATGAGCAGCAGCAGTTGCAGCAGCAGTTGAAGCGTGGCGAGCTGCGTGAGCTGCAGGAGCAACAGGAGGTGCAGAAGGTGCAGCAGCAGCCGAAGCTGCAGGAGCCGATTGGGAGCTAGGACCGCTTCTCCCGCGCAATACGGGACTACGGCAGCTCACGAGCCCACATCGCGCGCGTGTTTCGCATTTCGTAATTGTCATGTCATTCATCGGCGTGGCGTCGCTCTGCAGAATCTGAATATTTATACGAAACGTCGTGAGAATTTTATTTTATTATGTTTTATTATTTTATTATTTACCTTTTACATGACTTTACCGAAAAAAACAGAAGATGAATCCCTGCAGTCACGAAAGCTTTAAATCGAAATTGAATATTTATAGTGGAGGAATCCGATGAGCTATAAATCTTTTTCTCGCAGAAGTCCAGTTATGTTGAACTTGTTCTTTTTTTATCGTTCGTAGCCAACCGTGCTAATCGGAGCAGTCTAAACAATGCGCCAGTATAAGTCACTGTATGATAATACATACTGTATAATGCAGAGGTGTGGACTCGAGTCATGCGACTTGGACTCGAGTCAGACTCGAGTCATGATTTTGATGACTTCAGACTCGACTTGGACTTGCCTCATCTTTGACTCGACTTGACTCGGGACTCGAGAGCAAAGACTTGAGACTTACTTGTGACTTGCATAACAATGACTTTGTCCCACCTCTGGTATAATGTAACCGTTTTCATTGTGTCAGTGACGACTCACTTTGTTCTAGATTTGAAGCTTTCGTGACTGCAAGGATCCATACTCTTTGGTTTTTTCGGTAAAGTCACGTAGGCGAAAATGAAAACAACAATTTAGTTGTAGGTAAAAAATAAAATGAACACGACAATTTAGTTTTCATTTTTTATTTATTTCATTTTTTACCTACGTGACTTTACCGAAAAAAACAAAGAGTATGACTCACTTTGTGTTTGAATAATACTCCTTATGGATGAAGTGGTGGCGCAATGTTCGTTCCCATTCCTCGCTACGGGTGACACTCAGGATCAGAATCTTTGTTTCGACTGCAGGAGGAATCCGATGAGCTATGAAGCTCTTTTTCACAGACGTCCAGGAGGGCCACGTGGTCAGCAAGTTACACCAACAATCAAAGCTGAGCAAGTCACTAATATTTCGATTTAAAGCTTTCGTGACTGCAGGGATTCATCTTCTTGGTTCTTTCGGTAAAGTCACGTAGAATGGAAATAATAAAATAATAAAAATAATTCTCACGACGCTTCGGCCACAACGCAAGCAGCCGTCCTCAGGTGGAGAACAGGTCTGTTGAGGAGACAGAGTCATTTCAGACTCTGTCTCCTCAACAGACCTGTTCACAGTCACTAATAATAAATATCTGAACGCTGCTGGGCAGCTGTCACCAACCCGCGTGGTGCACTCTGGTCAAGCTACCCGTGACCACCACGGCGTGGGGAGGCCTTCATCCAGCAGTGGACTGACAGAGGGCCGTGAACTTCTGAGCCATCACTTGCGCACAGAACCACACGTTAAGCATACATCACATCAAGACCAATAACGAGATTGTCAAGTGACTGCGTTTATTCACGATCCTAATGCTTGTTATCCTGTCTCCTTATTCACAGCGGCTCTCTATGTACAACCAGTGTTGATAAATACATGACAGACTCATTTCATTAATGTACACTGTGGCTTTATTTGAAACAAAATAAACAAAACAATAATGAATGCTGTTCGCTCATTCATGTCGGCACTATGTGATTATATAAACTTTTTGTCCTTCCACCGTGAAGAATGTGGACTTTTCGTGTTTTTCTGATTATGGGATTCATGCCGGAGAGTGGCGGCACAATGGTTAGCGCACTTCACGATGAAACAAGTTTCCCCAAGTTAAATTCTATCGGGAGCGAGTGATATCTGAACAGGTCCCACTGACCAGCGTGGTGAAGCATAGTCAAACAACCCCCAACACCAACACGGCCTGGAGAGGTCTTCATCCAGCAGCGGATTGACATCACTACCCTTTGAGCAGGCATTCAGCCCTCTGTAAATCAACTGCTGGATGAAGGATTTTCCCATTCCGCATCTTCATGAGGATTGTTTTACTATACTGTTCAGTGCGAGTTGGTAAATGACTAATTCAGACATCATTGCCACTGTTGTTAGCCGTGACCGAAAATCAACTCAGGTCACCGGGTTCATAGTGCAGCACAGCACGCTAGCCACTGTACCACTACTTCCCAGCTCTTTACTATTTTCTCGTAACCCAGAGGACGGCACCGATGGGTCCCCAGCACCCGTGCCCTCTGTCCCTGAGCTTTGGCCTCTCAAGTGTTCCTCAGGGCCTCGTGTTTGCCATCGAAGGAGCCGCTCCCAGACAGGCCGATGCTGGGCGGTTGTTCTCCCAGAAGGCCGAGGACACACAGCTCTGCGTGACTCTCCGCGGGCTTCCTGTACCGTGCACACACAACCACGTGTTTACATCGACACAATACTTTACATAAGGCGAGAACAAATCTGGGAGGCTCAACCGGGACACGTCTTCGGTCGTCACGCCCGTGCAATCACTTTCCCTGCCTGCACAGCGAGCTACAGCGCTCGTGTGGTCGTTGGCCCCGCTCACTGCTCATAGGCCAAGACGACTCCACTGCCAACCTTGCCCACTACTGAGGCTAGACCGCACCTCCGACTAGCACGGTTGGCTACATACGGTGCGAAAGAAGTTCAACATACACACAGATCACCGTCCTTTACACATATCATGAGTCAAGCGTGTAAGCCAGACATTTTTAATCTGGGACACAATCCCAATTTTCACTTAATATTCAAGGCACTAGGTCATCCTTTGTGAAACAGGACGTTTGTTTACCTAAAACTACACAGGGAGTCTTTTATATGCTCGAGTGCTCGTAAAACGACTCCCCCATTCACTAATTCAGGACACGATTAATGTATTCGTCTGGCCGGCAGGGGGCGAGAGATCTGCGAGTTTCAGCGCGAGATGCAGTTAAAAGGCTGGCAAGTGCGAACCGAACAGGTTGAAGTTGGAAGTAATAAACATCATGTTCCTTGGACTCTATGACTTATAATATTGCTTTGATCATCCAAGATTATACAATTATCATTTTTTTATTTTTATCACTTTCACCTCTCGTACTATTTATTCCACATGCACCGCAATGGACGAATTAATTGCTTCACTAATCAAATTGTAACGCCAAATTTCGCTATTTACTAAGTAGTGATTGTCGCCTTCGGGAAATGCGTGCGGATTGTCACTGTCTCCATAAGAGCGTGAGAAATATGCCAAATGCGCGCGGCTTGAGCGTTCTGAACTATTCCCCGTAGCTACAAAGCCTCAGTTGATGCAGTAGAGCGTAATGGTTTCAACAGTCCGCCAGTGTGAAAGCGAGTGCGTCACCGTGCTGTGAAGGAGACGTGCAGCTGCGTGGAGCCGTGAGGTGCAAGGGTGCCGTTCCGAGGCGAGACCTCAAAAGACCCATTTTCCTCGCCGGACTCGCTCTCTGGCAAACACACACAAGCAACACACAAATACAAACGTAAACACGCACACGCTGGCACGCCCGCACTCCACTCACAAGTCACATTCTTAAATCCTTGAATGTTTATGACACAGGGTATTGGTATGAAACCACAGGCTGCCAACCATCCACCACAGTTGCCATATGAAAACCAGACTTAAGATTGCTTTTGAAATGACTCCAAAACCCTGACATTAAGGGCGGCGCGAGTGCACAGCACAACATGATGCTGTGCGTTTGATTTTATCACTTGACACGTTTTGCTATCGCGCCGCTGGGACGCTACATCTTGTTTACGGCGGTGATGATTTTGGCAGCAGAGTCGCACATAACTCGCCAAACAAGTCGCTCCGGTCGTCAACGGCGACTTACGGACGTGCGCAGACCAGTGGCCGCGTGCCGAGCCACGGTTCACGATGGTGGCGAGGCGGGCGCGCCGTTGGCCGACGAGACACGGCCCAAAGTGAAGGGCTCCTTCTGGCACGCGCAGCTCCAGGCAAGGCATGTAGACAAACGCTTCTAGAGGGACGCTCTGCGGAGAGGAGAGGGGCCTTACGCATAGACAACGGGGCGAACGAACCCACGGCATCTGACATAATTTCACAGTTTGGGTTTCAAGTTTATTTTGTTTAACCAGGTGAGAACTCAAGAGACCAGAACACCCGAATTTGCAAGAGTGGTATCACGGGGCATTAGTCTGCCAGTAGGGGGCAATGGATGGTATGTATAATCCCGGATGATTAAATTGAAGATAATTTTCGAATGCAGTAAATTTGGACCCTGATGGCGGCAAAAGAGTTGCCTACTCTTGCGAATGATGTCAGGAGATCTTTAACGTCGATGGCGCGTGGTATTATTATTATGGTTATTACACCCGCAGCATTAATTAGGGCAGCTGCCGGATTTTAACCGTTTTAACAAGCGGCGAATGTGTGGCTCCTAGGCCATGCCACCTCCTATATTTATTATTTGTATGGAAAACACAAAGAAACATTGCCCCTTACTGAGAAACCTAGCAGATGATTGAGATTCAGTGAGAGTTTCTTGGTTTGTAAATATAAATACATTTTACTTATACTGTATAGCCCGTGGTCACAAGAGACCTACCACTTTAAAACAGCCTGAAACAATATTTATCCGTTTCTGGAAGCATCTTAGCCACATAATCGGGCACACAGCTGTTTTTCTAATTCTCTGTCGCTGCAAGGGACTCTTACAGTTGTGTGTGGTTAAGCAATACGTGGGCACGCCCACGTCTTCCAACACGTCTGGTCAACACTGAAGAGTAGACAAAATACCCTCTAAGTTCGCTCTTGTAAAACGCCCTTCCACCATCAGTGGCGTGAGCAAGCAATTACAGGGCCACACCTTTACCGCTGTTTTGTGCGCTCGCTCGCAGTGATAAAACGATCACTCTCGCTCGTCTTGCGAGTGGATACAACCAACCCAAACGTTCGTTTTCTCACCGCGGGCTGCCCATGCTTCCCGGACAGACAGACCTGTTGGGTGCGGTTGCTGTAGTGGACAGTGAGCTGTCCTTGCACGTGTAGCGTGAGGTCTCCGCCGCGCCTCTCCTCCAGCAGCTCGGGCGACAGCTGGAACCCAACCTCCACCTGTAGCGGCACGGACAACTCCCTGAGCGCACGCCTGCCTAGCAGGGCCGGTGCAAGGGGGTGCCGGGGCGGGCCCCGCACCACCAAACGTACCGATGGCCCCCCACCCACATTCACTCTGCTGAATGCTGAATCGCTGTCATGGTGGCCCCCCACGCTACAGCGCTACGGGCCCCCTCTCCATCCGAGAGTAGCTGGACCCAGGCCTGCTGTCAAGTGGTCAGAACTTCATCTTGGCTTATTAACCAGGGTTGCCAACTCTGAGGCACGAAAAAATAGGACATAGTAGAATGTATCTCGTGATCTATCTCATGATACATTCTACTTCTCTTATCTCACAATACCAGAAGATTCACTGTCTTGATTTAGTAGTGTACTATTACGCAACTGGCAAAATCCGAGACTTTTAAGGACCCAGGAAAGAGGTTGTACTCGGAAAATCAAGACAGGCAGCAACTCCAATATTAAGCTACACTCATTTCTGAGGTCATACGTTGTCCGCTACTTTGCCAGTCCCCTCCCAGCCAATCTACAGCCAAGTGTCTTGCCGTCTCATATAGATTCCCTCTCAGTGGCGTCGGGATCGAGTGTGCAGGTGGTGCAACTGCACTGGGGCCCACAGACCGTAGGGGCCCACAGGCCGGAGGGGCCCATGCGTTGGGCTACAAAGAAAGGGGGAAGGTGAACAGGGGACCCCAATTCATTCCATGTACCAGGGCCAATGCCAATCATGCTACGCCACTATTCCCTCTGTATTCAACGGTCGGTCAGCCCTGCCTTGCCCCACCGTCTAACCTGGAGGCTGTGTTGAGGCATCAGAGTGATGGTGTCGGCAGACTCCCCGCCGTCGCTGGGCGTGGTGTGCTGCGGCCGGGCGGCGTGGCTCTGTTGGCCGGGCAGCGCGGGCTGCAGCAGCGCGAAGTTGCCCGACGTCTGTAGGCGGAAGCTGAGTGCCGCTCCCACCTCATTGCGCAGCGCCATCCGCTGGGTCTGCACACTCTCCATCTCCACCTGCGTGGACATGGACCCGCGCTCGTAATATTTCAGCTACGCGTAAACCAAACGGGTTGCTGAAAAGGTTTCCGGCATGTACAACCATAAGCCTACTGCAGTCTGTCGAACGTTTAATGTGCATGTGATATTTATTTTGGTCAGTGCTGATTGGTGAAAGCGGGGAGCATAGACAAGGGCGGATAAAAGTACAGAACACTTGATTTTGCTGCACTATCCATAACAGCATTGCAAACCTAAAACACCTGCTTTGCAAGGTGGTCGCCCAACCAGGTTCAACCCTGTTTCCCTTCCGAGATCTGATGAGAACGAGTGCAGTGCAGGTGGTTTGAGCACAGGCAATGTTTAATTGTATTTGTTCTGATTAAAATGTATGTAATTTTTATTGACAGAGTGAGACACACCTTTCCGTCTTTAATGAGGTCGCTGGCCTCAGCGTGGAACTTGAGTCCCCTGTCCCCTTCGTCCACGTCCATCTGCACAGTCAGCCTGGCACAGGGAAAGCACGGACACACACGTGCCGAAATGTACTCGAGCACGGACCTCGGATTGCTGACACGACGTGTCGTAAGGAGAAGAGAGGAAGGAGAGTGATGAACATGGAAGCACCAGGACAGAGACCGAGAGCCAGGCCTAGAAGGAAGCGGTGAGTAGCGGTGAGGCCGGATTGCCGAGTGGAGGTTGAGATGATGGCCCAGGAGAGGAATGAGTCTAGAAAGGGGACCAGGACGGCAGAGCCCACGTGAGTGGGAAACATTGCAGGAACGAGGGAAAGGTTTTCCGTGTCTATGTGGAAAACTTCTCTGTGGAACATTCATATGCGTGACGAACATTGCCTGTCTGACGAAAGCCTGTAGGTCCACACGAAGAGGTGGCACCTCGTATCCATGTGGTCGGTCCACCTTCTCTGGGACGCACACCACATCCTGGAGCAGACGCACAACATCAACAATGACACAACAGAAGTTCCCCTCTGGGAATAAAATGTAACTCCCCTGCATTGTCTTTGTGGGTAATTTTGTATTTCCACAGTCACCCTACTCTGAGGTGCATTATGGGATTGAAAGTGTGCAATTAGTGATCGGGGGCCATGCGGGTTCAAGGGTCAAGAGAGAAAGTGCCCACCTGCTGGTCGAGGCTCAGGTACCCGAGCACGAAGCCGGCACACTCGGCACGCGATTCGATGTCTGTCAGGAGCAGCGGCGTGAACGACACGCCTACGGTGGCGTGGCCCCGCGCCGGCACCACCTGGGCACACGCGGACCGACCGCACGCACGGCGGTGCAGGGAATAGTGATGCACACCTACGATCGAGCGCTTGGGAAGCAAAGAGTTGGTGTATCTCGTAATGTCGATTGGAGAAACTTCAAAACCCGCTTGGCTGCAGGGTGGCCAGAAGAAGGCAGTACAACAAGTGGGTCCGTGACCACGTAGATTTTTTTCAGTGTTATCCCCGCACACGTGTGGTGCGTTTTCCTGGGTACTCCAAATTCCTACCGCATACAAAGCTCTGCCAAAAAAGGGAAATTTGGCCAAACAGCACATACCAGCAAAATCCTGACGAAGTCTTGAGGCTCATTGAGACTTTCTTGCCTTGATCAAGGTGAAGTTCTAGAGACCCCTTATAGGGGATATTTGGCCTACTCTTCCACTCTGGCCAAACATCTTGGAAGATGTGGAAGTACTCATTATTTTTACAAACCGCACGAGGTTTTACATACAGAAGGAGAGAGCTCCTCATCTTACTGTATCGCTTTCCCCTCCCAGTCATGTTACACGTTAACACACAGTTTGCTTGGTAGGTGGTTTATGTGGCACGCCGGGAGGCAATGGACCACGTATCCCCTACCATCTGGCTTGGAGTGATGCAGTACGGGAAGTCGGATTCCATCCCCTCGTGTTCCCGCAGGCGGACCTTGATGATGTCACGACGCGCAGGCGCACCCTCCACCACGTCCTTCTCCAAACTCTGCGAGGTGATAACACCCACGGTGAGCCACGTGGGTCTCGGCCTGTTTACCGCTGGCCCTTATGTAAGGTATTGCTCATGTTTGCGCACGCACGGTTGGCTACGTACGGTGCGAAAGAAGTTCAACATACATACAATCCGTATTGAAATAAACCAAGGCAAAATAGACATGTGACTGAGGCAGAATGCTTTCAATCGGTGCATATGATCTACTGCGACCCTAGACTGGACACAAGGACTGTGTGATAAAGACCATGGAACAAAAATCGGAAAAGGATGCAAAAAAAGCGTGGAGAGATGCATGCTGGGTATTACACTTTGAGAAACAGAAGATGGAACACACGAATCGGGGAACAAATGCAAACTACAGATATTATTTTGACTTAAAATCAGTAAGCGGCCATGGGTAGGCCCCATCACGAGGAGTAATGGCTAGTGGAGAAGCCTGGCAATGGAATGTCAGCCAAATGAGGGAACAGGCCCGAAGGAGAATGTCCATCGCTGAGACTGAGCGAAAAAATCAGCTGACGCGCAGCAGCGACATGAACCCGTGGCGCCAACAGCCAGCAGTGGCTAGAGCACGACTGCTTGATGACGGATATATAATATTCGTAGATAGTTCATGCGTCCCGCGTCGGGTACGTGGCAGCGCCGAACCTCTGGGCTGCTTGGGACAGAGATGTCGTCCTCCTCGTCGAGAGTGAACCTCTCCACCCAAGGCATGGGCCCACGGCGCTCGCTGGGCACGGCGGCCTCCGTGGCGAGCAGCTCATTGCCGTCGGCGTCCCTCAGAGGGAAGGGCTGCCCGTAGCACAGCAGCAGGTCCAGCAGGCGCCCGTCCTGGCTCTCCACGTTGTACGACTCCCAGTCCACACGTACAGCTGCACCACAGACAGACGCGATTATGCCCCATGGTACGCAGGCTCGGTCAAGGCACATTGCTAGCACAGCGCTTGATACATTTAAATAAAAATAAAATAAAATTTTCAGCCCTTTGTCAACCCATTGCTGGATGAACGTCTCCTCACACTGCGTCAGTTGCTTGACCATACTTCACCACACTGGTCAGTGCGGGTTGGCAAAGTGGGGGCCTAGGACCGGTCAGTGTCACTCACCACAAATGTGAGCAGTGGCTTTGAACTGAACTTAGGTATCTCACCACTGCACCACTACCCCACCCTATAAAAGTAATACAAACATGTAGTGATTGCATAAACGTACCACAATAATGTTGGAAATTATGTGTTCGCATAGGTTAAACTCTGAGCCCAAATCAGGGTGGGCCAATTATGTTTAAATGCAACTCCACGACGAAGTACCATCAATTTTAACACACTCACAAATAGGGTTCTGAGTCTGTGTATTGCTAAGTCAACATTCATATGAATTCCTACCAAAAGGACTGGTGTTGTTGATCCTCAGCGAGCGCGAGACCGTGTCCCCTCCTGAAACATGTGTCCCAAACCTGCCAAACACAGAATCACAAAGCACCACCACCGCACCCCAGTCACAGCTCATTGACTTCATGTGCAGGAAATATTGACATCATCTGTAAACCACGGGTAGCATACTGTGTAACCATCTTACCTGAATTTTTAAAATACCTGTTTTCCCAATCTGCAATCCTGCACATCCATCTCTTCAAGCTCCCCCCCCTTGCCCCCCTCCCCCGTTCCCCCATGAAGCCCTCTATTTTGGCCACAGCGACAGAGTGCGTCTGTGTGTTGTGCTGTGGGACAAAGCGGGAGTCACACCTGACGATGGGGCGTGTGCTGGGGTCCTTGAGAAGCCCAGTCAACTGCAGGTGCAGAGGGCATCCATGCACCGACATCCTCACTGGGACCTCCACAGGCTTCAGGTCCCCGACCTGTCAGCGTTCCATTCATTATACTGTCAGTGGTATTACTACTACTGCGGTTGTTTACCCAGTGAAGGCTCATTGCGTTTCAAGACTCTTTTTCAGGAAGGTCCTACCAAGTTTTTTTCCATAGGGAGCGATGTTGCTGTGTGAATCCCAAAAGAGTAACATTTCAGCAGTGGGATGTTTGGCCAACACCAGCAGACACATCCTGTGTGATTTTAGCCATGGAAGGAAATCCATGCAGGGCACACACCCGAGTCAGAAATCGAAGCGCAAGTGTTACCGCTGCTCCACCCATTACCAGCAGCATCGTTCGTAACCTTCGCGCCCCATCAGTGCAAACCATCGTCGTAGCCACCGGAGAGATTTGCACTGGCTCCCCAGAGCAGGCCAAGGCAGGGCGAGAGTGGAGTTGTGGAATTGTAGGCGGTGACCTGACAGAGCAGCCGGTCGCGGTAGTGCCCCCACATGTCGCTGACCGCCATGACGGCCACCTCTTGGCGAGAGAAGGCGCCCAGCGTGCCAGCGCTTGGCTCGCACGTAAAGGCAGCTCCCCTCCCCGCCAGCAGTGCAGCCTCTCTCACCTCTGGGAAGCAAGAAGCACATTGTCGTTCCAACACGTGGGTTTGTACAGCTGGTTTCATGATGGCGCAGTGGCCCGCGCACTTGAATATGGACCGATAATAACACATTCCTGCGGAGGGAGCTGGTAGGAACGTTGGGTTGCTCGGTCAATGGCCAGGGTCAACGGCGTGGTGTATTCCGCAAATATGCCCGACTGTGAGGAGGTTAAATGTTGAGTTTTATAAGGGTACCACGGGGTGACCAGCCCCTCCCCACCCAGCCCCACCCCTCCCACCCCCCACCCAGCCCCACCCTCCCCACCCAGCCCCTCCCTACCCTCCCCACCCAGCCCCTCCCCAATATCCCCTCCCCACCCAGCCCCTCCCCACCCAGCCCCTCCCCACCCTCCCCTCCCCACCCAGCCCCTCCCTACACGACGGACACAATAATCCCCTGTGGGCTGGTGTAACCAGGAGGTTCCTACCAGTATAATACCATGATATTTGAATTTATATTGCGCCCATAGCATAAAACTATGCCTCTATGAGTGCAACCGAGCTGTTTGACTTGTGATTCCCAGCCCCGGTCAACATCAGTGGTGAGTGGAATCTGAACCAGCACCCCCCCCCCCCCCCCGGCAACCCACACCGACCAGCGTGGTGAAGTATGGTTACACGACGACTCCTGTGACCGGAAGCAGTGGATTGCTGAAGGTCTGTAAAAGTTACAGCTGTTTATAAATTGAAATTACTGCGCTAAAAACATCAAATACACAAACTAATGTACTTCATGAAACATTTTAACCTTGCGACAGGCACCTCCGTGGAGTATCTGTGGATGATTAATACAGCGCCGGAGAGACTGGGGGGCTCACCTGCCTGCCGTTTGCTGGGGGGCTTTCGAGCCACGCTCGCCTTGTTGAGGGCTTTTGTCAGAAGAAGACTGCTGTCCATTCTATTGATGTGGGACAAACACATCTACGTTAAAATAGCACTTCATTCTAAACACAGTCATACCCCGGTTCACGTCGGGGACGCGTTCCTGAAAGGTGCGATGACGAATATCGAAACGACGCCAATCAAAGCAATTTACAGGGTAGTTGGTGGAAGCGAAGGCTGAGAGGCGACGGATAACGAGAAATGACGATGCTGTAGGCGACGTAAGCGTGGGTTGAGGCGACGCAAATCGGGTATCGGCATTAATACGGTGACGACGTATTTGTGAAATGTCGTAAAAGGGGGAGACGTAGATCTGGGTATGACTGTACCATGGAGTCTGAGCACTGCGCTTTTTTGATGAGGTCACACGTCCACCAGTCACAGTGGCTCCCATGCTCTCGAAGCAATGCTCATCTCCTGTATGCCAGTGGTAGAAATGCCACAATCCTATGGAAGTGGCGGGTCTGTCCATAGGACAACTACTGTTTGTTTCCCCACAAACCGAAATTCATTTAGTTCCCCTGGGGAACATGTTGGAATGAATTGGCCCCCATCCAGAAAAATTGCTTTATAGCTCACCGGATTCCTCCAGTAAAAATAAATATTCTGAATTCCGTGCCGCACACTCTCCCACCATGCCACCTCACCAGAATGTCGTAGCTACATTTTATTCATTGAGGTGGTGCAATAAACAAACAGGTTCAAAATGAAAACCTAATTTTGCCTTGCTTCCAAAACATGTTGCATTAGTCTGTCAATACCACGTTAACCTGCCCAGGGCACATAGCAAAGTAAGGTAAGGGGAAGTTGCAGGGCTATAAATATGGGTGGCATGGCTAGATACACATGTGTACAGTCGTGATCGGAATTCAGAGAAACAACGAAGATGTGGGAGAAGCGAGACACAATCAGAGAGGGGAGCGTGTCTTGGTATTCACCCAGGCGCACTATTTACGTCTCTTTATGACAAAGTAGAGTAGATAGAAACGACTTACACATGTTTAACAAGTGTACATGATGCGAATATAACCCCCTGCAACAACTGCGTGGTTTTGTACGTGTGCCGTGAACGCTCGCGTTATCGTTTCAGCCGTGGTGGGACTGCATGTCTGTCAAAGGGTATGTGCTGTAATGTTGGATGTAGTCAGAGAGATGACATACTGTGGACATGTGCTGCTCGGCTCACATGAAGCCCTATTGCCAACCCCCCCCCCCCCACTTCCTTGGGAAAATCGAGGACAGAAGGACAAAAGGAAGACAAAGGTGGACGTGGTGGTGGTGGGATGATATTGAGAAGTGGACTCAGCTCAGCATGGGGAACATCAGCAAAGCTTGTGCTGAGAGGAAGTGCTGGCACATGTTGACTGTCGACCTCCACACCTGGAGCTGGCACGGGTAGATGGATGGACGGAGAGTGGTGTGCGTGCGTCACCGCGTGTTACACGTAATGAGGTCGGGGTGCGCGTGCGAGAATGTGGTGCGGACACCGGCGGTGCGAGCTCATCACCGCGTGCAGCGCGCGGCGAGGCCGGACGGAGTCGGGGGAGGAGCCCCACTGAAGTATTCAACCCGCACGTTGAACGCAGCCTCGATGGCTGTCTGGTTGGTCATGACCAGCGTCCTTGTGACAAAATCACCGAGCCTCACCTCCGAGCCAAAATCGAGCAGCAGCTCCTCTGACGGTATCTGCACGCTGACGCAACAAGAGACACGTCGCACAAACAACACGCTTACCAGCATGGTGAAGTATGGTGAAATAACCCCCATGATCTCCACGGCATAGGGAGACCCTCATTCATCAGTGGATTGACAAGGCATGTACCATGGATATGTATGTACACATATTCCTACCGGTGCCGCACTTCAATGCTCCCACATCTATGCTCCCCACCTTCACTAACCTGCACTGACAAGCGTGGCAAAGCACGGTCAAATAATCCCCATGATCCGCAAGGCACGAGGAGGCGCTCGTCCGCAGTGGATGGATAAGAGGGCTGTGCGTGTCTGTCATTATTATATCAGGTGCACATCTTCTTGGCGACTTTCCCAGCTCAGCATAGTACAGTTAGACAATGCACTTCGGCACCGCCCTCTGCTGCTCGTCACGTAGCCTGGCACGCCACTCCGCGGCCTACCTGGAAATACCGGTGGCAGCGTTTGGAGCGGAGGCGCCGGACCCCGGCGTGGAGAAAGTGACGTGGAGGCCCTGTGCCCGGGCCTGCACAAGCAGCAGTAGCGGCTCGTCCATCCCGGCCACCGAGCAGGGCAGCACCAGGTCACGGAGCTCGTCCTGCAGAGGAGCCCAATGCTGGAGCGTTGCTACTACTATGCTTGTTTACGCAGGCAAGCCTCACTGAGTCTAAAGACTCTACTTCAGGAGGGTCACGCCAAGTTAGCCCAGTGGAGGTCGATGTTGCTGCTGCGTGTAATCCCAAATGAGTAATTTGCAGATCGTTTTTGATCATTTGGATAAATGGCCAATACCAGTTACAATGTGTTTTATTGGCTATAGAAGGAAACAGGAGAACCCGGAAGAAACCCGTGCAGAACAGGGAGAGATCACAAAAACTCCTCACAGAAAGGTGCCCGAGTCCAGAATCGAACCCAGGCCCTCCTTGCTCGACGAGGCACAAGTGTTATCACTGTGCCATTCTGAAGCCCATGACCACCCCGCGTGTCACGTCTCACCAACAGACGCACCCCATACACAAAGTCCCATTCAGTGCGATGCTCTAGAAATAGTACTAAATATACAATATCGCAAAAAGTTTTTAGAGCCCTTTGGCATTCCGCGCTTCACGATGGCGTGGAACTATTTGAGAGCCGAAGTGCGACAGCAGCTGCTGAGAGCAGCATGTAAGGTGCACGACACGTGGCCCGGGACTGCCTCTTCAGTGTTCATGTGCAAGGTCTGCGGTTACTTCTGTGCTGCCCGCATTGCTCGCCAGAACCACATGAAGGCACACGGATATCATAATTAACCTTCTCACAGGCAGTCATCGTCGATCTGACGTGACAGCCAACATGTGGGGGCCACCGTAACAGCGATATACCACGAGGGAGAGTGAACTTGGGTAGACAAAGGAATACTTGATGGTGAAGGGCCAGCCCTGGCTGGAAGTGCTTTGCCGTACCATGGTGAGTGCCGTAAACTCCACAGAGACGTCCACCTTCTCCCGTGGGCCGATGGAGCCGCTGGCTGGAGTGGCCCTGACACTGCAGCTCTGAGCCTGGGGCCCACACAGCTGCCACCGCAACACGACACACACGTTACGTCACCTTCGCTAAACATGACACATTCACTTAATAACTCCCTTCCTCCAGCTATCCGTGCTGTCGATTACCTGCCCCTGTTTATGACGCTACGATTCACAAACATAGTCTGCAGTAGTTTCACAGTAGAAGACGATGTTGCTATGTGTAATCCCAATTGAGTAATTTGCAGATAATTATTTGAATTTGGCAAATTTGGACCATGACACCGCCACACAATGGCCTTCTTTTAAATCACGTCACGGGGTCTTTAACATCCACTGTGAAGCAGACAGCTCTTATTAAATCCTTTATATTAAGTTCGCTTGCTTGCTTGCTTGCGTGCTTGCTTGCTTGCGTGCTTGCTTGCTTGCGTGCTTGCTTGCTTGCATAGGACCGTGCAAATCTTTCGCTCGTTTTTTAACCCACTTCCCGTGATCCAATCGAGCTGACATTTTCCACACAGACTCGTTGTGACAGACAATTCATGTTCGTGAAAAAAAATTCCCAAAATTTTACACTTTTTAGGCAAAAAAAAAATATTTTACATATATTCAAATATAACTCATTCATCGCTTTGGCTGAACGTCACAGTATAAGAGCCCAGAGCGTAACCCCTCCACAGGCCGTGGCGGAGTAGCGCAGTTGGTAGCGCCTTTGCTTCCCATGCCAAAGGTCGCGGGATCGATCCCCGCGTCCTCCACAGGCGAATATATTTTTTAATCCTTTATATTAAGTTCGCTGCCATGCATATAAAGGATTTATAGTGAAAAACTTTGTTTTTACGGGTTTACTTGTTTTATGGTTCATACATCCGCAGTGATAACCAGGGCAGCCTGCCCGAATCAAACCACAAACGACTGCAACGAGCGGCAAACGTGGCACAGCTGGGCCATGTCATCATACATTGAAATGCTTCAGAAATCCAAATTGCCTTATAATGCATTTAAGGCTGTATCCTGTATAACATTATGACATCAGAGTTCTGATAAGATTCAAAATGAAACTTTGTGCGATGCTGTGAATATTATGAGCTCATGAGATGCATCCACAAGGTGTGGTCAATCATAACAAGATTTGAATTACGCACTTCAAATTCAAGCCAACAACACTGGGTCTGGACAAGAGGCAGTGGAAGGTGACAAAACGGAACTGAAGAAGAAACATGACAGTAATGATGATGATGATATCACTAGAAGTGCTACCACTGCACACACCTGTCCCCAGCTGTAGGTGGTGGCAAGCAGCGTCTGGTTGAGCAGGGAGACCGTCTCAGTGACCACGACGCCCAGGTACACCTCACTCAGCTGCAGGCCGGAGTTGAGCAAGCACACGCGAGGGCTCTGCACCTCTGCACATAGCATCACCGGCCTTCACACGCACACACACAAGCACACAAGCAAGGCACAGGAACACACGACACGTAACTCATGAAGATCTTTGCATCCCAGTTCTGCGTGACCAATGCTCGGCAATGTATGTATGTTGAACTTCTTCCACACCGTACGTAGCCAACCGTGATAATCGGAGGTGTAATCACGTGCGCATGTGGCAGGAATTAAACAGCCAAGCGCACACAGGCATTACACAGAGGAGGATTTCTCACGAAGATGGCCAGTGGCAGAAGTACGTGTATGTCCTCTGTTAATCCACTGCTGGATGACCGACTCCCGACACCGTGTGGGTTTTAGGGGTTATTTCACAATGCTTCACCATGCTGGTCATTGCGGTTTGGAGAGGGTGAGTAGCAAAGCAATGGGAACATGGTACAGTACAATGGATTGTTCTGCACTGCTCTCTACTGCTCATCACATAGCTGTGCAGCCCTATGGAAGGAAACCTTTGTGTGCATCGTGGTCACCAACTCCAGCACATCCAGCATTGTGAGATGCTATTGGCATGAATGACGCTATATAAAATGAAAGTATTTTTTTTATTAACCTTGCTTAGCGTACGAGATTTGGAAAAAAAATTGGGCACATTCAGGGTGATTTTATTATATAGGCCTCACATTCACAGACGTTAAACAGAAGACATTTTCTCAAGAAGTTGCCTATTGGCAGCGGGTATGACAAAAAAAGGTAAACAAAATTGTGAATGAAACACAGCAGTAATGCATGTCACTGACAAACCTACATGTAACTGATAACTGTCAGGTCCTTGTAATTATCACTCCTTCCAGCTCCGCACATTCACCCACCCACCTGCTCTCCCCTCCTTCCACCTGCAGCTCCATGTGCGCCTGCAGCGTGAGGCAGCGCTCCGGCCGGAACGTCAGGACGGCCTCGCTGCGGGCACGCGGCGCCAGTTCTCCGCAGCCGGGCGCCGCCACCAGCCCCGCGGGCGCCGCCGCCAGCCGCCAACGCACGGGCACCTGGCCTGGGTTGCGCAAGCGCAGCCTGGCCTCCGCGCTGTCTCCGAGGCGCACCAAGCCGAGGTCCAGTGTGGGTGTCTCCACCAGCAGCTCGGGGCCCTGGGCCAGAGCGGCGGTTGAAGCAGTGATGATTAGGACGCGCGGTTGGAATCGTTTGTAAAAACAAACAATCGCAGACATTGCACTTCAATCGTACTACAAAAGTAATGACCCGCGACTACTTTGCGAGAGCGAATAGTAAACAACGAAAAACATTTTATAGAATTCATCAGTTGTAAAAATAATAACAATGATAAAAATGTACAGCCTTTTGTAAATCCATTGCTGGATGAAAGCCTCCACAAGCCATGTTGGTCATGGGGGTTGTTTGACCGTACATCACCATGCTGGCTGCTCAGTGTGGGCTGGTGAATTGAGAAGGCTGGCCCAGGACTGTGTTCAGCTATCACTCACGACTGATGTTAGATATAGCCCGGCGTAGACCTTAGGTCACCGGATTTGAATATTAAATAAAAAATAAATTGGAAACAAGTCAGCGTGGATGGCAGCACACGTACCTTGAACGTGGCCTGTATGTGAAGGGCAATTGGCTCCTGCTGGTGCTTAATGTGGCAGATGAGGGCATGTGCCAGCCTCCCGGGGGCTTTGCCCACCACGCACACCTCACAGCACACGCTGCCTCCCGCCTCTGTCGGTCACAAGGCACAGAACCGCGTACGCGTGACAAAACAACAATACCGCATGCCAGCCGATACAAGACTCCAGCTTGGACCGTGTTCGTGAGCATAAGGATGATTTGAAACACGGTAGGACCAATACTTCTGCCGTGGCCAATCACTATTTTAATGCGGCTGGCTCACACGAAATTGATTTCTCTAAGACGATGGTACTTTTCAAGCCGACTGGCTATCAACAAAGATTCGTTCATGAAGCCATCCATATATACAGATACAATTTCAACCGTGATGATGGTTATAAACTCAGCCAAGTCATGACCACTTTGAGTGATTACTTGATTTGTGTTTTCTTGTCAACCTCCACCGTCAGCAATGTGGGTGTGTGGAGCAAGGTGCAATGATTGCCTGGAGGCCCTTTTGGTGGACACCCACTAACTGCTTAGTTGTTTCCTACATTAACATTAACTGCCCCGCCCATGCTGCTGACACACTTGGGCTACGCCCATCTCGAAACCTTCATAAACTGTTTGCCTTTAGAGGCTAACCCCCTTTTTCCTGATGACGACCGCTTGTGTTGCGACCGAAACGTCGTGGGTTTATTTTTTTTATTTTTTCAATTTTATTTTATTCAGGTTAGTACCAGGCTAGAGTCTACATTATAAACTGCCAGTATGCTCACTCCATTGAATAACCATTGCTACAGTCAACATCATATACTGCCAATACGCACACCAGCTTAAAAACCAGGCTACAGTCTACATTATAGACTGCCAGTACACTCACCGAGGTTAAGAACGAGGCTACAATCTACATTATAGACTGCCAGTACACTCACTGAGGTTAAGAACCAGGCTACAATCTACATTATAGACTGCCAGTACACTCACTCCGATTTAGAACCAGGCTACAGTCTACATTAGTGTTTTTTAATTCACTTTATTTTTATTTTCTATCTACCGAAAAAAACAAAGAATAAGACTCCAGCTAGCGCACGACCACTACTAAGACTACACAATTTGTATTTACAAAGCATCTAAATGCAAGCGTGTCTCAAGACACTGTGGGCAAGTTTGTGAGCAGAAGCAGTGGGCATCGTTGTTTTTATAGAGGCAGAGGAAATGAAGGTAGGTCTCGAGCGTGAACTAAAACTAGGGACAGGGAGTCAAGAGTACGGATGGCTGGGGGTACAGAGTTCACAAAGTCACGTTCCAAAGTCTCACCAACTTCTCCCTCTGAGGGCTTCACCTCCACCTGGTGCGGTTCCATCATCTGGTCCCAGTGGAACCTCATGGTCGCTGCGCTCACGTTCCTAAGCTGCGCAAGAACACCCACACGAACGCGATCGATGAGTGCCGTTAAACATTGTCACGTGCTAGCGTTGCTGGCAACGCTCTGTGCCTCAGACTTATACTCACCAGACACTCTGAGCAGACACCCACCACACAGCACACATCCCTCACCACTCACTTGATACCTATCACTCACTAACTCACCAATCACCAGACACTACGCACCTCCGATTAGCACAGTTGGCTATGTACGGTGCGAAAGAAGTCTAACATACATACTCACCACTCACCTAGCACTGACAATTATACTCACACACTCCTCACCATGCACCACATCCTCAGTGATAACAGACTAACACCACTTGAGCATTACATCAACCACTTACACTTCCCACTTCATATTAACAGCTGCTGAATCAAAACACTACATTTCCCACTTCACATAAGCGACCTTCCTTGTGGCCACCACTCAAGTGCACTCGAGCCAAACGTCGTTACTCTGAATAACAAACTAATAATTTGTGATACCGTGTTGGAAATGTTGCCCAAGCACAAACAACAAAAATGCAACACATTCATCAATCACACTGCCATAAATCAGTATATCTCTGTCAAAACATCGCAAAAGACGTCTATTTTTTCATTCCGGGGGCCGAGTGTGTTGAGATTCTGTGACTGTCATTGACACCTGGAATGGGCGGTAAGTGGGGTGGCCCACGTACACGTCCCCAGGCAGGCAGACTGCAGGGGGCTCGAGCAGCACTCGGAAGGGCTCCGATTCACCTTTGACCTCCACCTCCAGAACGATGACATCAGTGACACCCTGACCCTGGGCAGCATGGACTGTCGACCTGCAGTTTGAGAAACGACACCAACAGGGCTTCCTTTCAGCCGGCTCTGTCCGCGGTGGGTGATCTGGAAAGTATTTATCAACTCGGCACACAACATACATTATTTGTCTCACTTTGGCTGTGGCTTCTAGTCAGGTGCCAAATACTCGTGTGTGTCAGCGACCCGCGAAAATATTAAGTCAGAATTTAAGCCCTGGGCATGTATCTCATCATTAAGCAACACATTTTCTATTCTTAGCAGACTGCACCTCAGTGGGTTTGCAGCCATTATTATACAGTAGTGTACAGTATATCACAATTCTAATTACTGTATGTCACTATTATCTTTGGACATATGCGGGTATAGCCCTTGTTTCAATCCACTGCTGGATGAGGGCTTCCCTGAGCTGTGTGGCTCGTGTGGGTTATTTGACCATACTTCGCCACGCTGGTCAATGGGGATTGGTAAAGGCAGGCAGAACAGACATGGGAGCGTAAGAGTACGGTACAACAATGGATTTGTCTGCACAGTCTTCTGCTGTTCGCCACATCGCCCCGCACCAAATCATATGCAGAGCACCGATATCAACAAAACTCGGAAGCTAAGCCGGGTCTTGTTTGGATAGAGCTTGCTTGGATCACCACGATCATCTTTAATGTCATATATTTATTGTTTTATTTTAAACACACATTTTGTTGGCTACGTACGGTGCAAAAGAAGTTCAACATACTTACATACAGTATGTGATGTACATGCTTCAAAGCAACATGGCTCATTGCCAGCTCTTATAAGGTATGCTAGTTGTTGATGGAATTTCCCGTAAAAATAACACAATTAATAAATGAAGGGAGCTTGTTTCACCATATGAAAATAAAACAACGTATTGTAAGCAATGTGGTATATTTGTTATTAAGTATACATTAAGTTCAGATGGAATAGGTCACAGTCACAATGCGTATGATGGAAATCGCTTGTTCGTGAGATGCTCGTGCACATGAACCACGTCCGCTCACGGTTGTTGTGTAGTGGGTATCTCGGGCACGTCACTCAGCACCAGGTGCAGAACGCTGTGATATCGCTTGGGCTGTTTGCACACACACACACCCAGTGTACACACGCTGAGTATTCACACGCACCCAGTAAACACACCCAGTGCACACATACACATGCGTGCACACCACCCAGAGCACGTATTATCACACTTCCTTGCCCATGAAGAGATAGTCCTACCAAGTTGTTGCAGTAAGGGGACAATGTTGCCGTATGGAGAAAAATTTGCAGGTCACTTTTCAGAATTGGGATGTTTGTCCAACACCATTGATAGTGTGTGTTTTTGTGGCTTTGCAATGAAACCGGAGAACTCAGAGAAAACCCATGCAAAACAGGGGGAGAAAATTCAAACAAAATACAGACAGGTGCCCAAGTCGGGACTCAAACCGGGTTCTTACCACTGTGTCATCCTGTGGACAAAGTGCACACAAACAACATTATTTCATTCCCAAGTAAGAGCTAATACTACCTTTTTAAGAGTGGGTCTAGTCATGTCAAGGCATGCCATGTAACATTCAGAACTAAGGCTGCTAAAACCACTACTGGCCAAAAAAATACCCGTTTATGACATCTACTTTGAACAAAAAAAATAATAAGAAGAGAGCCAAACATGCGGTCGCATGAATGTTCAGACTTTAGGCGCGCGATGACGAGCAATTAAACACGTATTACAAGCTGACCTATCGCACGAGCAGAACATTGCCACGATCTGAACTCGTCACCTTAGTGGGGCCAAAGGAGATGGTGAAAGTGTGCTGCCCGTGCGGCTCCAGTGTCCCGTGCTCGGGGCTGACGGAGAAGCCCGAGTGGGCGTGCAGGTGGTACTCCAGCTCGGCCGGCTCAACCGCGCCAACCGCATCGTCGGGGCTCGCCGGTGCTCGCAGGTTCGGCTTCACCACCCGCCACGAGAAGGGCAGGCCCACGTCACTGCGCCAACACGCCGGGCGTGGAAGGAGCGTGCCGACATGAAAAACAACGAACGCGGTTCAAATAGCTCTAGAAATGTGTTTACGTTGACCGGCAAGACCCAACCAGTTACGAAACAAGCTGAATTTAACAAATTATTTTAAGGGAATGCAGTGGTTGCTTTGCGCAAGCATATATTCGGTACTGTGATAGGATCTCGTTTTGAGCAAGGGCCCTTCTTCAATCATGATGCTTGATGAACAACTAAAGAAAATGGTTTATTCATGGATGAGTAGGACATTCATGGTACATGTATTGAATCTGATGTGTGAGAAATAATTCAAAAAGAGTGTATGAAAATTATATGATAGCATTGCATTTATGCCAATGGAGAAAGCAAACCGAGCAAAGGAGCAGAACAAACTATAAAAACAAACGAGACGGCCAATGAGACAAATTAATTCATCATACTACAACCTGTAATGTTGACAATAAAAATGTTAACTTTTTAACGTAAAAATGTTATCGATTCTCAAGATGCTTCACATATATTAAAAACCAAAAGTGGATAGATGGTCAACCGGGGTAATCCAGACAGGGAAATGTGAGACAATTCATCGAATCACTGGGGAGCGATTATTCACATGCCTAACTATGTGGCTGTCCCTTACGCAGTGCTCTGCACGACGATCTGCTTGCTGGCGCTGCCGAACGGGTGCAGGGGGCCCAAGCGGAGCAGGACGTGCGCCATCGCGTCCGTGAGCTCCCCCAGCGCTGGCTCGGCAGCGCCTCCCTCCACCCACGTCAGCTGAACCCCAGCCACCTGGCCCTCGCCTGCACACACAGGGGCAGTCACGGTCAGGTGATCGCAGGAGTGAACAACCGCATAACGGGCAGAAAGAGAAACATGTGAACTAGAGAACGAACGCAAATGCAAGATATATTATTGACAGCTGAGAAATGTGAGCTTGGCTCCGCACCTCAGGGTTATGGTCATTTATGTCTGAAATATTGCACGCATTACAAATAGCATTATTATTGTTGTTATTATGGCCGGTGGTTGAGACTCATGATAGTGAACAAAGGAGGAACACGCCCACAAGGACGCCCCTGTCGAGCTGCAGTGATAAAACCACATCATGTGCAGGAGCTCGATGGATTGTTGCATTTCAGGAGCATGAGCGATGGTCATAGCTTGGAGAGGCCTTCCTCTTGCACCTTCAACTTTTGATCACGGTTTGATAATGGTGATGATGACAAGAAAAAACAAAGATGTTGAGCCCTAGTTTTAGTGCCGTATTTGTCGCAGGTACCTGCGATAGTGAAGTGTTTGACCTGACAGTTGTCGCACACCACGGTGAATTCCTGCGTGAATGTGCCCAGGGTCGTGGGGCTGAAGGTGACCTGAACAACAAGAAAAGGTGAGTGAAAGTCAGCACCCATTCGCTCTACAATGGGACAGAGAACTAGGCCCTGGCATACATTACTACTCACTTATTCTTTGGATGTGGTGTTGTGATTGGAATGTCGTAGTTTTTTGTTATTTTCTTTCAACCTATCTACGTGACTTTACCGAAAGACCCAAAGAATATGAATTCCTGCAATCACGAAAGCTTTAAGTCAAAATGACTACTCACTGTTTAATGTCAACACCGGCACACGCACCAGCAAGCTTTAACAATAAAACTATTATTATTTATTATTTCTAGCGTAACCAGTATTGACTTACGGGTCTAAATGTGAGACGATAAAGAAAAACAGAGAGGAGCACATGTTGTGTAACACAGACATTAGGAAGGTATGGTGGTTCCCTGCGATCGCAGATTGGATCAGCTCAGAATTGAAGAGAGGAGGAAGAAGGCAAGAGTGGAGTTGCCCATCTCAGGCAAGCTGAAAGTTGACTCAGGTGGCTAGGGGCACGTGTCACATGAAGAGAATAACCACATTGGAGAAAAGGTAATGAACATGGCAGCATCAGAGCAAAGACCGAGCGCCAGGCCTAAAAAGAGGTGGTTAGAAGTTGTGATCTAAAATGTGAAGGCCTGGGTAGTGGACATGAACACGATGGTTCAAGACAGGAAGGAGTGGAGAAAGAGGAGCAGGAAGGCAGAGCCCACGTAGAGTGGGACTAACACAAGCAAGGAGAAGCAGAGTCTTCATAGATGTACACGTGCTGTTTGCAGTGAGTTCTTGCCTCCAGGATGGTGGCCTCCCCAGGTAGTAGCTCAAAGAAGACGGGTTGGACTTCAAACGGGGGAAGGGACACCGCCCCCACACTGACCACCGACTGGGAGACAGCAACACAATGCAGCATTCCTCTCCATCTCATGACATTCTCTGATGCACCCACAATGCTGGAAGCACGAGCTAAAAAATAATATATTTCATATTGTTCCAAAATAAGTGCAGGAAATACTCTCCTATTCACATTAATACTGGGGACTTGTTTGTGGAAAGAAGGAAGACAATACTTGTTTGTGAAGAGGTGAAGGTTTATTGTGAACGGCTGAAATATGCCTTTGGGGCCGTCCATAAATGACGTCACGCGATTTTGGACGATTATTGACCCCGCTCCCTAGTCACACGGCGTCACAAAAAGTCAGACCCCCCCCTCAAATATGACGTCACAAAGCTGCCCCCCTCCCCCAAAAAAAAAAAACATGCTTCAAATCGCTTTAACTATTGTCATTGTAGTGCGTATTTAATGTGGCGCTGCACTCTGATGTTGTAAGAGAAAACATTTATTAAAAAGTCTATTTAATTAAGTAGAACGTGTTGTCCATATTTATTTAAAGTTGTGCATTTTTATGTGACGTCACATTTCTCAAACACCCCCCCCTTCGTCACACTTCGTCACAAATGTCTAACCCCCCCAGGTGCGTGACGTCATTTATGGACGGCCCCTTTGTGCGCGGGATGGCATATGGGCACATCAAGGCAAAAACTTATAAATTATGATAATGATAACGTATAAATAATGATAACGTATAAATTATAATAATGCAAATTTCACATGTGAGAGAGACCAGCATTTGCTTGGCTTTTTCACATGCTACACAAATATTTAATATTTTTTACTATAATATCACTTGCAACCATGTCATCTTTAAAAAAAAGCTAATAAATGTGTGTTTCGGCATTGTCTGAGTTGATAATATGTTCCTGCATTCAACACCAGCATAGGTTAAACCCCATGTAAAAAGGTACCTCATAAAGACATACGGATATGTGCATACACACACAAAGTTAGATGACATTTATTTATAGCCAGGTAAGCAGGGATGCCTTCATGCAGCATTATATTGATGAAGGGCTGAAAAAATGTAATAAAGAACCTACGAAGGAATGTATCAAATAAATGCCATAAAGGTGGAGTGCTAAAATAAAACCTACAGTATGTCAAGCATGGATGGCGTTGATGTACGACGGGTTTGCCTGCTATGCAAAGGTCACCCTGAAGTTGGTTGCAGGCCAGCGGTGGCGCGGCATAACGCAGAAGCGCCCGCCCCCTGGCCCAGCGTTGTGGCACAGGAACTCAACGACCTTGCCTCCCCCCACCAGACACGGCCCCACGTTGAGCACGGGCGGCACTGGGCGGAGCGAGAGTCAACAGGTGAAACGGCATAGTCCAATTACGACGTGGAAAACAGGTACACGAGTGTGATTTTCTGGGTTTGGCTGGGTGTTCAGCATTTCTTATCTCAACTTTTCACCACACACTACTGCGGGAATGTTCAGAATTGAATAGGGCAATCGCACACTAATGTCGGCTGCCTCCGTTGAATAAATACAAATCGATCAGCGCTCACCGATTGCAGTCAATGACTTCTGTACAGAATTGTTTATTTTTATGTTGTTGAATGATGTAATAGCGCTTTGGGTGGCAGATTTGTACCAGAAAGGTGCCATGTGTTAACCAAAAATAAATTAACTTGACTTCCCCAAAACTTCTAGGGTTGGCAAATATGCAATGGCGCACTCTGTGGACGTGCGCTGGCGACGTACGGGTGAGTATTGGCGGCGGGCGGCGAGCCTGTATGGGCACGAGCAGCGTGTGCTCCGCCTGCGTTTCCACCAGCAGAAAGTCGTCCACGTCGGCGAGCGAGTCTGGGGCGAAGCGCACGCTGTAGCTGCAGCTCATGCCCGGGGCCACGCAGCCAGACTCACTTGGGAACCGCCCTATGTTGTCCACACGTGCACACACCACACACACACGCGCAAGCCCATATGTACACCCACACCCAGCACATGTAAAGCAACAAAATACTGCGACTGTGGAGTAGGTATACACCAACAGTTCTGCGCGGTGACTACAAATTTGACTGACACTAATGTTTTTTCCTTGTTGACCTATACACACTTACTTTTTATTTTTTGTCTTTTTTCTGCTTTTGACGTTGCGTCAAGAGACAAAATATCCGACTTGCATGTCTCACAGAGCAGTGCAGCCCTTTTGTGGTTCACAAGAGAACGGTTCACGGAAGTGAATATTACAGAACTGCTTTTGAGATCCCTTCCACCTCTGGTCCACACAGTAGGAGACAGTACTTTCCCCTACCCTGGCACGCAGAGTAATGTTCATCACACCACAGCAAAATGGATATTTGTAATTTTTAGGGTTAAAATTTTGCCAAACAAAGTGGAGTAGAAATTTCATGTTCTTTTTTGTCGTGTCGTCATTCGTGAAAATCATCAACTCTGAAAACCCGGTTTAATCCCAGGTGGCTGCCGGAATTCAAACCTCAGGGCTCTGACCTCTGCACCAGCCAGCCAGCTCACCCACAGCCACACTTGCACGAAGCTCACCAAGCCCGATGGAGAAATAGGGCGTAGACGGAGGCAAGACGCGTAGGTGTCGGCTCACGGATGTCACGTTACGCAACTCCACCGTAGTCTGGAACACAAGACGACGTTTACAGAAAAAAACTAAAACATCTTGCATCAACTTCGAATTCAGCCCGTGTTGGCAATCATCTCCCACGGGAGGTTGTGTGCATGACTGCACTGGACTCACCTCGTACATCTGCCCAACAACAAAGTCAGTGAAGAGGACGACGGGAGGATTGGCAATGAACAGTGGCACCAAGTTCTCTGGAGAACTGCAGCAAAAAGAGAATGGTGCAAAATGAATTAAAATGTCTTTAACCCATGAAGAAGTTGATAGGCCTGTGAGGCCGTATGGTAAACTGAGAATACCATAGCATTTAAAAATTTAACAGTATTTATAAAAGTAATCATTCTCATCTGCATGAACACATAAAAAGAAAATGTACAACACGCACAATATTTCACGGACGTATATGACTAACTCTGAGGTTGGAGCCAAGCTCGGTGTCAATCAAAAGCGAGACGATGGGAGGTGGGTCTTTAAGTGTCTCCTGAAAGGAGGTGTAGGTTGACTTGCAAGTGTGCACAGGGATGGCGTTCCAAAGGGAGGGGGCTGCCACGGAGAAACATCGCCCGGCATTGACGGTCCCAGACCAAGGTTTAGAGAGGAGGTTGTGGGTCACACTGGGTACCACGAGCTGTGCTGCATGGTGACACGAGCAAAGAAAGATACGGTGAACAAGAAAGTGTAGAGGCGCTTGCAGTTGACCCTGTTGGCAATGGGAAGCCAGTGGAGGGAGCAGAAGGAGGCAATCCAATCGGCATAATCAACGTAATCATCATTTAGAGATGTACCATGGCTGACGTCACCTGCTCTGGTGGCGTTGGGCGATGAGGGAGCGGCCGGAGCGGGAGTCCTCGGGTGGGAGGTGGCGTGGGTTCAGGAGGAAGTTCTGTGGCCCCGTTCGTCTGGCTGCTTCTGGCTTCTGTCTCTCCTGCTCCCGCTCCACAGCCTGCGAGCCCTGCTGCCTCTTACCCACCTCGCCAAGCCACTGACTCTAGAATGCCAAGGAGGCAAAGCAGAAGGTAGGAAGATCATAAATTAATAATATAGAGATTCGTAATTGATATTTGGGTTCGGCTACATATTTATCTGGCCAAATTTTTGTGAAGACTCTTCACCACCCGACAGAGACTATCAAATGAAATTGTTACCTGTATAAGCATTTAACACCGTAATTATAATTGTTTTAGCTCACCAGCAAGTTGAAAAACAATTCCCACAACAACATTTAGCAATCAGATACCTAAAACATAGATTAACTTTCAACCAATTCTATCACTCTCTCTCAATGATGAAAAACTAATTTCTGCCTTTAGGTAGTGCCAAACTGTCCCACAGTGATCAGAAAAGGCTTATTTATCTATGTCAATTCCTCTGAAGCACAAGACAACAGGAAGCAATGATGGCCATACTGCCGTGATGATTTCAAACAAGGATGAAACCGGTCTAAATGTGTAGAGAAAATGTCGTGTTCTTTTTCACCTTACTGCGAGGTTTCTGTGGCCTGCGCCTCCCTTCGGTCTCAGACGACAGCGTGGTGAGGCTTTGCTCTGATAGAGACTGGGCGATGGCTGCAGGCTTCTGACGAGGGGTGGTGTCCTCAGAGTAAACCCCGTCCACGGGGCTGTTGGACACGCGCTTGCTGAACGCCACAGTCTCTGCCATGAAGTGTGGTGTTGCACGGGCTGCAGCAACATGTCAGTGGTATGAGATGTGTTACAAAGCCAGCGCTTAAGTTCTCACTGAATCCATTCCGGGTCGCTTGTAGATCCGGTAAGTGGAACATGGCATATTAGCCACAATAATCGTGAGAGGTATATGTGGTGCCCCAGTTACAGAAACATGCTTTGGGTCATTACCCCAACAGAACCAGTTGAAATGAAGCCCTCTACATAGCTATTAAGTGTAATATTTGTGACTTATAAAATACAAATTTTAATACACGTCGAGCTGCCTATCAATCAATCCAAGATTTATAATGCGCCATATTCAGCATGGATGGCTCTGAGAAAATTCAACGAAGTGAATCAAAACAGAAGAGAAAATAAATACTTTTAGTCTGGCCTTGAAATCAATAATTGTCACAGCTGATCAGGCTATGACCAAGTCACCGAGATTGTACCCGATCCCATCAAATATCGGAAGCTAAGCAGGCTTGAGACTGGATAGTAACTGGAAGGGAGATCACAACTACAACAGGTGTTTCAAAGCTACCGAAACGCCCTGAGTAGAACCTTCACCTCTGGGGGCCCTTGTGAGTGGTGCAGGCTCCACATGGTAGTCCGCAGGGCTGATCAGCTTGTGCTTCCTCAGCAGATCACTGTCGGCGCAATAGCGGAGGCGAGCTGGCGCTGTCACACATCACATCGTGGAGGGGGGGGGGGCACAATGGGAACAAGTGCTCGTTTACAGTGGTGCACAGAGGTGAAAAAATTCAAGACTACAAAAAAGTCCACAAAATTAACTTATGTCCCATGAAGATGTTACGTCTATTCATTGAGTTTAATCGACAGTTATGTAATATAATTGCCACAGGGCCTAGAACCAAATCATCCAGAAAGTGCCCGACCATGTCAGATCTCGGAAGCTAAGCTGAACGAGTACCCAGCGTGATGTGTAAACATCAATACCAGGGATACAAATGTGGCCAGGCATGGTGCTGGTTACACCGCCTCCTCATGTGCTGTGCCGGCCTTAATAGATGCCTCCTAACAGCACTTGCCCCAGCAGTCTGTACTGTTGCAGGAAGATCTGTGTATTTTGTCACTGTGTGCGTATGTGGTCTGTGCGTGTATGTACCAGGAATAAGGCCCCCAGTGCTGTCGTGGCTCTCAGCCACCTCCTGATCGGCTGCGGCGCGGGCCCTAGCCTCGATCACATGCCTCTCCAGCACATCCGCCTCATCCATGCGCTGCTTGTACTGCTCGCGCAACTGCACGCGCACACACACATACGCACACATACACACCCACACCATCATGCTACAGACGGACAGCCCTAATTGCAGTGGATGAGTGCTGCCCACATCGGAGTAAGTGTGCGGTACATGCAACCCAATGGTTGAGAAAGCTTTGCCCACAGAATTAATTCCCAAAGATTTTTTGATAATCCACAAAATAAATTACAGCAGTATCAATGATCAAAACAACCAAAGATGTCACCAGGTGATTGTGAGGGTAGAGCGCTGAGTTGGTGCTGCTGAGATCATGGGTTTCAATCTAGGCAGCTGCCTGTGAATAAACCGGGTTCTGAGCATGATAAAAAATTACTGCACAATAAAAACAAAACATGACCATAAATTTGATTCTACAAATGTATGTGCTGTGAAGAAAGGCCATTGCCCAAAATGTCACGTATTATATATTATCATTATTATTTTAAAGATACTGTTGTTGATGAATGTGTTGAGTTTATTATTATTTTGGCTTGTGCACCACTGCCAACGAATTATCACTAAATACTGTTGAAGTACACTACTGCTGTTGTCTCCATGTCCTGCTGGATAAACATTACCACATATAACATAAAAAAACACCCGTCGTGCTTGCCTTGCGGAGCTTTTGCACATAGCGCTGATGATAGGGCTTTGGGCCACCAGCAGAGCGGTCCAGACTGGCCGCCATGTCCCGGCCAATCACCTCGGCTGAATAGAGTCCCCCGAAAATTCCTGTCAGGATGTGCGAGATGTCCTGTGCATGGAAAACAAGGACACAGACGCTCATTATCATTACCAAAAACAGATATGTAAACGGCTCACCATCACACTGAATCCAAAGACTATTTTAGGAGAGTCCTCCTGCAATAAGATGTTGGGCCAACGCTAGTTACATTGCATGCTTTTATTGGCGATGGGAGGAACCCAGAGGACCCCGAGGAAACCCATACATAATATGGGGAGAACACACCAACTGTCCACAGTAAGACACCCAAGTCAGGAATTGAACTCAGGAATGTATTTCTGTGAGGCACAAGTGTTACCACTGCGCCACCCTGCCGCCAAAGGCAATGTTATGATAATCTGAGAACTTACCCATGATGAAATGAGCAGAAACGGGTTAAAGAAAAAACACAACACCAAGCGTTTAATGTATAGATGGACACCTCGCGTATGTGTGTCTGTTAGATATGAGTGTGGAGTTTCAGTAATGCATATTCCCTTATATTACTGCATGGAAAATGTCGGCAAGTGAAGAAATAAAAGTTACTGAAGTGTGTTTTATGAGTTGCATCTTTTTCAAAGATTTAACATTTTAAATCTGTGTAATTAAGGTAGGGGAGTGGTGGTGCAGTGGTTAGCGCACTGTGCTATGAAGTCGTCGACCTGCTATCACTAACCAGCATTGACCAACGTGATGAAGTATGGTCAAACAACCTCCATGATGGACACAGTTCAACAAAACCTTTATCCATCACTGGATTTACAAAGAGCTGCAAATTTTGGACATTTTGTGAAATAGCTCTTCTGCAGAGAGAAGTGCTATTGAGAGAGAAGTAGAGCCAGTATCCAAAACGTTACCTATCAATATGAATAAATAGCTTAATCTGTATGTCTCAAAAACCTTGATGGTACTTCCCAACAAGGTAGAAAGCTGAAATTTGGTACAAAGGTAGCTTTTAGGACACAAACAGCAGGAAAATATGAGAATTTAAATTTTAAGGCCCCCAAATCTCGATTTTAAGTGCCCCATAAACATGTTTGTGCGTGTCGTTCAGAAACCGTTCGAAATATTAGATTCCGTTTTTTTTCGTTTGATAAAATCAAAGCGAAACCATTGTTATATATTTGACTGTTTTTGAGATATTTCCAATTCAAATGGTTTTGAATGATAAAATACGGATTTTATGATGTTCAAATCTGAATAATTCGAAAATGGTAAAAGATTGGAGCTTCCACTCATAGAGTATTAAGTTAATTAATTTGTACTTTTAAAAAATAAAATAACGGAATATTTAAATTGAGCATTTTCCGATGGGTACGTCTTTAAACATAAGTTGAATCAAGTGGTCAACAATCTTTTTTGCGGAAAAATACAACTTTTTGGAGTAGTTGTGAGTGTCTGATTGTAGAACATTTTTTGTTAAAAACCACATGAAGTTAATTATTATATTTATTGAAAACTTTTGGCTGGCGAAGCCAGGCTTTATTAACTAGATACGTATAAACATGACTATTATGTATATACAGTAAACTTCTTTTTAGGGCAGCGTTGTTGATGAATGTGTTGAGGTTCTATTTGGGCTTGTGTGCCACTGCAATGCAGTATCATGAAAAAAAACGTGCTTACATGCATCAAATTGACTGTGATGATGGGATGACTCATGCGAGAACAATCATCAAGAAATACATATTGAACATACAAAATGTGTGAATAATCACAGTGTCTAAATGTCACCGCTTCTCAAGAGCGACGAGTGATTGGGAACCCTTTCCCCACCTGGTTAGAGATGACACTGGGTTTCGCCTTGGCAAGGGACGGCTCAAGGGAGGCTGGATTCGCAGACTCCTCTACAACGTCAGCCATGCTCTTGCCTACTCCTCCACACGAGGGACACATTCCAGACAGGCGCACGTGTTGTTATGACAGCTGACAACAGAGGGCACCGTGTGCGCTGTGAGGCTTGGCGGCACACACGAGGTTCATTCCCAGTGAGCGACGCGCCAGTGGGCATTGTGACTCGGACCGAGATCACCGTCGTGTGTTGCGAGACATCATCAGCACAGCAAGTGGGATGCGGTGTCCAGCTGTAAGGTAGCTGACATACCACGTTGGGAGTCCCATGCACAGAATTATATTTATTATCCACCAGGTCGAACCCGCTTTTAGCCGCAGTTAACGTCAGTGTTGAGTGATATCTGAACCGGCTCAGGACAACTCCCCTCCCTCTTCACCGACCTGCACTGGCCAGCGTCAAGTAGGGTCAAACAACCCCCCAACAACCGGCGCGACATGGCGAGGCCATCATCCAGCAGTGGATTGACCACGGTTGATCGTGACCTCCACGGTGGACGCTCTCCCGAACGCGTTTCATTCACGTTTGTGAGCTCCCGTCCGCGTTAAGGCCTACAGTCAGCAGAGAAGGATCAGCACTCGCCGCCTATCGCGCTAATAAGAATAATGTCGGTGGCTCGCCTTGTTACGTGCAGCGGTCGCAGCTGTTGAGAGATTTGACGCGAAGCCGCGAGGCCTCTCTCGTGTTGACACCGGCGACTGCCCGCGTCCTCGTGTCCATGGCGACGCGGGTCACGTGGCCCGTGCGGCGTGGGGGTGTAGCTGAATCGATCAAATAAATTCCACTCGTCAGTCTATTAGTTATCGATCTTGATTTGAATTTATTATTTGTTATCGTCTATTTATAAAGCGCCTTTGTCCAAGGTGCTTTACAAGGGTTATGCATGGTACGAGGGTAGCTTACGGTGAATAGGGATGGGGAGGGGGGTTAGTGGGTACGGGAATTACGGGGGCACCTAGGGGCCGTCCATAAATGACGTAACGCACCGAGGGGGGGGGGGGGTGAGAAATGTGACGTCACATCAAAATGCGCAACTTTAAATAAATATAGACAACACGTTCTACTTAATTAAATAGACTTTTTAATAAATGCTTTCTCCTACAACATCAGAGTGCAGCGCCACATTAAATACGCACTACAATGACAATAGCATGTTTCATTTTCAAAATGTAAATATGGTATTTGGGGGGGGGGGGCAGAGCTTTGTGACGTCATATTTGAGAGGGGGGGTCTGACTTTTTGTGACGCCGTGTGACTAGGGGGCGGGGGGTCAAAAATCGTCCAAAATCGCGTGACGTCATTTATGGACGGCCCCAAAGGCATATTTCAGCCGTTCACAATAAACCTTCACCTCTTCACAAACAAGTATTGTCTTAAATTTTGATCTAAAGCTTTCGTGACTGCAGAGATTCATATTTCTGGTTCTTTCGGTAATGTCATGTAGAAGGGAAATAATAAGAAAAATACGTAACACGTAGGCTTTCGCGACCAATATTATTCATAATATAGGTTTTTGGGTCAGATCGCGTTGTTTATAAATGTGTCGTAACCCTCCAACACCCGACACGGCCAAACAATCAGAAGTGAATTATTTTGTCCTTTGAAAAACGTGACACATTTTTACTGTTTGGCCGTGTCGGGTGGTGGAGGGTTACGACACATTTATAAATAACCTATGTTATGAAAGCCTACGTGTTAACTCCAAATATTAATTTTGCTTTCCTGTGAAGGGGCTCAACGGTGAAATTGACGAAGGCGTTGAGGGTCAGGCGAGGGCGTCCAGCGGCGCCCGCGCGCGCGCACGTGCGGCTCGGCCAATCAGAGCTCGCGCGCGTCCCCGCCGCCGTCGTTTAGGAGGCGGGAACGCGTGGAACCAATGAGCGCGCGCACCCGCCAACAGCCCGCCAACCGCCACCGATTTGGCGGGAAAACTCCGCCGAGTGACGGCGTGAGGGCGCGCGCCGCTGAGGCGATCACGAACTGTGGAGACGCCGTCGGCTTCGAGTCCAACGCCGCGAGCTACGGGCCATGGCGCACGCACAGACGCTGCCGGGCGAGACGGTGTTTGGCGGTGTGACCCCGGCAATGCTGGAGGAGATGCTCAACTCCCTGGCCATTGAGACGTGGCAACCCAGCCGGCCGCGGGAACCGTGTGAAGGGGCCTTCGGGCGGGAAACAGTGGCCGGTCAGCCACATGTTCATAATTTTCGGCCACACCGCCACTAACAACATACATCAACGTGCATTTTATATTGCGGATAAATGTCGTTTCCTAATTGCTGCCACCAAATACCTCACGTAGTTGTGTGTGCATGTGCAGCCGTCATTCTTTACCTTTCCCGTAATTTGGTCCATTAACATGAGCACGGTGGTCGTGAATTTCCGTGAGGGACCCAACCTTACTTGGGATTCATGAGGTACAAAGACCCCAGTTACACTTCACACAATCTGCCCACCTGGTTTCGTCTAAATCCCCGTGTGCCTTGAGACAATCCGGCAGTAGATTGACAGGGGCCGTCATTACTGATGCCTCCACGTTGGTGGTTAAAGCACTGCGTTATGATGATGGAATAAACAAGCATACTATGTATCTCCTTCATGTCTAGATATAACAAGTGTTGTTCACCCTTACCGCCAACTATAAGACCTGGACTTGCTTGTATTGAACCAGTGTTGATAAAATTGTGCACTTCCAGAAAGGCTTTCTGAGAGGAATTGTAAACAAAAATACTTTATATATCGAGGGCGAGATCTATGAGGGTGATATAATGTCAGCTTGTTGACTTGTTTTGCTCGTATCGACGTCGCTAACGATTGTTTCGGTGAATGCTGGGTTTGACTACCAAACTTGGAGTGAAGTTTGCCGAAGATTAAAGCCTCGTGGGCTGCGTTAGCCCATTACCCAAGACACTAAAGAGTTCCCCCCCATCGTATAGAGGATTACAAATCAAAGGGCTTTGGGCCATGACATCTTGAACTCTAACAAATTAGCCAAACACCCCATCATTAACACTGCAGTAGTGTATGTCAATCTCAAAAAGAAAATGTTCGTGTTGGAATCGGACTTCACATGCATTTTTTTGTTGCTCAATTTAGATTTAATTTTTTAGTTCGAGAAAATATTCACAGACATATCCTTGTCCGTCATCAGCCATGATCAATCCACCGCTGGATTAAGTCCAACCCAACAGCTGATGGCTTATGGAGGTCTTCAATCTGCAGTGGATAGAATGATAGATCATGGCCGATGATGATGTGTCCTGATGTGTCCCACCATGTTTACTCTACTCCATCAAACCACGGGATGCACCTGTGTGTTCTTGGACATCAGACGCATAGAGGGAGTAAATACTAAATAGCCATTCACTGAAATCGCTCATTCCATTTAGGTTGGCAACAATAGAAGCAATAACATCAGCAAGCAAACTTAACACGACTCACACTGCGCATCTTGTTTTTTGACTGCAGAGGCCATCTTTCTCATCTGTGAGAAATTGCAGCTGCACATCTCCGTCAAGTACCTGGCAGTGGAGCTGTTTGACAGGTACCTGTATAGTATTCCTACCACTAAAGTTATCAGCATCACTTCCTCAGCAGGAGGAAGTCCCACACGTCAAAAGACGTGGGTGCGTTTACATCTCTCCGATGCGTTTTCGGGTCGTACCGTGTGTTCGGTACTACGGCCGATGTTCATAGTCGAGGCAGACAGCGGCTCAATTTCCTGAAAAATCTCCTTGCAAGTGATGCGAAACATCAGACGTCACGCCATACAGCACAACACGAAAGAACAACAGAACTACACTGCAAAAACTAAGCAGTTGTGCTTACATCCTGTTAGTTTCTTCCTGCCCAAGCAAGCATAGGGTGGTGTTAATCTCTATTCACACCGAGGTGGTGGAAATTCCAGATTTCTAACGTGGGGGGGGGGAGGAAGTGTCTCCATTTGACAACTACGGACGATTTCCTGGGGTGGAGCGGTGTGGCACTGGTTAGCGCACTGCACTATGAACCTGGCGACATAGTTTGGTTGCTGACCATGGTTAAGATTAGTGGTGATATGTGAACCAGTTGTGCCCCCTACACCTTTACCAACTCGCATTGACCAGCGTGATGAAATATGGTTCAAACAATCCCCACAACTGACGGCCTGGATACCTTCATTGAGCAGTGGATTGACGGGGCTGTAAATGACTTCCCAAAAAAGTGGTAAATTGAATATAGCATTATCTAGACCAGGGGTCGGCAACCAAAATAACAAGAAGAGCCATTTCTTTCCAATTCGGTACAAAATTCAGTATTTCAAGAGCCGCAATGCATCTGAGTACATACGTACTCATCGTCAAGAAGCAGCTCGTAAAGAGCCGCATGCGGCTCCGGAGCCGTAGGTTGCCGACCCCTGATCTAGACAGTATTCAATTGTGCCCCCTCTCCGCCCCCATGCCAGTGCTTGTCTATTTACATATTAGCACAACTGCCACCCTATATCTGTTTGTTTCTGTAACTTGATTATGCTACTTGGAAAGTACCATATCATTTAATATTGATTTGTCTTCCAAATATGTCCATGTATCGTGACAGTTTTTGCCCTAATTTGTTTGCTTCATTGCTGTACATTTGTTTTTTTTCTTTAGGTGCCCAAGTTCACTTGTAAATGAGACTATTTTGGTCTCTTGAGTTCTCACTTGGTTAAATAAACCTTGACTTTACAGGTACATACTACAGCAGACCAAGGTACAGTGCGACGAGTGGCTGAAGGAGAAAGCGGCGGGAAGTTCTGACGAAATTAACTGGGAGGCTCGGCTTCCAGACCTGAAGAGCGAGTTGCTGCTGCTGCTGCGCATGGTGTCATGTGTGCAGATTGCCAGCAAGCAGATGGCTCACTACAAGGTGCAAGAGTGACCCCGAGCCCTCCAATGGCTATGTGTACTTGTGCAGCCCTTGGTAATCTATTGCTGGATGAGGGCATTCCCACACCGTGCTGATCATGGGGTTTATTTGATCATACTTCATGCCATGCTAGTCGGTATAGATTGGTGAATGTGTAAAGCATAGATCTCACCGCACCTCCGATTAGCACGGTTGGCGATGTACTATACGAAATAAGTTAAACATACAGATGTGGAGCATATAATTGGAGTACAATTAATGTTGCAATTACCTCTGCTGGCCACGTTTTCCAGCAGCCTATAACACCTGTAATGCATGCTTCTCTCACATCCAAATATTGTACAAGCTTAGCCTACTTAGCTTTTGAGATGTAACGGGTCATCCGTATGTATGTTGAACTGTGCTAATCGGATGTGCCTTTGGTGGCTTCAACCTATTCATAATACAGGTTTTTGGTTAGATTCCAGATGAGGACCGCTTGTGTTGCGATCAAAATGTCGTGGTTTTTATTATTATTTATATCTACGTGATTTTACTGAAGGAACCAAAAAATGTGAATTGCAATATGTATTGTGTATTACTTAATAATACGCTTCCAGGCTGCGCTGAGTCTGTAGCTATCACAGCGGTTGAAATTATTTGTATTCTCAATTTCGATTGATTCTCTAATTAGTCTTGACCAGTAATAATTAGTTTTTCAACGTTATCAAATTCAATTGAATGTCCTTGTTGGCAAGCATGCTCTGCCACTACTGACAGCTGTGTTTGAGATAATGTAATGTTCCTTTGGTGTTCTTTTAGTCTTACGCTAATGTTACGTCCCGTCTGTCCAATATAGAATTTACCGCGTAAGCAATTGATCCGATATACACCTTCTGTTGATAACTTCGGTAATTCATCTTTAGTACAGGACACTAGTTTTTGAATTTTATGTACTGTACCAAATCTCACTTTATTGTTTAGCTTTTGCAAAACACTGGCTAATGTATCAGTAACTGCCGAGATATATGGTATTTTAATTGTTTTGATAATCTGATCAATTTCAGCAGTATTGTTGTTCGGGGCTTGGTTTGACATTTAATGCTCTGTTAATTTGAGCATTATTGTAGCCATTCAGTCGTAGTGCTTCTTTGGCATGTTTAATCTCTTTCCTTAGACTTTCACCATCTGACTGTTTTTGCCCGATGTATGAGCGTCTTGATTAGAGAGGATTTCTGTGCTGGGTGATGATGCGAATCTGCATTCAGATAGGCATCAGTGTGCGTTCTCTTTCGGTAGACGCTGTGTGTTATTTTACCATTTTGACCGCACAACTGGGATAACACTGGGAAAATTGTAATAAGTTTCGTGTGGGTGTTTGTGTAGATGGTGACGCTAAAGTCTGCCCAAATGCTGATCCAGGCGATGTCTGGGTCCATCATTGACTTGGATAAAATCCTTTCCTCTGAGATGGCCGTGTTGAAAACGCTCAATTATTACATCAACCCTGCCTCACCACTCACACACGTGGACATGATCATCGCGGTCCTGGGTAAGCATGTGTATGAGCAGCTCTGTATACTTAACATTTGCAATGTAAATTATATGCATTAATACATTTTAAGTGATTTCCACCCAAATGAGCAGTGAGACAGTGATCATATTCTGATTACAAGCGCGTCATTGGTGGAGCTTCCTTGTTCTTATGGCAGGAGCCAGTCTCTTATACAGGACAATCATTGTTGACTTGCTCACACAGTGGTAGAAATGTTATCCACCCAGGAGGCTTAATGGGCTGAATAAACCCCAAACCATGATTTTATCGCTGAGCCACTGGCCAGTTTTAGATAGACAGGTAAGCATTATTATCTGCTATGACATGCAGCAGAAACGTAGAATTTTGACGTAAAAAATTTAAATCTGAAGATTTCATAGAGAAACACATAGATTAGAGAATACACTCAAATTAATGACATTGACTGCTTAGAAAAATAAGTCGGCTAAGACAGGAGCCGTCACGAGAAGGGATGATGGCTGGTGATTGAGACTCAGTCATAAACCAGCAGTAGCCAATGAAGAGAACATGCCTGAGAGGACATCCACTCTGGTGAGATGAAACCAGACCATGTGCAGGATATAGATGTATTGTCACACTGCAGGACAAAGAGATTGTAACAGCTTGGAGAGGCCTTCATTCAGAAGTGGACGATGATGCATAGCTTAACGTGATTGAAATTCTTTCATTTTATTCATATTTTCCTGAGTAACCTTTCGAAGTTACGTTTTTTACATACAATATTTGTGCACTGAAATGTTTGTACAGTACTACATATGCTTGAATTACACCCAAGGCGTGCCTTACATAATACACTTTAGTATATCGCCTTTCACCTGGTTATGAAGTTCATGTACATATGTATGATATATTGGTGTGACCCTGTGAATTGCTTACATTGAACTGGTGGACGTATATCAGAATCTTTATTTCTCAACAAAAAGCGACTCAAAGGCACAGATTCCTTGGAAAGTGTTGTGGGGCAGTCGTATAATAATTAACTAAAACAAGAGTGAAGCATTTTGAGGCCACTGGCAAGAGGGAAAAGGTGCTTTTTACACTACAACGCAGGTACACAACTGTACTGTATTTGCATACCTGCTGTAAGAATGTAGGATCAGTCACGTTTGCATGCCAACTGCGAGCACCTGTCAAAATATATCGCAAGTAATAATATCCCTCTGATAAAAACACCAGTGCGGCTTGGCCAATAACAGCGAATAATGCAAAGTTAGAATCAGCTCATCACAGATGCCCGAGACATCCTACACATTTCATAAAAATGCTTGATATTAAAGTATTCCGTCAACAAACCAATGGTTAATATCCATCATCAGAAAACACCGCGATATAATATGGCTGGGACACATTTGCCGCATGCCACCGCAAAGAATATCGAAACGAGCCTTCTATTGACATCAGAAATTTGGAGATGAAAGGGAAGACGACCAATGAGGAGCTTGATCGAGACTGGGGACATAGCATGTTGGGGTTATTTGGGAAGGGCTCCTGCTGATGGCACAGGATCGTGAAGAGTGGAGGCGTTGGGTTTCAGGATGTCAGCGAACCGAGGACCTAAGCCTCGGGTTTAGCATGATTTAATGCAAACATCGCCCAGATCACAGCTCATTGAGTGATGCCATTGGCAGGGCACAACGACCCCACCTTGCCTGTGAAGACTCTGCACAGCATCAGCCTGAAGGTGCTGGATATGGTTTACCTCATACGAACCGCCGTGTACGACTACCTGCTCCGAGCCACTTCTACCGGGGATGTGTTGGACCCAAGTGATGTGACATACAGGTCTTGTTTGTACTCGTCTTGTACACATTGTGGCTTTCCCCATTAGCAGATTAATCTGATATTTTTACAATGTATTTCCAGAGCTTGGTTTAAAAAGACTACATAAGAAAAACACCAAATAGTTGTACATGTACAGCTCTTGTGATTCCACTGCGTGATTGCGGGGGTCAGTGCTGGTTGAAGGCAAGGAGCAGACTTTGAAGCACTGCAATACAATGCATTTTGCTCCTGTCCTCAGCTGACAATACAGTCTCCACAGTAATCAAACACCTCTTGTGCATGGTGGTCACCCATCCAAGTGTGATGAGACCAGGCAAAGTGGTATGAAAAATGTTAATAGAATAATCAAAGTTTAATTACCATGTGCGGTTCAAACCATGTTCTCGACTAAATTTGTACCAGCAGTGGTAATTGTTTTAGAATATTTGGCATGTTAATGTATTCACACACATCTCCGTGATACACACGTGGGTATGTAGATAAAAGTAAGCGTGCAGGATACCGATAACCTGCGTTTACGTGAGCAGAATTAGTTCATCGCGTACAGAATACATTCTTCACAAGGTGATATGCAACATGAACTCGCTATCACTTCTCGCATGTTAAAACTTGTACACACACGAACCTACGTGTTACTGTATAATACATGTAGGCCAAACTCTTACTTGAGTGCGTCTCAATCCCTTTTTAATTCCACAGTAGTTTGCCCAACTGCCCATGCGCAACCCAGGGAGCTGAGGGCCGGGCCAGATGTGTTTTTTTAAGTACTGCACTACGACCAATGGTGTGCCCATTGCTGAAAAAAAAATTCAGGTCACCAACCCAGTTGTAAACACATTCCTGCGGAGGGAGCTGATAGGAACGTTGGGTTGCTTGGTCAATGGCCAGGGTCAACGGCGGCGTGGTGTATTCCACAAATATGCCCGACTGAGGGTGGGAACAAGCCGGCGTGAGTAGGTTAAACGTTGAGTTTTATAAGGGCACCACGGGGTGACCAGCCCCTCCCCACCCAGCCCCACCCCTCCCATCTCCCACCCAGCCCCTCCCCATCCAGCCCCTCCCTGCACGACGGACACAATACCCTGTGGGCTGGTGTAACCAGGAGGTTCCTACCAGTATTAAGCCATAGTATCAGCGGTGTTAATTGTATTAATAGTAATATAATAAAGTCAGATCAACATTAGTGGTAATATTAGTAGTGCAAGAAGCAATCCATATGCCGAATATTTATTCTATACAACTGGCAACCATTGCTGGCACCCCTAATGAGACTAAACTGGCATTTCCATTCAGAGAAAACTTCTGGAGAGTGGAAGGAGACTTCATGCTGCTGGCGGTCTCCGTGATCTCGGCTGCTGCATACTTTTGCTGCTACCCGATCTGCCAGAAGGTATTAAACCCACTCAAAAACATGCCGTGGTTGTGATACAGAACGGAGAAAGCGCCAGACATGTTCATAATGTTTTTCCGCACACAACAGGTGATGGAGCAGGCGTGCAGAACAACCTGCATTCCGGAGCAGGACGTGAGCAACTTTGCGAAGGTGCTGGTTCAGTGCGTGTGGAAGATGGAGGACGGGGCACAAAATTAATCCGCGCATTCAAAGACCTGTAACGGGGGATGCAGATCTTCGCCGACTGGCTCACATTGTCTGAAGCGCGAGTGTGTCACTCTCAATGCAATATTTGTTATTTTTAAGACTTCATCATGACCACGGACCATGGTCAAATTCACTGCAAGATGGACACCTCTCCAAGCCACCACCACCTCTCATGTGTCTGAAATATATTAATACATCTAGCACCTGCATATGAACCAATTTGTTCCATTACTCAGTGATTTATTGCTCAAATAAGCAGAGGCAGTGCTCATCTCCTGTTTAGAGCTCCAAGCCAGAATTGGAAATTCCTCATTCCTATGACAGGGCCGAATTTACAGAGGACAACCACTGTTGACTTTCCCACAAAGTGGTACTAATTTTAGTGACGCTGGAGGGATGATGAGCTGAGTCAATCCTCAATCAGTAATGAACTTGCACTTTTTATGATTGGGAGCAGCTTACTCTACTGTTGAGCCACCAGGCCGGTTTTCATCATTAATGTCTTCCATTGTTTTTTCATTGTTGATATTTTCATGTTAAGAGGTTTAAAATTCCTTCACTAAATGCGACAATGCCATTGGGTATATCCGCCACATGTGTATTTATTAAAAGCAATAAAAATATATACAGGAAAATGTGAAAAATTCTATCGTTTTAACATTCCCACGAGCACTTATTGTACATTCCTTGTGAAAACACGCAAAGATACTGCACAGACAAGCACCGTTTGTGTGTACTTGAAGGGAAACTAACACTGATCACCTCAGTCTGAGTCATAATTATTCCCTGTGGCTGTTTCAACACCCATGGCCAGCTCCTCCTCATGTCCCCTCAATCGATCTCCTGGTGGTAGAGAACAAGACAAAAAACTGATTAATATGCAGGATATTCCATGCACAACGTTGTTGAGGAAGGTAAGGCGTTAAAGCTAATTTGTATAATGCCACACCGATGAAAAAACCAGTCTGAACATGCTCAACCTCATCGGATCTCAGAAGCGTGGTTGAGCCTAAACAGTGCTTTTATGGGCAACCACAATGCACACAGGTGTTACAGGGCACTGCGGGGCTATGTTGTTGGTAGCCCAGGGCAGTCCAGAAAAATACATTGGAATGTACTAGTATTCCCCCTGCAACTATGCATCCTGCCTTCAAAAAGCTTCACTGAACAGAGTGGCAAGGTATGATCATCTTCTTGGTTCTTTCGGTAAAGTCACGTAGAAGGGAAGTAATAAAATAATAAACATAAAACATAAAATAATTCTCACGACGTTTCGGCCACAACGCAAGCAGCCGTCCTCAGGTGAAGACCAGGTCTGTCGGGGAGACAGCGTCTGAATCCATTCAGACGCTGTCTCCCCGACAGTCACGAAAACTTTAAATCGAAAGGTATGATCGATTAAGACCAATGAATAACAAGGTGTGGGCGAGGCCCTCATCCAGCAGTAGACTGAGAAAAGGCTGTACACGCGATCTAACCCAAAAAAAACCTGTATTATGGATGAAATGATTAATGTTGACAATGTCATCACTGTTGACCTACGGATGAGCTCAGCGATGGCCCTCTGTGTTCGCTTTTCGAGCTTCTCCATCTTCTTGGCAACATCTCTCTTCAAGTCCCTGAGCAGCACAAATATCCAATTAGATCCAGGTCACATATGCCACGTTATATTATAAAAAAAAATATATACCTTTGATTGCAATGTAAAAAGTGAAGGTAAAAGGTACTTTACTTACCAGTCCGGTTTTCTGGGAGCAAGGTTGGCCAAATCCTACCAAAAAATACACTTTTCTTAAGACTTGTTTATAATTATTTAGCTTATACAAAGAGATTTACAATTTAGTTTTGCGGTTACAAATATAAGTCACACATGCAACCAGACAAATTACACATTTCATTTTACAATACATAGAAAGTTCATGGAAGCGATACACGCAAGGCAAAGTCTAAAACATAAGGAGTGGTAAACAAGAAGATGGTTAATCTGCCATACCACTTCCTCGATGATTGGTTGAGGCTTTCCAGCTTCCAGCTGATCTTGGACTTTTTCATCAACTGAAAAATAACAGTGAATGTTTCACAAAGGGATCGTGTTTACAGGAAGAAACATATGCTGCAAAACATCCGAGACACTGCTTACCTGATGCTGGTTTGGCCTGAGGCTGCTGACGCATTTTCAGCTCTGTATCTTCTGGAGTATAGTTGCGAAGTTTTAATTCTCTGAAATAAATATGAATAAAAAAGAAAAGAAATTAATGATTGAAAGGTGATATTTATGATGTGGATATTTGCAAGTATATCCACATTAATATTATGACACATGAATTCACAGTGATTATACATTCCACAGGACATACACAGTTGGTACATGTACAGCCCTTCTGTCAATATACTGCTGGATGAGGGCCTCCTCACATTGTGCGGGTCATGAGGATTACTTGACTACACCTCATGACAGTCAGTGCGAGTTGGTGAAAACGGATAGCATAGACGTATAAGCATGGTAAAGTACAATATATGTTTATGCAATGTCCTGCTGTGCTATCCCTATTGAGTATGACTGCACGGCCACCTACTTGTGTTTAGTTTCCTCTTCGGCAAACCTCTTCTCGCCGGGCTCTCCTTCCTCCTGTCCTTTGGCCTTCACACACACATGCATGCATTGTTGGACCATACTTATTTGTATCCCAGATCATTGTAAAAATATTTTTTTCCTCCAAGGAATCTCACCTAGATATAAGGGTATGTGTGTATAGTAGTACCACTATTGTTGGACACTACTGATTTGCATCTCAGATCTCTTTTGTAAAAATATTTTTTCTCTCCAAGGAATCTCACCTGGATATAAGGGTATGTGTGTATAGTAGTACCACCATTTATCAGCCTATCATTGTTACATTTAAGTAAATCAGAACTTTGTTTATTCGTTATAAATCCATAAAAACAGGCCACTTGCGTCAATTATATAACTTGGTCACCACCTCTCTGTCAAGCCAAGCCATCGTCTAATCCATCTCAATGTCATTAAACAACACATCTCGTTCATTTTAAAAGTGCTGTGAATGACACTACAGCTCTGAACATGAATACTGCTATTAATCGTTATGCGTTGCAACCGGTGGGCATAACATGTACACATTTACAAGCCGACGAAATCGGATATTACAGTACGGAACCGAGATGCTTTACCTTCAAAAGTGACCTCTGGTCCACACAGTGCGGGGGGAAGCGCTTTCCCAAACCGCCCTACCGCTCAAGAGTAATATGTAACCGTCGCGTGGCAGTCAAAGATACATTTTTAATTCTCAAAGACAAGTGCAAAAACAGCACGTTGTTTTATTACGTGCGATCATTGGTAAAGGGGCTGAGAAAATCAACTAACTCATTACACTTGAGAACCCGGATGAATCACAGGAGGCTGCCTGGAACTAAACCCTGATTGTCGGTGGTGCCAGCTCAGAGCTCTGCCATCTGAGCCACCTGGCCACCTTATTCTTATTGTTCGATTATCAGTCCCTCCAGAAAAACGCGATTATGCGATCGCAAGATTCCACGCAAAATCAGCCAAAGTCCGCATATTTATGCGGGGGGCGCGTTTTTTCAAATACGCCGCACTTTCGCCGCATAAATTGCAGATTTCCGCGCGCAAAATATGCGGGCTTGCATGATTTCATAATCCCCGCATTTTCGTTGCAAAAAGTCACATATATCTTAGCAGAAAGTTGAAAAATGTTGCGTTTACTTCACACAAGCGCAGCCATTTCCCCTGTTGCCATGGGAACGTTATGAAGTGACATCACTCATTACGCGACATCATTGAAAAGCTGCAAACCCCGCGATGCCAATGAAACCATGATGAAGAGTTTATGCAACTTTACAGTTGTAAGATTGCACTTTTTTGTTAGTAGTATGTAAATTTACATTACTGTAAGACTGTACTGTTACTGTATTGCTTACGTTACTGTGCACTGAAAACACTTATTTTAACAGAAGATGTCTGTTTTGTATAGCTACCTCTGTAAAACAGGAAGCACACATTTTATTTTTTAATATTTTATTTATTCATTTTTACAGAAGTTGTAGCATATTCATTTTGTAAAGCTACAGAACTTGTTCGACTCAATGTTTTGTAAGTTTGAGCCATCTGTTTGTTAAGGTCTGAAATAAAACAAGATGAGAACTTAAATATTCCCAGCACTTTCTGTGATGTAGTATGCTTGCCAGAGGTGTGGACTCGAGTCATGTGACTTGGACTCGAGTCAGACTCGAGTCATGAATTTGATGACTTGCGACTCGACTTGGACTTGCATAACAATGACTTTGTCCCACCTCTGATGCTTGCTTATCATAGGAAGTAATAAGAAATGACTCTTTACATTAAAGTAGTAGCCTAGTGAATAGGGTGTTGGGGGAATCACTTTTTTTTCTCTTTTTCATCAAACCGCAGTTTTTGCAAGTTCCCGCAATTTTTGCAAGTTCCCGCAATTTAATCGCATAAAATTGCATAAATATCCCGCATATTCCATCGCATTTTTTAAGAAAACGTGCCGCATAATCAACGATTTTTGCCCGCAACAATCACCAAAAAACTCCGCGTTTTTCTGGAGGGACTGGATTATAAAACAGCGGAACTGCCCAAGTACAGTTAACTCCATTAGGTGGACATGATCCAAATAATGTTTCAGCAACACATAGATTGGCGTATATAGCTAAAGAATGGCACAGAAACCCAGACTTACAACACAGACCAATAGCTTATAAAGTCTTAAAACAAAATCGAGTGGCGTAGCTATCGAATGTGCAGGTGGTGCATCTGCACCAGGGCCAATGGAGGAGGGTGGTGGGCAATATAGCTGGTGTGTGTGTGTGGGGCCATCAATAACAGTGTTCATAATAAAAAAAATTTTTGGGTTAGATCGCGTATGTGTCGTAACCCTCCACCACCCGATACAGCCAGTAAGGTTTGTCACGTAAACACGCCAATTAGTTACTACTTTAGCCCAGCAGTGTGTTGGAGTAAATCCACAACATTTACAATTGGAGTAGTACGACGTTTCGCTTGTAATTACATCCAGTATCATCGGGCGATTTGCCAGAATAGTGAAGCAATCCACCAGCTTTCGGTCTTAAATAGAGCAAGATGACGAAATCACTGTGAACCCATCAGGTGTAGAAATCAGAGGGGGCGTTTATTGTAATTATATAAGATTATTTTCACAGTTAATAAGTGTTTCCTTTATAAGGAATACATTTGTATGGTGTATTACTTAATACGATTCCAGGCCACACTAAGCCTGTCGCTCTCAGAGCGGTTACATTTATTTGTATTTCTCTAAATTTAAACTGATTCTCGAATTAGTTTCTGCCAGTGATAATTAGTTTTACACAACACTTCAACGTTATCAAAATCAATTGAGTGTCCTTAATTTAACACGTCGGCTTTACTTGTTGGCAAGCATGTTCTGCAACTGCCGACTGTTGTGTTTGTGAGTATTTAATATTTCTTTGGTGTTATTTTATTATTACGCTAACGTTAGATCCCATTTGTCCAGTATAGCAATAGCAGTGATTCGCCACTATAGAGAGCGAACTTGGCAGGGCCAAAGGGACACGGCCCAACCCGACCCCCGCCCAGCGCAGGCCCTGCCGAAAACATGGACCACCGCTCAGCTGGAGACCTCTACAGCCGACTGCTGCGGGGCCACGAGGTGATGGGAGCGATGGAAGTTGCACCTGCAGCTGCTTGCTCCTCAGAGCCTTGAGCCGCTCCTTCCTCTGCAGCGCGTTCTCCTGGAGATTCTTGCCGCCACCGCCACCACCACCAGCTGCTGCCGCCGCCATCCCTGCCACACGTGGCGACCCAGCGGCGTGACCTGTTCCCGCGTTCAGAGCTCGCCCCCACAACAGCCCCCCGCTCTTTACGACGCGAACAACCGACTTTAGATGACACTCACGCGTGCGAGTTTCTATCGCTTGGTTATAAACGCGCGAAAAGAGAGAATTGTAACGAGGATGTTGGGACCGCCGCCGCGCCGCTTCGGCTGAGAGGAGGCCGTGGATGGAGCCACGTGACCACGTGACCGCGCGCTCCACCAATGGGGAGCGCGCGCTATCAGCTGGCGTCGCCTAGCAACGCGGCCTACGCGGAAAAAGTTGCCAGAAGCGCGCTCGACTTGCGGCCGTAACGAGCGCCAAACACGGTGGCGATGAAAATAGTTAACACACGAGCTACTGCAGTATAGTTTTACGGCAGCTTGTTCTTGTTATCTATTACTGGGGTTGTTCACTTCAGTGGGGCGGTGGCACAGCGGTTCGCGCACTGCGATACTAATCCAGCGACCCGTGTTCGATTTCTATACAAATGCCTTCACTAATACAACTGACACAGCGAGGCTAAGTTCTTTATGGTAATAACCAAATGTCCGATATTGTGTGCAGTGGCATTCATCCAGCAGTGGATAGGCAAAAGGGGCTATTAAGTTCCAAAACACCCCGCGTAGGGCCCTTCAGATAAAAAGATAAGTCTTGGCACTCCGGATTTCTCAATTAAACATCCTCATTGCAACATGGACATTACACGCCCACCGAGGATATAAGTACGCAGGGTAGTTAGAGGAGGTTGCGGCGGCAGCTTGGCGTGTCGCTATCGAGCAGTGGATTGAGCACGGCAGACGATGACGTCACTCGGCCACGCGCGTGGGGCGGTGACGTCGGTACCAGTCACGCCCCGGGTCGGGTGCTCTTTACAAATCATACACTCGACAAGTACCCAGGTCGGGCGCTTTTCAATATCCTACACAAGATTAGTATGCAGGTCGGACGTTTTTACATATCATACACTCGACAAGTACCCAGATCGGACGGTCTTGGATATCATACACTCGACAAGTACCAGAGTCAGATGCTGTTAAATATTGATACCAATGTACTCCCGGTGCTGGTAGTTTAGAAATCATACATTTGACAAGAACCCAAGGTCGAAGATAAAATAAATCGTACACTTGATAAGATCAATGGCTGAAATAATAAATTTGTTAAGATCCGTCATTATTATTCGTCGATGTATAAAAACTTTCTCGGAAGAGTCGTACATATCAGAGGTAAGAAACAAAAGTTCCAGAGACCAACGTGAGAATTTAAAGCCATTGGTAAGGGGTTGCCTATCAGAACTCGATAACATAACGTTGTGAGAGAATGTGTACGGATATGCGAATCAAAATCATGTTATGAGAACCAACTTAATCGGATATTCTTACATGAATAATGCCATGAAAATTCACTGAAATACAATACAACTATTGGGGCATTATGCGTATTAGTATTACATAATGTAAAGCCATTAAGGCAGATATCCTTGCTAGTATTAGTAAATATACGCAACATGATTCAGATATTAACACATTCCTGCGGAGGGAGCTGGTAGGAACGTTGGGTTGCTCGGTCAATGGCCAGGGTCAACGGCGGCGTGGTGTATTCCGCAAATATGCCCGACTGTGAGGGCGGGCACAAGCCGGCGTGAGTAGGTTCAACGTTGAGTTTTATAAGGGCACCACGGGGTGACCAGCCCCTCCCCTCCCCACCCAGCCCCACCCCCACCCACCCAGCCCCACCCCTCCCCACCCTCCCGACCCAGCCCCTCCCCACCCTCCCCACCCAGCCCCTCCCTGCACGACGGACACAATAATCCCCTGTGGGCTGGTGTAACCAGGAGGTTCCTACCAGTAAAATCAGCACTTGGGGTTAAAAGCTCATTGGGTTTACTTATTCGAACGAAGCTATGTAAACCCTCAAGACGGATATGCTTATCCGAACTATGCTATATAAACCCGTTGGGACGGGTATGCTTGTCCGAACTACGGTATGTAGAACGCCCAAGTCGGATATGCGGATGCATGGTAGGGAATGTAATCCCCTTGAGTTGGATATGCGGGTCTGCGCTAGGGAATATGAATCGTCCCCGGCGCGGGCGGTGGGGGGGGCAGAGTGCGGGAGTTGGTGGCGCCAGAAGCGGCGGCAGCAGGAGGAGGCAGGAGGCGGGAGGAGGCAGGAGGCGGGAGGAGGCGGTGCTGAGCTTGGGCTGTACCCGCCGACACACGAGCAGAAGCCGCGGTCATCATCGTCAACTTCCTCGGCTGTCTTCGCCGCCGTGGCCCCCGCCCGAGCCGTGGTGGCGACGAAGACGACGATGATGATGAAGTCGATGATGAAGTCGATGCCATCGCGGCCGTGAGCGGCGCGGCGAGTGGCGGCGGCGGCGGCGGCCGTGATGGCCTCACAGGAGCGACTCTACGAGCTGTGGATGCTGTACTTCACCAAGGTGAGCGTGCAGCCAGCAGCCAGGAAGAGGACGCGTCAACACAGGCCTCCTACTCCTACTGCTCCTTCTTCTTCACCGCCACTTCACAGAGTCTCCAACACAACTTTACATCGTCTTCACCTCCACTTCCTCCACTTGTTCACCACTTGTTCACACTGCACTTCCACACCTCCACCTCTTCACCACCTCACCGCCACTTCACGGAGTTTACAAACACAACTCTCCACCTCCTCACCTCCACCTCATCACCTCATCACCTCCACCTTCTCACCTCCTCACCTCCACCTTCTCACCTCCTCACCTCTTCACCACCTCTTCACCTCCTCCTCGCCTCCACCCCTTCACCTCTTTACCTCCACCTCCTCACCTCCACCTCCTCACCTCAGCCTCAACCCCTCCACCTCTTCACCTCCACCTCTTCTTCACCTCCTCACCCCTTCACACCCTCCCGCGGCGCCGTCTCCCCGCCCGCCCGCCCGGCTGGCTGCGTGAGTTGTGGAGTCGTCCTCGCGGTTCGCCCGATTCGTTAACAAGCGGCAGAAGCCGCCGGCACGAGAAGCCGCCAAGGAGCATCGCTGGTGCAGACACCGCACTGGCAGCAGCAGCAGTGGCAGCAGCAGCAGGAGCAGGAGCAGACAGCAGTAACAGCAGCAGCAGTGGCAGCAGCGGCATCAGTGGCAGCAACAGCAGCAACAGCAGTAGTGGCAGCAGCGGCAGCAGCGGCAGCAACAGCAGCAGTGGCAGCAGTAGCAGCAGCGGCACCAGCAGTGGCAGTGACAGCAGCAGTAGTAGTAACAGCAGCAGCAGTAGTAACAGCAGCAGCAGTGACAGCAGCAGGAGCAGTGACAGCGGTGACAGCAGCAGTAACAGCAGGAGCAGTAGCAGGAGGAGGAGGAGGCGCGCGGAGTTGCGGCGGCGGCCTGAAGGACGCGCGGCGGCCACAGGGAAGCGGCGCGGCGGCCACAGGGAAGCGGCGCGGCCGAGGCGATGGAAGTGGCCGAAGCTGCCACGAGTCGCTTGAAGCAGTAACAAGCCCGGGGGGAACAACAGTTGACAGAGGGAGAGATGCAACAGGCTGAAGCAGCAGCAGGAGGAGAATCTGGTAGAGACGCGAGAGAGAAAGTAGCAGGAGGAGCGAGGATAGATTCGTGGGTGGAGAAGCAGCGAGAAGTTAGTTCGCTTTTCCGGGTTCCGTGCCTCGCTGCGAAAGAGAAACATCCTGGACGCCGCTCGCGTTGGTTGACGTTCGGTTCGGCTTCACGAGGGAGGACAAACTTAACATCCTCTAGCCCGTCACCACGTCTATCCATTTACCTTTCCCGTCACCCCTCGCCCCATCACCTTGCCCGGCACAGGTGAGCCGCAGGTGAGCGGCAGGTGAGCGACTCCTGTTTGCTACCTGTTCGAGGCTCGGCCTTGTGGTCGCGACCGACTCCAATATTTGACCCCTGGGGGGAGACTCGACTCCAGTGTGACAGAGCTCCTGACAAGCAGCCGACTCCCGTGCTGCCTGGTCTGTATGTGGCCACTGTGGGTCTCGGCTATTTGTGAAGGCATTGTCTAGAGTGCTGAGTAATTATTGTAATTACGGGATTTGCAACAATCGGGACTTTAATGTCCCGTGAAGACTGACAGATTTCTCAGAACAGGAGCTGCTGCCTTCTCACCAAGGTGGGAGAGCCCTAGAAGGAACCTTTGGGTCTCGACCTCCACGTAATCTCCATTTCTTCTTCACCCTAACTCGCCCCATTCGTCTTGTCTCCAGGTGGCCCCTGGGGGATGATAACCCCTGGGTTAATTTTATACAAATCTAAATGATAGATGCATTTTGCCGGGTTCACAAGTATTGTCCAAAGTGACCTCACGGAGTTGTTGGCTGGACATGACTTCTGGGGTCTGGCCTTCGGATAAACCTTGCATTCATTTTGTTTTACTACCTCAATTGGTCAACTGAAGTCTCAATTGTAGGTGACCCCCCCCACCCCCTGGAGTTTCCACTTTTCAGATGACCGCTTGGGCTCTCGAGTTGCTTCCACACATGACGGCCCTGGGTCCCAACTGCAGGTGACGTTTGGGGTACAGGTCCAGGCGACTCAGGTCTTACCGTAACGCGCTCTCCACGAGGCCGGTATTAACAGCCTGTCGTATTTCGGAAGCCAAGCAAAGTTGAGCCTGGATAGTTGTCGGGGAAAGGGTGACCGCCATGCACAAACAGGTTGTCATCGGGCTACTTGGTGGTGGTGGTTGTTGGAGCAACAGGCAGTGCCGCAAAAACATCGTACTGTACTATGTCACCACGTCTATGCTCCTTGCCTCTACCAATCCATAATGACCAGCTTGGTAAAGTATGCTCACGTAACCCCGCACGGCCCGCACGGCGTGTGCTGAGACCCCCATTCAGCAGTTTACCCTATGGGGTCGTCGGTACGTTAGCAGTGAACTCCTGCTGCGTGAACCGACATTGGGCTGAAAGGTCCGGGGCCCTTGGCTATGCAAGTGACTCGGGTGTCGAAGCCGAACAACAGGTGGAGCCCTGTGTAGGTGCCCAGGTGAGCACAGAGACACGGCGCCAATGTTGTGTATTGTTCGACAATTGTTCGTCAATATTTACTTACTGGCAGCAAACATTTCCAGACTTGTACTGGCCGCAACCTGCTCGCTGCTTGCTCTGAGCCAGGGGTAGCCGCTCTTTAGTATACACCAAGCCTTTTTCAAGTTCACTAATATTTCTCCATTAAAATTAGGTAAATGTGAATAAAATCTTGACTTAAAGCTTTCGTGACTGCAGGAATTCATATTCTTTGGGTCTTTCGGTAAAGGTACGACCGCTTGTGTTGCGATCAAAACGTCGTAGTTTTTTGTTATTTTTTTTAACCTATCGACACGACTTTACCGAAAGACACAAAGAATATAAATGTGAATAATTGAGAAGTGTGGAGATTATGGATAATTTGAAAACTACGGTTCAACAGTAGAGTATTCTTACTCTTAGGTTTTTTTGGTAAAGTCACGTAGGTAAAAAATAAAAAGAATAGAAATAATAATAGAAATATTTTATCCACAATAAAAAATATTTTTTGTGAATATTTTATTTCTATTATTATTTCTATTATTTGTATTATTTTTTTTTTACCTACGTGACTTTACCGAAAAAACCTAAGAGTATGAATCCTTGCAGTCACGAAAGCTTCAAATCCAGAAGTAGAGTATTCTATTGTCTAGATAAAATATGCACATGCCAAGCACTTTTGTCAATCCACTGCTGTATGAGGGCCGTTATCACAGCCCCGGAGCAGCCTATGGCAACCTGGCCAAGTCACCTTCCAGGCTCAAACCTGCTTAGCTTGAGATCTAACGAGGTGGGATGCAATCCGGATGATTTGGCTATCGGCAAACCATGTAAATGCAGTCATTGTTTCGACGCTTCTTTACTTAGGCACCTGTTGCAAGTCTTGCAATGCCTCTGACGTCACCGTTGTTAGTTGTGCAATGCCCCATGTCTTACTCATCACGTGTGCGTCGTGTGGGCTAGGTGGCTCTGTTGGATGGGCGTCCTTGCTCCGCTGTGAGTGTGGCTCAGCCGGCCGTGTTTTGTCAACACCGGGTGCCGGAGGCGGCTCGGCCTGGCCGTCCAGGCCCGGTTTAGGGCGACCCCCACCTGGGCAAGTTTGACCCTGAAGCGTGCAGACTGCTGTATACAGCACCACGGGGTGTGCGCGTGGGTGAGGAGTGAATGTGATGTGTCAGATTCTGAGAGTGTGTATTAGTCTGTGTGTATGCGCGTGAGAGTGTGCATGTAAGAGTGTGTGTGAGAGAAAATTGTCGGAAGGTATGTGTGAGAGAAAGTGTTTGTAAGAGAGTGTGTAAGAGTGTCTGTGTGAGAGAGCGAGAGTGTGAGTGTGTCTAAGAGTGAGTATGAGACAATATGTGTGAGAGTGTCCAAGAGAAAGAGTGCTAGCAGGCTACAGCGTGGATATTGCTTACTCGGTCGACCAACAGGCTCTAAACAGGATGTCATAGGCCAAGGTCGGCAAATACAAATCTATTTTTCTTTACCGACCTTGGCCTATATTCTAATTTTTTATTGACTTTATTTTTATTATTTTATTGTTATACTTTTTCTATCTACGTGACTTTACCGAAAGAATCATAGAATATGAAAATCCATTGTTATACTGCACAATACTCCCAACGTCTATGTTCTCTGCCTTCACCAGCCAGCCCGAGCCAGTATTGTGAAGTGTGGTCGCAAAATTGCCACGACCCGCACGACAAAAGGGCTGCGTTTCAGTGAGTGGTTCCATGTCTGGAGGCTGGCCCACAGGCCTTCTCTTCACGTCGACCAAACGCTCGCCAGTGGGATGACGAGTTTGCGCTTGGGCAGGATGACTCTGGGTGTTGTTGAAAGATGGACTGTGTGAAGCCCTGCCCTGCTTGGGAGCTGTCAACTGCCATGCGCACCATTCCCACGAACGCACGGCCACACCAGTTTAGTGCGATGTGTGTAACTTTCGATTACCGCTCATGACCAACATCAATGACGAATATTTAAACCCCTCCCGGGCCCCTCCTAGGTTGACTCAGCCTTAAATGAGTGCCTGGTGCGATGTGTACACATCGCCACTTGGGAGACAAAAGTGGCCGGGCGTAGTCGTATTGACAGTACTTGCCCAATCAGCCTTTGTGTCTTTATAGGGGAACTTTGTCTTAAGATCTATGAGGGCGAATATCAAATCGGTGGCATGATTGTACAAAGGCACGAGGAGAATTGATTGTGAAGCACTTGCCTCTTTCTACGAATGATTGTGTTGTGTGCTTATGCACTCCGACAATAAATTTCAGCTCATAGTGGTGTGAGTTTGGGCCAATGGCTCTTCCTCAGGAAGGAATGGACATTCCTGAGGAAGGCTGCCTGGCTCCGACATTTGGCTTTTTCCCCTTCGAGTCGGAATCGTTACCTTGCATTGTTTTTAACAATTCTACGCATGGTGCACGGGGGAGTGGTGCCGCAGCGGTTAGCGCACTGCGCCAAAGTTACGGCAGTGATCCCGAGTATGATGCCTGACCACGGCTCACATGGGTAGAAATTTATATCTATGGCCGTCGGCCAAACTTCACCAAGTCATACTGACCATCGTGGGAAAGTATGCTCAAACGATCCTCGGTGGCAGTCACGGCATGGGGGGGGGGGGAGGCCTTTATCCGCTGGTAGTTTGATAAGGGCCTGTATATCGACAACTCACGTGGGCAGTAGGTGCCTTCCCGTGTGTTGGTGGGTTGATGCGGGGCACGGGCTGTCTTTGGTAAATGTTTGGCGGATGTCTTCCACACGTCTCGCATCTGCGCGAAGATCCAGTGCAAACCACCTGGTGTGTCCCACAGCCTCCCCGTCAGACGTCCAGTTGTTTTGCCTAACGACAATCTCCGCGCAATGGGCCACAAATGAACACGCCCGGCGATGGAGTCGATGGCACTTGACCCGCGTCCTCCCATTCCGCGATGCTGCCCTCTCTCCTGCCCTTACCATGCGTGATGCTTACAGTCAGCCTTTATCACGGACGATCAACTCCCTTTACCTTGTTTGTGCACTTGCATTCGGTACTTTCCATGAAGGATGTGGTCTGCGTGACCTTAGGGCATATTCCATTTACATTGAGAGGATATAGCCTGAAAGGGCACAATGAAGGGGCCGAGATGTTCGGGGTAGATGTTGGTGCCCTTGTAATGTTATTAACATTCCCACGGGGACACTGTGGAACCAGGATTGTTTATAATGCAAACTATTTTTCCAAACAGTCCTCGTGCTGAGCGTGTGCGTGTGTATGAAACGTCCTTCTCTGAAAACGTCTTCCTAAGTGCGCGCAGCTGCACGGGCGCTTGTAATTCTTACAATAATCCCGCAGGCCCCAGCGGTGGACCGGCAGGCGACCCGCGCGCGGTCAGAGACCGCCGCTCGGCTTTTTCACAGCGGGCATTTCGATCGTGCCGCGTTTGCGCCCATAGACAAGCCAGTGTCCCTGGCGCTCGCTGGCTGCCGGAACCGGTCGAGCGGGTGTGCGGAGCGCGATACGAGGCTGTGGCGAAGCTGCCTCCTTATCGGGCGTATCCACACTCTCTAACACCCACCCCCTCACCCTCTTGAGGTGCTCGCAGGGGCCGCGCGGGGCCTTCTCGTGGGCGTCCCAGCCCAGGACGTGGTGGTGGTGGTGGGGAAGGAAGTCGTGGCCCCTCGCTGGGCTCTCCTTGCTCTGTTTGCTGCCGTGCTGTGAACGCGCACATTTCGTACTTTGCGCCGTCCTGGGTGCCGATGGCAGTGCTCGTGTGCACTATAAATGGGCAGCTCCCGTGTGACCGTGCCGCGTGCCGCTTTGGTGTAAATACACGAAACTTGTTTTACCCCGGCGTCGTAAAAGGACCGAGGGTCCCCATTCGGATTTTCGCCGCGAGTTAAAAGGTGACTCGGCTTACTGAGCATTGTCACGCGTTAAGTAAGCAGCTGTCTCTGCGGCCCTGTGGCTCACATGCTACCAAAGTCCATTTTCAGACTGCCTTGGTTAGGTGAAAACAAAAATTCCGGGCACTGTACTACAGCCTTCGTAATCCATTAAATGCCATTCCAGAGCAGCCCGGTCATAGCTAAATCGATTAAGGCAAAATGAGAGCCAATGCAACAACATGTTTTGAGTGCGTTTGCATCCGAGAGCATCAAACGTTCTGGGAAGCATTGGGCCGAGCAAAGTGGCACCGTTTTGTGCGAGAGTGCCCTGCCCCTTCTTTTGTTTTAAGTGTTTCTCCCCGCAGGTATTTACACACAAGGGCCGAGCGTAAACATCGCAATGGTGTGTCAGGGAGGGCATGCTCTGTATGACCACGTGGTTAATGAAAGGGCTATTTTGAACTACTAAGTCAACTAAGGCGTGTCTTGTCTGCCTCCAGGTAAAGCAAACATCAGCGGCGTTATTGAGCCCTGGGAGAGTGTGTGTGTGCTACAGAATTAAGATTGACCCAAGTCAGTGGTCAGAGGGTTGGGAAGGTGACGTGGATTTCCAACCCCCCACCGACCCCTCCTGCAAACCAGCTGGACTGCGAAGTAGCCAGGGGCTGGCATTTCAGAAAGTGGGTTCATGAACCTATCTGTGCAGAACTTTGAGTGCTTGGTGGGGTTTCTCCGTGTAGTTGTCTGACGAAGCCATAACACCCCTTTAAAAGGAAGAGGACATCTATCCCAATGCAGGACTCTCCTTAAAACGTCTCTAAAATCAGAGGTGTTTCCCAGCAAATTAACAACAAACATAGATGAACGTCATTGCTGTAGAACTGCTTGTTTTTTGTTTAGTTTGTTCTTCCGATGAGCACGGTTGGCTATGTTCAGTGCGACAGCAGTTCAACATACATGACAAAGGGCTGTACACATACAATGTCGAGCTGTCGGGAGGGACATCCTAATCAACGCTCAAAGTTAGTGACTTCCTGCTCGAGTGAGCATTGAGGCATCGGTGGCCATCTCCTGTTTACCGATCTGACCCAAGCGATGTTGTGATCGAAACGTCGTCGTCTTTTATTATTTGTTATTTTCTTTACCGAAAGACCCAAATAATAGGCCAAATACTGTTGGCTTCCCCACAAAGCGGTGTGTATTTTATCGACCCTGTAGGGTTAATGGGCTGAGTCAACCCCCAACCAGGATTTGAACGCACGTTTCAAATTGAAAGCTGCTCGCTCTACCGCTAAGCAACCTTAGATGGCATTGGCTCGGCATTGCAAACCCGTGCCCGTCAGTGCTAGGGAATATGAACACCGTAGGGGCAAGCGTGCACATCAGCTTTAGGGTATGTAATATCCTGCTGCTCTCTTGTCAATACCAGACAGGCAGGTGCCGAGTGTGGCGCCTTACAATGCTCCTCTCCCTTCCTTGCCGCAGTCACTCGAACTGCTGCTGGCTGCTGGCTGCTGCGCGCACACCGCAGCAGCAGCAGCTGCTGCCCGGCCGGACTTTGCCCACCGTGGCGTCGCTCGCGACGCACGTGGGGCACGCGCGACGAGCGGGCGGCGACCGTCGCCGGGTGAATGCCGCGGTGCCAGTCGGGTGAACGCTGACGACGCGACGCCGGTGGCGTCCTTCCTCGGTTCTTCCACTCTGCTCTCAAACGGCTGGCATCGTTAGGAGAGGGGCGGCATTGCTGCGGTAGTTCATTGTGCGTCAAGGTGCGCGCACCGGGGAATGTTTGCGTTGTTTTCCTTGCGCGCAAAAAGGCCAAAGTTTTGCGGCAGTTGCCACGTGATTGCTGGGACAGTCGCTGCGTGAGATGCTCGTCGCACGACAGTGACACGGCGACGTCTTGAGGAACCTCTGCTTAGCTGCTGGATGGCGGCCCTCCCACGTGTCAGTCACGGGGGTTGTTTGACCATACTTCACCTTGTTGATCAATACAGGTTGGTGATGAATCTGGGGGTCCCCAGGGTTCATAGCACAGTGTGCCAACCACTGTGCCACCGCTCTTCCCGGGCTACAATTGCAAGTCGGTAATAGTTGTCCATTACAGTGCAATAGTTAAGCCCGTACTGCTGACCCTTAGCCGTCGCTATAATACTCTGGGGCAGTTTGCTGCAAATGCCTCCTCCTTCTCCATGGAGTGCAGGGATTAGTCTCAATTGGCAAGGGTAAAGGCGGCTTAGCCCTCTGTGAAGCAGCAGCATTGTGTCCACCCAGCGTGTGCGTGCACGAGGAGTGAGAGAGCCACCTAAGTGCGGGGAAGGGAGCCGGCTGACACACGTGGACGCGTTCCTCCGCCAGTTAATGTTTAATGACCCCGCGTCGTCCGCTTGTCTCTCCAAAGGGGGGAGGGGGGGGGCGAGAGGTCAGGTGGCTCGCTCACGTGCCCAGCCCCCCACCGACCCACCTACTTACCTACTTCGTTACCCCCCCCAATCAAACTCAGGCTGCCGCCCTCCTCCCCCGACCCACCCACACATTCACGATGCCCACCTTCCCCTGCTCGTCGCAGCAGGCACCACCACTCGACGAGATTGCCAGGCAACGAGCCACTCGAGTCGCACGCCTTCCCGCGGCCAAGCTCGCCGAGGGGGCAGCTGGCCGATTGGCCGTGTCGCTGAGCATTGCCGTGCAAGGCCCTTTAAATCCGCCGCGGTGTCTAAGTTGCGAGGACGCGATGTGTACGTGCGTGCTGCGTACGTGCGTGCTGCTATGGTTTTTTTGTCACTCCACCGCTGGACGAGTGCCACCCCCACCCACCCTACGCCACACGTGGTGATTAAGACATCGCATTGCACAAGTTGACATTGGTGATCACCGCTGTAGTCTGCACTCCTTCAGCGGAGGAGGAATAGCAAAGCCACACGAACTCTCTCCTGATGCCCTTTCGTCGTGGCTAGCAGAACTCCTGAACATATCGCTGCCATACGCAACAACAGAATAGTGACAAAGTAGGTACTCGAGTATGCTGCACGTGCGGGTCGTGGGGGTTGTTTGACCATACTTCGCCATGCTGGCGAGTGCCGGTTGGTGAAGGCGGGTGGGGGGGGAGATATTCTGAATCGTAGTACAGTACAACAGTGGATGTTTTTTTCTGCACTGTCCTCTGATGCTGACCATGGAGCCCCGCAGCGACGTTGTCCAAGTTCCACCCTGCTCAGCCCGCGAGATCGGGCACACTCCCAAGCACAAAAACACCTCTGGTGCATTGTAATTAAAATGCAAAATTACCTATCACAAATATATATTTAACACAAACGATAAAAATTCCAATGCGTTCTTTCAACTGCCAGAGAGGTATAAAAAAATAGCCCTGCGTAGGTCGTTAGCATTAATGGCGCAATTTGAGTTGTCGACTCGCTCCTCCACTAACGTGAACTCTTATTGTTTGTGAAAGGGCCCCAACTGGTTGACGTCGCTTTGTGTCGCGGTGGTTTCGACGGTGAGCTGGGCAGCACCGCCACCCAGCCCTGGGACCCGGGGGGGGGGGGGGCGTTGAGAAACAGGATTACCATCGTGACACCGCCCTGCCCGCTTCGGCTCCATTCCCTTGCATCACACTCCATGCCCGTGTGTGCGTGCGCATTTGCATGTGTACATGTGTGTGCGTGTTGCCGTTCATAGGTACTCGCTAACAACAGTCTGTTTGGGCTATACAGGGGGGGGGGGGGGGGGGGAATCTTTGGCTTGTTGGAGTGGTGGCGCAGTTGGTGAGCGCGCTCTGCGAGATGATCACGGGGGGGTTGTTTAGCAATACTTCAATGGAGGTTGATGAGGAAGGGTTCCTGAGGGCCGGTTCGGATATCACTCGCCACCCTGACGTCCGCCGTGGCTTCGTAGCATAGTGCGCTGACCGCAGCGCCACCGCTCCACCCCCACGTATTCATTACTCAGCTCAATTTTAAATGTTTGGACGGCGTAAAAAAACTAGGTGACCACACGACCATAGTAACATTCAATGTGGTGGTGGGATTTTCCAGCCGTTGGGGGGTGTTTGTTGTTGCTGTTTACGTTCCGCTGGCGGGACAGGTGCGCCGAGGGATGCGGTGTGTGCTCGTCAGGCTCTGCCACTGCTGGGTGAGGGCCTCCTCACTCGCTGGCGGTCGTGGGAGTTCAAGTTTCACGTTGGGTTTGTTGAACCAGATGAGAACTCAAGAGACCGGGATGAGTCTCATTTACAAGCGTGACCTGGGTCACCCCGCACCGGCTAATCTGGATTTGTCAAGGAAAGGTGGCACCGCCGCGGGAGAGTAGAAGTACAGTACAACAATGGCTGTTGCTGCGCTTGCCTCGCTGCCCCTTGGCTGTTGCACGTGTGGTGGTCGCCCATCCAATCGCTTCTCAGGCCCAGCTCTGCTTAACCACTGAGATCCGACCAGATTGGGCACATTCCGGGTGACTTGATCAAAGTGATAGAAGTAATAATAGTGACGGTGTAATATTTATTATTAATATCGTGGCATTGCAATGCTGCGAGGGATGGTGACTGTGGGGAAACAATCATCCAGCGGTGGATAGATAATGGCTTATGATGAAATACAAGAAAGGTACAAATTAAGTCAGAATTGTCTTTACAGCACTATGTTGTTCATTAGTTCTACTTCAAAGAGGTGAGCATTTAATTAAATACCCTAAATGTAGTGCAGAAAAGACACGCAAAGACTCTGCATGGAATGGTCCATAAACTGCACCAAGGACCCTCTTGACGAAAGGCCTTTGGGAATCATGAAGTCTTCTATGAGTAAAGATTTGTTTTTAACTTGGCGATGCTAATAAAAAGGACAGGGTAAAGGAATGTCATCCCTCCTATTAGGAATGCTAAAAATTCCCGTCTGCTGAGTTGCGTACCGATTTAATTACAAGGGGGCATGTGGGGATGGGACGATGGCATAGTAGCTAGCACACTGCGCTCTCTGAACCGAGCGTCAGGAGTTTGATGTCTGACCATGGCTCACATCAGAGGCGAGTGATATCAGAGCTGCACCTGGTCACCACCGCACAAAACTAATTTGTGATACTGGATTGGCAGCGGTGCACAAGCACAAACAACGTACACGTGACACGTTCATCAATAACATTGCCCTACAGAGGCAACATATAATAGCGGTGACATTTCAGACAAAGGCCCTTCATAGCAGACCTGCATTGACCAGCGAGGTGAAGTATGATGGAGCGAACCGACGCTGCGTGGGGAGGCCTTCATCCAGCGGTGGATTGACGAAGGGTTGAAATCTCCGTGGGAGGGAGGTGGTTAGTGGTGCTGATGGCTTATAAATCCACGATCGCTGAGCACAGGCCCAGAAACTCGCAGCACCAAGCGGCCAGCAACAAACGGCACTGCTCGGTCTCTCTCCGCTCCCACAGAAGGACCCCGCCTTCCTCCGCCAGTGGCTGGAGATCTTCGTGGTGACACACGAGGCCTCGACGCTCGACCAGGATGTGATTCTCATGAGGTACGTCAGTGGATGGGGGGCGTGGGGGGCGGGAGTCAGTGGGGGTTTGGTGGGGAGTGTAGAGGGGCAGCCGAGGAGGTAGGAGAGTGGGTGGTGGAGGGAGGGAGTGAGGCCCATTCAATAAAAAACGGTGGATATTTTAAAAGTGGGCTGCATTGTTTTGTGCTAGGGTAAGCAAAACACACTTAATTATTACATTTGGATGATTGGTTCTTGGGTCACTAAGTTCCATGTCGTTATGGCAATGGTTAAAAACAATTGAGCCGCAATATATGTTCGCGTGTGGTTTGTGTTGGTTAGCACGTACCCCCTGAGGGTGAGAGCAGCTAGGCTACGTCATAGTTTGTAAGCCCCACAGTTTTGACGTAAAGCTATCACGTGGCCTAACCCAAAGTTGGATCATCCTATTGCCCTCCAGAAGCCTACACTTTGAGTTAAGCCCCACAGTTGTTGCAATTGAAGTCGGTGAGGTTATACGTGAGAGAGCGTACATAAATAATCATGTGTGTGCGTTGGGAGGGCATGCATGTTGAACAATGGATTGTTAAAAGTACACGAAGGCCTAAACTTATCGCTAAATGTTATCAACTCATGACATAATCCGCTGTGTAAGTGGTGCACACTGACACGGTCGCAAAATAAATGCAACTTGGGTCAGCGTGACTTTATTCTCAAGATGCTGTCACTGCTTCTAATAATGGATGCAAAAAACCCTTAACACGTTCGTCAATAAGATTTCCCAAAAGAGGAAAATGCACACGATGTCATGCAATTTCTCGTCTTTGTAGCGTAAGGCCCAGTGCCTATACAGGGTGGCCCAAAGTCAGGACATGTGGTTATTTAATTAATTTTAATACTGGAATTAAAACATTTTAATTGTTAATTCTTTAAGTTCATATTTTATCTACTATCACTATCCACGTCTATTTCTCGTCGTCCCGTGGGGTCACCTCAAATCGGTTGTTTACAAAACTCGAGCAAGGACCTAGAACAACACGTAATTGTTGAATGTTCAAAGATTCCACAGCTGTAATATTTTAAAAACGTCTTAAATTCAATTCAAAAGAGAATTCATGCATGAATCAATGGTAGTGGAAGTCAGTTTGAACATCTGTTTAAATTAATGAACTATAACCCTATGTGACCTGACTTTTAGGTACCCCGTATATTTTTCCTGTTTAGGGTCCTGTTCTTGACAAAAGTATTGAATGTTGTTGTTGTTGTTATTTGTGCTTGAGCACCACTGAAAACGCAGCAGCGTCATCACAAATTTGTTTGGCTGATATTGAATGCATGACTTGAAACCAAAAATATTAATTTATATTCCAGGTTCAACCGTACTGTAGACACACTACTATTGCGCTTCGGTACCTGCGCCTGGCGGGGGTCTCTCTTGGGTCGACTCGGACTAAAATGATTTCCCGATTTGTAATGTGTGAGACAACATACGCTGGGCCACGTGTGCTGCTGGCCACACTTCCACAGACAGAGGGAGATGGACATCTTTGGTTTACAAGCAGCTGAGAGCCGATTAAAACTCAAAGAACTCGGAATTAAAGGTCTTTCAAGGAAGACCTGGTGCACAAAAGCAATGTTTATTAAAGTGGAACACAGCGATACAATGCAAACAAATAAGATCAAACAAATAAGAGTCTGAATGTTAAGAATTACAACTGAACTTTAATAACATAAGTGCAATGTAAGATTTAGCTTACGATTACAAGTAAGATATGTAATACAATGAGATGTAAAGTGTGATTCGGAAGCAATTACATTAGCATTTCGCTCATAAATGTCATGCGGCATTTCTTTCCATGCCAGGATTTGTATTACGCGCTATCAAACAGTGCTGGCTCTGTTGTCTACACAGATACACGCAATTATGTGTGAATGTGTGGTTAGGTACTGGTTAGCACTCTGTGCTCCTAATCAGGTTACATGAGTTCGATTCCCAGCCGCGACTAACATCAGTGGCAAGTGATAGCTGCACCAGTCCTGGGGCCTTCCCCGAGGTCAGTTCAGCCTTGTAATGAGCACCTAGGGCAGTGTATAAACATCAGCACTGGGGAGACAAAGGCAGCTGGGCGTGGTGCTGGTCACCCACCCCATCGTGTGCCGCTCTAACCTTAACAGGCGCTCGCTAACAGCATTTACGTAAATATAATTTTAACTTCTTGAACACCGTCCGTAGCCAACCGTGCGAGTCGGTCTGCTAAAGGCGATACGGGTGCTCTTTGTCCTTGTTTGTCGGTCGCTGTGCAGGGGGGACCCACGGCCCCCCGACCTCTCGGTGCTGCCTGCCAGCTTCCTGCAGGTGTCGAGCCAGCAGCTGGTGCAGTGCGTGCACAAGCTGTCCGTGTGCCTGGATGACGAGCACCTGTCACTGGCGCTGCTCATCATCAAGGCCCTCATCGCCCTGTGCAGGTCTCTGTGACTCACGTGGCACGGCACAGCCGGCCACGCAATCGCACAGCGCCAAACGGATTGGCGTACGGCCTCTAAATGAGACCCCCATGTTGATATGCTGTACAGAAACAGTGGGCATATTTATTTTATAGAGAGGGGGGGCAATAGAGTAGCATAGCCGCAGAGAGATACAACAGTGTGTGGAGGGGAGTGGAGTTACAAGAGAGGGAAGAAGCAGGGGAGTGTGTGGAGGGCAGTAGAGTGATTGAGGCAGGCAGTGGCATGTCAAAGGTGGACCTGACCACGGTAAATGAAATCTTGCTGCTCGATCTAGGAGAGGATTTGGAGGAGGCAGCGGGGGAGGAGGGATGGGAGTGTTGGGGCGACGTGGACGCGGTGCACGGTTGCCGATCGCGTTGATAAAGAGAAACCTCGGAGGCGGCCGGACGAGAAAGACAGGTGTGGGTGTTTGACATTTCCATTTGAGATAAAGCCCAGAGATTCCTCATTCCTGCGCCGTTCTGTGAATGGGTAATGAGGGGCGTTGTGGTGCGGCGGTCTGAGCTGTGCTGCATACAGCTCGTTGACCACGCTTCGGTTCCCGAACTGTGCAAAACGAACGCTCATTAAAGAAGCATTCCAATACAGGGCCTCTTGGGAAAAAAGCCTGGTGACTCGGCGAGGCTTTTCTCGATCGGAAAATAAATAGATGTATACATATATATAAATAATTCGCTTGAGGGTCGGTGGTCGGGACTAACGATGGAAGGCCTGCCAATGGAGGGAGCGCGACCAGGAAGACGTGCACTGTGGAGACGGAGCAGTGAAATCCGCTCGTGTGCCGGAGCCAGATGGCTAGTTACACTGGCGGAGCCACTGTGTAGCATATTATTATGTTCCAGGGACTATATGAGATGATTGGACAATAGTCTGAGTCCATAATTGCCAATAAGTAACGGCAAAGCAGTTATAAGTGACTCACAGAATTGTGCGCAGTTGCGTTTTCAGTACACGACTTCCCTGAAGGCATTCACCTTCAGCGAGCGCGATGCCGATCACACAACGCGGTTCGAATTCAACCCTCGATCGATGGCTGCGCCATCGCCGCACAAGCGTCGAATAAAAAACAAGTCTTTACAAACTAACAACTCCTCTATCATTTTTTATTGCTGGAGGAGTTGCCCCCCCCGACCTGAAAATCCTGGCTCCGCCATTGGCGAGTTAAATCGCAGAACTGTGAGAGATGGTGACAATTTGGGGGAGTCTTCACCAAGCAGTGGATAGATAATGACTGACGATTACTGTTTTATTTAGTGCCAAATAAAGATGGGTCAGTGGGCAGTATTTAGAGTGTCGCTCTCAATCCAGTGACCTCCCTGGTTCTCACTGCGGGAATAATCAAAATAACTCTATGCGTCGTCTGCTCCACGATGGACGTCAAAGATCCCCTGATGTCGTTCGCAAAAGTAGGCCATCGCACGCCGGCGTCACAGTCAAAATTTGCCAAATTTGAAAAAATTACTCAATAGTAATCTACATGGCAGTCATCGCCCCTTACTACGAAAACTTGGCAGGACCCTCTTGAAAAAAGAGTCATGGGACTCGGTGAGGCTATCCTGGGTAAACAAGTGTAATTAAAAAAATAGATTGGCATCTTGGCAAAAGTTTTGTTTCGTGAGATATTTGACAGACATCATTCTGATGTCTCCATGATGAACAATGCCACCGTTTGTCTTCACAATGTGTTTGAACTTTTTTCGTAAAAATTCAAGTCTGAGTCCTATAGAAATACAAACACACAAACTTACACGTGTTGAGTTGTGCGTTTTTTTAATCTCTCTTCTACCCACCCACAGGAATGTTCAGAATGTAGAAGATATTGGAGCCTGTTCCTACACCAGCCATGTCATCACCCTGGCAACCATGTGCATCCAGCAGGTAAGGGGGTGCGTGCGTGCGTGCGTGCGCACGTGTTGTGTGAGGTTAGAAATGGGGAGCGGTGGTGTAGCGGTTAGCGCTCTGCGCTACGAACCGAGCGGCCCGGGTTCGATTCCTGCTCACGGTCATTATTTGAACCGGTCCTGGGCCTCCCCTAGGTCGACTCTGCCTCAAATGAATACCTGGTGCGATGTGTAAACACCGCCATTGGGGAGAAAAAGGCGGCCGGGCGTGGTGTTGGCCACCAACCCCCTCGCGTGCCGTGCCGTGCCGGCCTTTATAGCTACTCGCTAACAGCACTTGCCCCAACAGTCTGTTAAGGCTATACGGGGGATCTTTGTCTTTGTGTGAGGTTATAAAGTAATCAATTACCCTACGGATTATCGGATCGTGGTGAAGTATGGTCAAATTAATCCCATGATTCCCGTGGCTTGTGAAGGCCCTTATCCAGCAGTGGGCTGACTTTTTAAAAAAGTCTCTCTTTAGAGGGAGACCTGAATTTGGCCCATCTTCTCACTCTAGTGAGTAAAATCAGTACCTCTATTGGAATTACGGATAGAAACGTCGACCCCTACTGTGAACTTGGCAGGACCCCCCTGACAAAAGGCACTCGAGACTCATGGAGGCTTTGCTGAGTAAACCAAAGTAAGAACAATTATAACGATGATGATGCGGGTGATTTCTGTCTCTGTGTGTGGTCCCTCAGTCGAAGGAGCAGACGAAGCAGCGGGAGGTGAGCGGGGAGCTGTCCCTCGAGACGTTTGCTCTCCACTCGCTGCACTTCTGCCAGCGCCTCTACGACCCCTACCAGAACTGGGCTCGACGCGTCGCTGGGTGAGGCCCCATCGCTCCGTGCGCCCGTCTTGTTTTGTTCGCTCGTGTCTGTGTGCGTATCTGGGATTGTCACACTTTGCATACCGCACTATGCGCCCGGCGGACCGAGTTCGACTCCCGCTAACGGCCAATACTGGTGACTAATATTTGAACCGATTCTGGGCTTCTCCTAGACCTACTGAGCCTTAGATGAGTACCTGGTGCTGTGAGTGAACATCACCACTGGGGAGACAAAGGCTGCCGGGCATTGTTTTGGCCATCCACCACCTCGTGTGCCGTGTTGGACTTTGTAGGTGCTCGCTATAACAGCACTTGGCCCAACAGTCTGTTATAGGCTACACGGGGCGATCTTCTTCCTTTGTCTTGTTGTCTTTGCGCGTTCTCAGCGACGCGGTCTCCGCGATGGAGCGGAGCAGGCAGAGGTTCAAGGCGGCGCCGTTAATCAACGAGTTCGTGCCATTCTTCTACCGTGAGTCAGCGCGCGCGCAAGCTCGAGGGGCACGTGCAGATGACTCGGCCTCTCGCTACAATCAGATGATATTGCGGGACATGATTGGCATTGCTCGGTCGTAGTGAGAGTCAATTGTATAGCTACGTGACTTTACCGAAAGAACCAAAGAATATACTTTCTTTCCATTGTGCTATTACATGAGCACGTAATTTTCTGACTTTGTAAGTTATCAATTCTTCCCCCATTATTATAATAATATTATTATTATCAATTCTTGCCATCATCTTCATCATCATCGCTTTATTTGTACAAAAAGCAAGCTTTTCATTCTGTAAATTACCAAACCTTCCTGAAGCTACTGAATAAGATTCAGGAGACTCAATGTTGCTTTTCTGGATACACAAATGACAACATTGAATAAGCAGCCTTCCGTGTGAAAATCAACCTCGTGTCGCATTCATGAGTGACTCGGATCCAGGGAGAGGCTTGGCACAGTTGCTGCCCTGGTCCGTCCTGCGCAATTAGGGGTTACGCGAAATGACGGAAGGTTATTGGTAAATGTCGCAACATGCAAATGTGTCGTGTTGCAAAGGATTGCAAATAGCCGTTGCGGTGCCGGAGACAAGAGCGGTATCGCCCCCCCGCCACCCGTCCCTGTGACTTGCAGCTCTGAGTGGATTCTAATTTAAACAAACGTGTTAAAATAATGCTAAATATATGCTTTTTTAAAAGGGCATAAATGCCAGGAATGATCTTGGTGGTACTTGCCTTTCCTCCGCTTGTCCTCTGTGTCATGCCTCAGAGCAGCAAAGCCACCCCACACGTGCGATGATCCAACGCTGTCTCTTTAAATCCTCGACACGTTCACGTGGTCGTACGTGCTGCGTTTCAGCCCTGTTGTGAACAATTACATAGGCATCCACGAGTTCACTCCACACCAGCGATGAACTGACAAGTGTTTCTCACCGAAATAGAACCGTGCGTGGGTTTAGTGTCGCGTCGTGCCCACGCGTGTGAGTCGCCCATCTCTCGCGTGCGTGCGTGCGTCAGCGCATGCCAACCCAAGCGCGGTATGGCCACAACCGACGAAACCGCTGATGTGCCCGGGGGGAACTCGGTGGGGGGGGGGGCTGAACTCTTCTGAGAGAACAGCCGGATCGCTCCAGCGGGAGACTCATAGCTCTGTGCTGGGAGCTTCTTGGGCAACTGAACTTAATTCTGCAGGAGCTGCCAGCTGTTTAGTTAGAGGGCTCGGCTGACGAGATGTTACAACGCCCCTAAGCCGAAGCCTGTAAACAAGCAAAATGCACAATTCCCCCAGGGCCCATGGGCACAGGCGGAGGGGCTGGCCCGCATTGTTTCTGTAGCTGGGATCGGTTTTAAGAGCTCGTTGACGCAGACGGCGCCTATTTAGGTCGATGCCTCCACCGCAGACGAGTCGTCGTTACAGCCTTCCCTGTGCCGAGCCTGTAAACAAGCAGGGCGCAGGTCTCTCACGGCCGGCGCTGTCCAGGAGGGGTGAGTTCGCCCCGCGTTCATCCGCGTTGTTTCTGCGGCGGGCGGTTTACGAGCTCGGCCGCACAGACAGGGGCGGCGTGGGAGGGTGTGGGGGGCGGCGGTCCGTGGTCTGCAGGCCCCCAGCACCGTGACGCAGCATTGCGGTGTTGAGGTCGCGCTGTGAGCCGGGGAGCCGGAAGGGATGAGAACCCTTCCTCTCTGTTCCTCGCAGGCTGAAGCAAAAATGCGTGCGCTCGCTCCTGTTTACAGAAAGCAAAATCCACAGAATGTTTGTAAGGAATTGTGGTGCGATGGGGTTTTAGAGTGGTCGTGTTTGGTGCGCAGGGCACGTTTGTAGATGCATCGCGACCGCTGCTGACGCTGTTGTTCCAGCACTCGGACTCCACAGGAAGTGGTTTTTGAGGTGGTCTGCAACGCAATCTTTTCCCGGCACTGTAGCCCAGCCAAGAGCAGACGTTTCCTCTTCAGTGTTTATTTCTCAGTGAAATTATCACATTAACCGAGACATTGACTTTCACGGTTTTGAGCAGAATGAATGGAGGGCATTGTGCCTGCATTGCTGTATCCACTCTGTCAGGTTCAGAGGGAGGAGAATGAGCCAGATGTAAGGTGCCTTCTCCTAATGCCACACCACAGGGCTAGTTTTTGTGTTTTACCGAACATTAATCATCATCATAGGCCATGACCTGTCCACTGTTGGATGAAGGGGCCTCCAAGCCGTCACAATCTCTCACGGTCCGGTAACGTTATGATCCGTCTAGCACCTCCACACAAGCTCATTTCATCGCTTCATTGCTGCAGTAGATGTCTTCTCAAGCGTGTTCCCTCCTTGGGATGCCACTGCTATGTTAGTCTCGACCACCGGCCATCATCTCCCCTTGCGACGTGTCCTGCCCATGCCCGATCACTTTCTTCAGGCAATGTAATGTCTCTTACTTGGACATGTTCCTTAAGCCATGTGCTCACCTGTCTCTCAGCATTATTCCAAGCGTGCGGCTCTCCATGCTTCCATTGTCTTTGTCAGCATGCATGTGTCTTCTTGGTTCTTTCGGTGAAGTCACGTAGAAGGGAAGTAATAAAATAATAAAAATAAAACATAATAAAATGAAATAATTCTCACGACGTTTCGGCTACAACGCAAGCAGCCGTCTTCAGGTGAAGAATGAGACACTACCAAGCTAGGAGCTTATATATAAACTGGGTTGGAGGTGGAAGAGCGCCTTAACAAAAAGAATGTGCATATGAAGAGGAATTTTGCATATTCATGGGAAATGCGTAGGAGGTGGGCGGGGGGGTTTCAAAGTCATATTATGCCCATGCATTATGCAGGATCAGCAGCACCAAGGGGGGGTGCAGGGAGTAGCATTAACAAAGGAAAGGAATGTTAATGATATGTAGCTGCAGTTACTAAACAACCACGTAGAAAACTAAAGTATAAACTACATAAAAAACTAAAGTATAAACTGCATAGCACCATCAGTATACTTACTATACTCTACAATAAGCTGAGTTACTAACAGCAAGTAATACATTACAATTCTACGTCGTAAAAATTATATAATATGCTTCCATATAAACTTTATTCTCTTACATCACACGAGCATATACCGTACTATATACTGCCATAGATAAACCCAACATTAAATTATATACTGTATTGCTATAAACCACCCTATGCCTTATACATTTTAATATAACACTTTGTATTATTCTACCCACCCTAATGTGTATCGAAATGGTTTATTACGTCCTTCCAATGATTGCTAAGCCAGAATCCATCTTCTCGGTTAAAATTGTCTCTGTGTTTGTATATGTGGATCGCCTCATGAACGAATCTCTCATGATAGCCAACTTAGTTTGTAGACACCAGGGTACTGTATGTCTGGAACCACATCTTTTACAGACGGTACCAGATCACGGATTTTATGTACTGTGTTGAATCGGACCACAGTACATAAATTTGCCATTTAAATAGAAGGTTTGGGGTTGTGAGAACGAGACTCGCAGAAGCCCTCGGTCAAATAATTAATCGATTTTAAAGTCCTTAATCACACAATACATGCATCGAATGATACATATAAAAATAAATTAAACTTATTACCCGCACAATATTGTCTCACTCCCGCAGAGAGCACCATTGGCCAAAGCCGATCGCGCCACAACACCTCACCAATACTCTCTACCCTCCCATCAGATCCAACAGCAGCAAGCGCTGCTGCTGCTGCCACTTCATGTACGCTGTCGTGCATTGATTCACGCACTCGTTGCATGCCCAGCTGAGACGAGAGTCCCACCGTGCTTGGCGGGGTTGGGCCGCTTTGGCCCCCACGAGCGCCGCGTGCATCACCGTGCGTCGTCTGCGGGTGTCAGAATGTTTCCAGGAGTACACGCACCTGCCTGGCAAGCTGACGGACCAACTGCTGCACCTCTTCGGGGCCGTCATCGCGGGCAACCAGGTGAGATTCCCACCGTTGCCGCCCTCGAGATTACTCCGCCTGACTGCACTGAGATTTGCGATCATCTTTGTCAACACTTTCAAACCACCCGCGCGTGTGACATCGTCTCGCTTGCGTGGCTTGGAAGTCAATGTGATTATTGCTGGTTAGATATTCTGCAGACAAACGCGTGTTGGAGAGCATTACAAAATCCATGCGTGTTCACTATTTTTCTTCCTTGTAACGACCACCGACGCGATCGATTGTTCTCTCAGCGCAACGCACTGCAGGCGATCTCCCCGGCCACCCTGGAGGTCCTCATGCGGCTCCTGGTTGATCCAGCCATGGCGGGGTCCTCGGGGTCCGTGGCCCGAGGGCGTCTCGGCCTCACCCTCAAGTGCCTGACGGAAATGGTGCAGGCGCTGCACACGGGCAGCCCGGACCAGCGGCAGGTGGAGGTGGCCTCCGTGCTGGATGGGTACTTCAAGGTGCTGAACGCCGAGGGCGTCACGACGCCCGGGTCCCTCGCGTGGAACGATGGGTTGGTGGAGCTGCAGATGCACATGCTGAGTGAGTGCCGTGCTCCGTGACGGGTCTTGACTGCCTGCGTCGTCTGCGGTTATCCCGGCCGGGTGGCTGAGCGGGAGAGTGGGGGGTAGGGGCTTGACTCAGCCCATTGTCCCTTCAAATAAACAATATTCTGTGAAGAGGTAACCAGTGGTTATCCTATGGCGAGACTCGCCGCCACCATATAAATGTGGAATTTGTACCACTGGCTCAGGGCTGTAAACAGGTCATGAGCAACCAATGCCTCGGTGCATATACGAGCACCCCCCATCATGACCCCAACTCTCAACTTTAAAATGTTCAACTCGGCGATTTAAATCGTCTCTTGAGGTGGTCATGTTGCACAGAGGAGACGGAGCGATGAGATCGGCGCATGTGCAGGAGCCGGGTGGATCATTGCATCGCAGGACGATGAAGGATGGTGGTGACTTGGAGAGGCTTTCATCCAGCAGTGGATTGGCCATGGCTGATGATGACGATGACAATAATATTGTCGACGACAATGGCTCTTGACATTGTGTTATTGCGCAGGATCCATCCCGGAAATGTTAGCCTGCTCGGACCGGCCTGTGCTGCAGGCCAGCTTCCTCAACAGCAACTGCTTCGAGCACCTCACACGGCTACTCCACAACAGCAAGGTGTGCGGCACGTAGCGGCGCGTGACGCGGCGCGCCACGGCAAGGCCCGGCACGGGGCACGCGGCCAGGCCCCGTATTGCGTGACACAGCACAACTAGGCACGGAGTGGCATGGCACAACACAGCGTGACATGGTCTAGCACGACACAGGTACGTTACAGCAGGGTTCCTCACGGCGCACACGTCTAACGTGGCGTGTGCATCGTGCGCAGCGAGGCTCCGCGCGTACTACGGCGTCATCGCACGGCGTCGTCGCACGGCGTCGTCGCACGGCGTCATCGCACGGCGTCGTCGCACGGCATGACGCAGCATGACGCATCGTGACTCGGCAAAGCGGGACAGTGTGGTCAAGCTTGACGTGTGGGTACCGCACGGCAAGGCCACAAAAGCAGGGTGATATCGTTTAGCTTGTGAGCTCGGCAGCGCTGGAGAGAGCCAAGGCCCGAGACCTCCATTGGCACGTGCGGATGCCACGCTCGGATATGTAGAGATCCCGGTAATAAACACCGCCGCACACTCTTCAGTGTGTAAAGACCACAGTGGAAGTGCACGCGCGTTAGATGTACGTCTCAAACGCACCCCCGTGAATCGGACTCGTGCATCGCAGACGACGGGATGTCCCCATCGCTTCCTTGGTTGCGTTTTATGCAGGGCTCGCGCCGATATTCCATCCGTCGTGGAGGATGCGACGTGGCGGGGTTTGGGCTGACCCTGTGTCCCCCTGCGCACCCCCTGGCCCCCACACCCCCACCCCTTGCTCCCCCAACTACCGTCCCTCTGTCCTCACGAGCTCACGTCCGTGTGTTGCCCCGTGTCGTCTGCCCCGACAGCTCTTGTTGAGCGCTAGAGCCAAAGCGCCAGGCAAGAGCGAGAAAGAGCTTGCCAACAGCAAATTGCAGTTGGAGCAGGTACTCGCCTCCCTGCGAGCGTCGGGGTGACCTCTGAACTCTGTCCAGAGCCTGCTGCCCCCTGTGCTTCTCTGGGTGTGCCGGTGCCTCCTCTCGCTTGATCACGCTTCGCCCCCCCCCTACCCTGGGAAACCCCCCCCCTCCTTTCCCAAAAGCCTCCCCCCCTCTTCCCCCTCCATCGCGACCCATCCTGGTGGAAGGGCTCTTTTTGTCTGTCTCTCTAGCGGTAGCGTTTGTATTTTTGTTTTTTGCATGCGTTTTTGTGTTGTCGACATGACCGATTTGAATAAATCTTGACGTGTGTAAATCGATGCACGCAAATCTGATATGCTCTGGAAAGTCTGCGTGGGCTCGAGCTGTGAATCAGGTGAAGGGTGAAATGGTTGTAATCGAGTCTCCATGACACCAACTGGAACCATGAAACTCACCGAGAAAGTCTGTGGGTCAGCCCACTGTCCCGGGTCAAGAGGTCAGACGTAGCCTAACCCTCGACCCCATACGGTTACGTTCTTCCTGCACGTGACGTGTTATACAACTGGTTGTTACGATCACCACACATATTAACAGACTTTTAAACATGTTACGTGAAATGCTTACTCCTTTGGCTTTGTTTTTCTTGGTTTCAGCCACAGTGGCCATTAGAATCTGGTGGCTGGTCACGAAGATTAAACCACCGCCAGTCTTTGGCTGAAATCATGCAGACTGGCCGGTATTTGTATCAGATTCAGTTTGATTTGCATGAGGCTGTACGTTTAACAACGGTGTTGCGGGGTTATTTTCTTTTGCAGTCGACAAACATTTTCAGAAACCACGCGCCGGTCTGTTAATCTCAGTTCCGTTGGTTACTGAGCAAATTTCCCAGCTACGAGTTTTGCGATGCATCGAGTCTGCTCTGTGTGGTTTTTTCATCCAATCGATTGAAATTGAACGCGTGCGGAGGAGGCGACGTCGAGGGCTCGTACACACCACGGCCGGCGTCTCTGGCCATCGGGCCCCAAAGGCACGCTTGGGTGGACCCGTGACGATTTTACATTTTTGAGCCTCTACCAACCAAACCTTGTCCACGCCTCTTTTTAAGCGTTCATTGCCAAGCGATGCCGCGATGTCGCCCGGCGAGCGACGTGTTTTCAGCTATGCTCAAACACCGCAGCACGTTTAGTGCACGATTGTCAGAAAGTACAAGAACTATTTAGAGCCACTAACACAGTGACAATTGTTACGACTTGTGCCATAGTTTAACGGTGAATTCCTGAGCTGCCGTGTTAATCCGTGGTGTGTACAGAACCTCAGCCTGGGTGGTCTAATCTTTCTTTTCAAACAAATTAGATGCAGCTTGTTGACATCGTTGTTCTGCGCATGACACGTTTCTGATTGTAGTGTACGCTGCTGCACGTGTGTGTGTGTGTGCATGTGTGTGTCTGTTAAGCGCGCGTGTGTGTGCGTGCGTGTCTGCGTGCGTGTGTTGCATGTGTTCCCGTGTGTGTGCGTGTATTTGTGTGCCTTCGTGCGCCACCTGCTGATGCCTGCGCAGGGCCCAGGCAAGCGTACGGACGCCCTGACGGTACTCACCATCCGCGTGCTGACGTGCGTGATGCACACCTCGCCCGCTGCCAAGGTGAGCCACCCATACGTTGCTGGAAACACACACGGTAGGGCGGGGGGGCGGGCACACACAGCAACGATAGCTGCTGTGAACTTCACTCAGAAGTGCGAACGTGCTAGGCTAGCTGTACAATGAGAGACACACCCATAGACTCTCTCGTACGACAACCACAACAACTGCCACTTCTTGGCGGCGGTGCCGTCGTGCCGTTTGTGCCAGGCTTCATGTACTTTGAGACTGTTGTGCGATGTGTCAAAGGATCACGAGCAAGAGTTTACAGGTTAGGCCCCCAGGTGTTATAGTTTAACTCGCTTAGATGACGTGAACATCGCTCCTCCACCCTCTTTCGTTGCTGGAGCACGACTGCCTCCAACCGCCCAGGAGCGTCCTTCATGAGCCTCCCCCACAGAGGGCGATCTTGACACCACTTTTTGTGGAAAGTGCCGTGAGCAAGCACCACAAAGACAAAGGTCCCCCGTGTAACCTTCAATGGACTTTAGGGCCAGCACTGTCCACAAGGGTGTGAGGAGCGTAGTCGCAGCAGTGTAGGAGGACACGACAGCAATTATTGTTGCTGCATTCCCAAACCTGTGTGAGATCGCCCATTGCAGAGTTGTGTCTTGGTGGGTGTGTGGAGTGTGGCCGAGCCTGCATCCGTTAGCGTCGATGGCGTCTTATGAGACTGTTTGCTCAGTATCTCCGTTACCATTTTTTTCTCGTGTAAATGTAACGTGATACTGTTCAGCTGTCTCGCAAACGATTATCTGTTGGGCTGCCTGCCCGCTGCCGCGTGGCTGGGCGAACTTTCTGTGAAACTCTACGTTCTGTTGCTTCCATCGCACTGCTGGCATGACAGTCGGTTGTTATTGTTGATGCTTGTAGAACGATGTTGTCGTTTTGTCACGACTACACTGTCGGTGTTGTGTCAAAATATTATTCGTAATTCTCGCAGAGCGGCGCGACCCTTCTTGTTAGTGAACGGTCAGCCGAAGCGGATCTCGCGGAGTTACCTCTCGGAACCATTCAAGTGACCTCTGGTCCATAAGTAGTGGGCAGCACTTTCCGGCACGCCCTGCCACCATGGGTAACAGTCACCGTGGGAGGGCTCGGTGTTCGATTGTGAGTTTGCGTTTTTGTATTTCCAATACGTGCATTAATCGTTTTGAGGCTGGCTGTGGCATTCCAGCGAATAATAAATGAAAATTCCTCAACCTTATATCGACTGGGTTTTGGGATACTTTTCAAAACCCCGTGTCATCGTTCCCACGCCACCACCACACCCGCATCATCGTTGTTGCCGCTGCCTCCACAGGAGGTGTTCAAGGAGCGGATCGGCTACAACCACCTGTTCGACCTGCTGCAGTCCCTGGGACAGCCGTCGCTTGCGCTGCTGTACGAGCTGCTGGACATGGTGAGGGGTCACCTCCTGCGCCATTCCTTTTTGGGAATCTGACGTGACTCTCGTGATGGCGACGAGATATATTTCTCGTCCGGCGGACGGATGACCTGGCGTGGACGCGCCTGGTCCCCTCGGCTCGCCGTTCGGAGGAACCGTGGAGCGAGTCCGGAACAATCCTGGAAGAGGACCCTTGTCTTTGCCCGAGGGACCAGCAAGACTGCAGCGATTCAGAACTGACTCGGTGGTGAAGTGGTTAGCGCACCGCCCTGTGAACATGGCCACCTGGGTTCAATTCCCGGCCACAGGTAAAATCGGTGACGATTATCTGAACTGGTGCAATGCCCTCCCTTGGGTCGACTCGGCCTTATATGTAACTTGCTGACCCACCCCTACTGTGAAAAGAGCTTCATAGCTCCTTAGATTCTCCAGTTTAAATAAGGATTCTGATTCTGATAAGAGTACCTGGTGTGGTGTGTAAACATCAGCACTTGGGAAACAAACGCGGCCGGGCGTGGCGCTGGCCACACCCACCCCCTCGTGCGCCGTGCCGGCCTTCTTCGGCACTCTCTAAAGGCACTTTTCCCCAAACAGTCTGCTTAAGGCGACACGGGGGATCTCTGCCTCTGTGCGCGCGTATTCGGTCGCAGGCGGTGGAGGGAGACCACAGGCAGGCGCTGAGCGGCGCCTCTCGCATGTACGGGGGCGGCGGCGGCGGCGGCGTGGCCAACGTGCAGGCGCTGCTGATGCTGGTGCGCTGGCTGCCCACGCTGGAATCGCTGTCCGCCCGCTCCTACTTGGCCGCCGCGCTGCACCAGCTGTGCTGCGCCGACCGTCCAAGCCGCACCGTCTGCGTCAACGCCGGCATGATGTCCTGCATCCTGGACTCCCTGCAGGTGCCGCTGCTGCCTCCCTCCCATGCCTGCGTGCGTGCCGCCGTTGCGCACCCCTAAACGCATTCAGTTCCCTGCGTCGGTTCTGTGTCGCACAGACACTGGAGGTGCTCGTGGGGTGGCAGGGTGGCGGCGCAGTGGTGACAGTTTTGGCCCGCAGCAAAAAACCCTGGGTTCGATTCCCGACTCGGGTGCCTTTCTGCGTGGAGTTTGTATGTTCTCTCTCCCCCTGTTCTGCGTGGGTTTCCTCCGGGTTCTCCAAATTACTCTCATCTCTTTGCAGCTGGTATTGGCCTCGTAGCGCAATGCGAACAAATTAGTTGCAAAATCACTCGATCGGGAAAACACACAGCAACAACATCGCCCCCTGCTAGGACAACTTGGCAGGACCCTCCTGGAAAAAGAGCCTTGCTGGGTAAGCGAGCGCGAATAAAGATTGCGAGCAAGAGGCCCTGCCATTGGGCAGAGGACCTCATCAACGGGGTCAGAGACCTTGACGCCTGTTCCCGCGCTGGGCATGCTGCGCGTGAACTCCGCGGTGCTGCCCTGCAGATGGTGGACCCCGTCCGGCACATGGACTGCGCCGTGAGCCTCGTCGGACTCCTCGAGGCGCTGGGCTCCCAGTCCATCCGAGCCAAGGAGCTCTTCTGCCTCTTCAGGCTTCTCCGCGTCCACGCCTCCTCCCCCACGGAGTCCGCCTTCTCGTCGGACGTCCCCACCCCCGACGCCGCCACCTCCTCCTCGGCGGCGTCCAGCGACGCTCTGCCGGCGCCGGCTCTGGTGCCGGTGGGCGTGAGCACGAGGCTGCACGTCGGCACCGCCACCGCCCTTGGCACCGTGCTCACAGTCGGCGGCGGCGATTACCTCGACAACGACGGCGGCCGAGCGGACGACGGGAGCGCGAAGAGGAGGTGGAGTTCCACGGACGGTTTCAACGCGGAAGTGGCGGCGGTGCACCCGCTCACCGGGACGGTGACGCGTGCGCTGTCGGCCATGGCGCGGCGCGACGGCGTGGAGCGCGCCATGCACTACTTCGACCTGACGCACGCCATGGCCGGCATCACCGTGCCCGCCGTGCAGCGCTGGCCCGGCAGCGGGTTTAGCTTCCACGCCTGGTTCTGCCTCGACGCCACCGAGCAGAGGCTGGCGCACCTCGCTGGCGGCAAGCGGAAGCAGCTGTACAGGTAGGACGGCGCGGCACCTGTCGGTCGCTACGGCGCGGACACGCGGACACAGCGTGGTCGTGCGTGTGTGCAGCCCTGGGATCGCTTACTCGCGCCAATCCTGGTGGCAGAGAGGCCACGTCTTCCCCGGTGTCCCCCCCAACCCCCCCATGTCTCTCACCCCATGGCAGCTTCTTCACGTCGAGCGGCACGGGCTTCGAGGCATTCGTGACTGGCGCCGGCGTGCTGGTGGTGGCCGTGTGCACCAAGAAGGAGTACGTCACCGTCAGCCTGCCCGACACCTGCTTCCACGACTCGGCCTGGGTGCGCCTCCCTCCCTCCCTCCCTGCCTTCATGCCTCCACTCCACCACATATGTGTGCGATGTATCACAGGTGCTCGCTAACAGCACTTTCCCCAGCAGTCTGTCAAGGCTGTACGGGGGGTCTTTGTGTTTGTGCCGTGAGTGACCGTGCGCTGTGCGTCCCTGTCCGCCCGCTGCGCCGGCAGCACTGCGTGGCCGTGGTGCACACCACCGCCCGGCGCGCCCTCTTCTCCCAGTGCATCGTCAACATCTACGTGAATGGGCAGCTGCGCGATACGGCGCCTCTCAAGTTCCCCCCAATGGGCGAGGTGAGGCGGGAGCGATGGCGAGAGGCGGGAGCGAGAGACGCGGCTGTTCTTCTTTCTGTGTGAGTTTTCTCTTTCCTTCAGTGCCTGTGTGAAGGCCATGAGTGTTTGGGTTTTCCCGTCCGCTTGCCGGTTGACATTGGTAACAGGGTGCTTCGTTGCGCAAGGAGCCGGGCTGTGCCGGTGACTCCGCACCCGGGCCTCGCTCCAAACACCTGGAGAACAACGCAGCCTCATCTAGCCCAGATCTCACTGCTCTCAAGTTGAATGCCACACTTCTCTGCACCAGCGTTAGCTGGACGGGGCAGGGAAAGCAGTGGCGCTTGAGCGCACACCGCGACCGCAAGAGTAGGCCATTGTGTGCCAGAATCATTGTGATGTTTGTGAAATTTGGAATCTACCCACCCCGCCAGGTTTCATCCAGCAGTGAATTTGGCAATGTCCGACGACGATGATGATGACGCTGTCATCGTTGTTTTTCCAGGCGTTCACGTCGTGCTGCATCGGCTCGGCGGGCAACCGCACGATCACGCCCACGCCGTCTCAGATCCCCGAGCCCACGTCCTTCTTCCCGGGCTCGCCGCCTCACTCCACTTCCTCCACCTCCTCCTTCCCGACCTCCCCATCATCGCACGGCGTGACGGCCATCCCGTCGCCCATCTCCGCGTCCAGCTCCTCGGTGCTGGACGGCAGCCCCACCCGGCCCTCGGCCTTCCCGGGAGCCGGCCTGCCGCGCCTGTCCTCGTCGTCCGGCGTGCCCAGGCTGGCGCCCGGCACGGCGCCGTGCCTGCGCACCATCCCGGCCGGCACGCAGGACAGCGAGTGGGGCTCGCCCACGTCGCTGCGGGGCCAGCTGGGCTCCGTGAGCGTCTTCCACGACGCCCTGCAGCCGCCGCAGGTCAAGGCGCTGCACCAGGCCGGTGGGTTTTGCCGAGTTTGCAGCAATTGCTGAGTTTGCAGTGAATTTAGTGATTGCAGCAATTGCAGTGTTTGCAATGTTGCAGTGTTTGCAACGTTTCAGTGTTTGCAACGTTGCAGAGTTTGCAATGATTGCCATTTTTGTGGGTGTTGCAGTTATTACAGATGTGGATCGGTAGACATGGTTGATACTGCTGCAAGCCTTATAGGTGCTACTCGCTAACAGCACTTGTCCCAGCAGCCTGTGAAGATTATACGGGGGATCTCTGTCCTTGTTGTTGTGTCTCTGTGTGCTTGTGTGTGCGCGTGTACACTTACCCCTCCAGTCTGGTCAGCTATATGGGGGATTCTTTTGTTTGTGTGTTTGTAGGCCCAAACAACCTGTTCCCATTCAAGCCTCCGGAGTGTGCCCCCGAGCTGACCGACCTCCCAGCCAAAATGTTGCTCTACTACACCCCCAAGGTGCGTGTGTGAGTGTGTGTGTGATTGTGTGTGTGTGTGATTGTGTGTGTGTGATTGTGTGTGTGTGATTGTGTGTGTGTGTGATTGTGTGTGTGTGATTGTGTGTGTGTGATTGTGTGTGTGTGTGATTGTGTGTGTGTGATTGTGTGTGTGTGATTGTGTGTGTGTGATTGTATGTGTGTGATTGTGTGTGTGGGGAGCGGTGTTGTAGCAGTTAGCGCGCTTCGCCATGAACCCAGCGACCCGATTCGATTGCCGCTCACGGCCAACACCAGTGACGATTATTTGAACCGGTCCTGGGCCTCCCCTAGACCGACTCAGCCTCCAATGAGTACACTGGGGAGACAAAGGCGGCTAGGCATGGGGCTGCTCACACCATCTACTCGTACGCTGTGCCATCCTTAATAGGGGCTGACTAATTGGACTGTTGTAGGCTATACCGGGGATGTTTAACCATGTGTGTGTGTGTGTGTGCGCTCGTGCGTCTAGGCGTGTCAAAAGCTGCTGTGCCTGGACCTCGCCCCCAGCCACCTGTTTGACGGACGACTCACCGGGCAGACGGTCGTCAACTGGGACATCAAGGTAATGGACGACTTGTTCGTTACCCGCCCATTAGTCGCCCTTCACTTGCCAGAGCTCCCGGAGAAGTGCCCGATCGCCGCCGTCACTCGGGAACCCTCGTCAAAGCGCACACGGAGAGCGTCGGACGTCTGTGCGTTTTGGTTTTGCGCAGGACGTGATCCACTGCATGGGCGGCATGGCCGTGCTCGTGCCCCTGCTGGAGCAGCTCGTGTCCACCGAGTGTCCCGCGGCGCAGCAGGACGACGGCGGCGCCTTCTCGTCTCCCGCGCGCACCTCCGGTCAGCCCGCGACGACCACAGAAACTCGTTAGTTTTGGTATTGGCAGCGTTGACGTTGGCTGCAGAGCTTGGCCTGGCAGTCCTGTGGCGGCGCAGTCGGCCCGCCGGTGGTAAAGTCGCGGCGAGAAGATTATCTTCTCTTTCGAGTCCTGAGCCATCTGTGAGCACGTTGCATTTCTATGCTGCTCTTATGAAAGTTACTGTCACGTTTGCATTATTGCCTCATAACAATTGGAATGTCTTGAAGTTAAATTGCAGCCGTAATGATCCCCGGGAAGAAGAACACATGGATTAGAGAACTTAAGCAAGTTAGTGACATCACTTTAAATGTTGGGAAAAGTTAAGTGGGCTTGGGCAGGGCACGTCGCTCGGACAGGTGGCTGATGGCCAAGACTGATGATGCGGTGTCAGCCAAAGTCGGGAAAATGCCCGAGAGACCATCCCCCGATTATATGGAGCAGTTAAATCTGCTCATGTCGAGTAAGTAGATGGATCGTTGCATTGTGAGACTGTGAGAGAGTTAGTGATTATTTGGGGAGGCCTTCATCCAGCAGTTGATAGATCATGGCTGATAATGACGAGGGTCATGATAATGAGCACCTCGTCAATTTTAAGTCAGTCGTGATTGTTTCTTGGAAAATGCTGGCCTCCACCATAAGAACGTGTAATTGCCATCACAGGCTCAGGACCGCTAAGAGGTCAGTATGAGGGTGAATCTAAATTGTTCCGCCACGACGCTGACGGTGTACAACTCCCGAAGACAGAGCACGGCCTGGTGGAGCATCACAGGGCTGTGAGCGGTCAACGCGGCTCCACTCCACGCAGGAGCTCAGCGTCTCGCGTCGTCGCTCGCGCGCTAACCGCCGCGTCGCTCGCGCTAACCGCCGCGTCGCTCGCTTGCAGAGGCGCGACTGGAGGGAAGCCACGTGGCCTGCTTCCTGCTGCTGCTGCGCAACTTCGTGCGGAACCACCCGGCCAATCAGGAGTCGCTGGCGCAGAGCCAGGGCATGGCCACGGTCGGCGCTCTCATCTTGCAGGTACCGAGGGCACGCGCGTGGTGGCGCAAGCCGCCTCAGCCGTAGGGAGGGGAGCTCCGCCGGGCGTGGTTTGAAGGCACCTGCAATTAAACCCCGATTCCTCCCGCGCCCCCGTTCCCTCTTTCCCCCCCACCTACCCGCTCCCCCGCAGAGCGGGAAGCGTCACATGGACGCGAGCGTGCTGACCGCGTGCCAGCTGCTGGTGGAGGCGGTCATCGATAGCAACGCGCTGCTGCTGCACCAGGCATACCAAGCGCTGCTCTTCGACTTCCGCCTGTGGAGCCAGGCCGACTTCCCCGTGCGCATAGGTGAGCGCGTCGCTCACCGATCGACACACGCCACTTCCACCGTGGAAGACTTTGGCCCCATACAATTTGAACCCAGAGGTCAGAAGCAAGGTGAAGTTGTCATCATGGCCAAAGGTGTTGATGCCAACATCACCCAAACTGTCCGTCGGGTTAAGCCACCACTGTTTTGGGATTGGGGTTCTACGTATGGTATTCTATCGTGATCAAAATACCATCTCGCACCGGCCTTTACGGGCGGGTTGGTCAACGTCGGCACCACCGGGGAGAGAGACAAAGGCAGCCACGCCGCTGTCCACCACCACCACCTGGCGCACCGAGCAGCCGTGCTTATTTGGCGCTCGCTGAGTGGGACGCCTCTGTGTGTGTGTGTGTGCTCGGTGTGTGCAGGACACATCCAGTACCTGTCGACGATCATCAAGGACAACCACAAGCAGTTCCGACGGCGCTACGGCGTGCAGTTCCTGCTGGATGTTGTGCGCACGTACTACGGGTGAGAGCGTGCCTGGCGCGACCATGATGGCAGGATGTTAACTACCTCGCCTGATGTACAGAAGGTTGTGGGTTCAATCCTGACCCTGGCGCCTGTATATTTGGAGTTTGCTTGTCTCTCTCCCCGTGGTCGCGTGGACTTTTCTCCGGATCCTCTGGTTTTTTCCTCCACATTTAGAATCAACGTCACGCGTTCAGAGTATTTGGTTGCGGCTATACAGTTCCACGTGATAAGCCACTTGGGCTATAATCTGTGGCCAGGTCGCTTCTGAAAAGGAGCTACATAGCTCAGTGGGCCTTAGCTGGTAAAATAAAAATAGTTCAGTTTAAATCAATAGTTTACCGCCTCGCTCAGTCGAGCTGCGGTTCTCAACCCCAGGCAGCCTGCGGCGTGGATCCCAGAGGAATGTTGACTGCATGCGGGCAGCATTGGCGCCTCGTCCGCGACGACAAAACACACAAAAACATAACGTGGAACGCATCGCTCACCAACACCACGTTGACGAGAGGCGTGAACAGGCAATCTCTCTGAGTATTGTGACCGTAACAACCTGGGGGATGGGGGGCCCAGGAGCTGGGGTTTGGAGACGGGGGGCACGGGGGCGAATTGCCGTGGGGGCCGCCATTCCGTTTGAGGGCCGCCGTAGCAAATAGGTTGAAAACGATTGGGTTAAAGGTTCGAGGTTGCTGGCCGTAGTTGAGCACGTGGAGTGGATTCTGACCCCCCGCCCCCCTTTCCCCAGGAGCCGCTCGTCGGAGCTGTGCGCTGACGACCTCAGGGTGATCCGAGCCGCCATCTTCGGCCTCATCAAGTACTACATCACCAAGGAGGTGTCGAGCGACGAGGTGCAGAGCATCATCAACTTCCTGGCCTCTGTTGGCGAAGAGGAGCAGGTGGGTCGGGTGGCACGGGCAACTCTCATCATCTATCAGTGCAGCTGTGGCATCGCTATTTTATCGTTTGTTTCCTTGTTGACACTCTCACTCGGGGATAAATACGACGGTTTCAAATCTGTATGTATGTAAGTGGTAAAGGCGCAGCCCTGCAATATCCTGCTCAGCCAATGCTGGCACAGGGGTCTTCACTCCAGGGAGCTCGGGAAAGTCCCTCTAGAGGTCATGTGGCCGAGTTTTCCACACTGGTGAAGACGTCTTAAAATAAGTTAGAATACCCCCACTTGACCCCACCTCGTGCGACCTGCTGATCGACCAACATTTAGACTGCTGGGTGGACACAGGCGGCGTGGGATCTAATAAAGTGTCCCCATTGTTCTATCGATTGAACCGGCGTCCCCTGCATTGCCAGTCCAGGGTGCTAGCCATTAGAGCACCGTCAGGGGCTCTCCTCGGCTGCGCAATATGCTGCGCTCTGAGACGTTTGTTACGCGATGTGCATAAAATAAACGGCAGTTGTTTTTGTTGTATTATACAGACACAAAAACACACGAATAACCGGCCGCTTGACTTAGCAGTAAAGTGAGTGGCACACAATAAGTTGCGAGGTTACATCCTGGTTGGGGGCTCTCTCACTCCATCATCCCTCCAGGATCCATGAAGTGAGCACCACTTTGTGTGGAAGCACAGCAGTGGTTGTCCTATGGATAGATTCGCCCACGCCATAGGAATGAGGAATTTCCACCCCCCGCACAGGGCTTTGAATCGGAGATGAGCAACGCCTCGATGCTTAGTTGAGTAGGAGGTCACTCTAAATTTTGACTCGTAGACCTAACACCTGATGCACCCTGTACACTGCCAGCCCAGTGAACCCCGGTGATGTTCACTTGCGCGCCGCCGCAGATCAACGCGTGCCTGGACATGCTGCTGGCACTGCTGCGCTCCAAGGGCCCGTCGCCCAGCTACGAGCAGCTGGTGCTGCTGCTCACGGAGGCCGGGCAGTGTGAGGGCCTCTACTCGCTGCTGCTACTGCAGCGCAAGCACTCGGACGTGCTGCGCGAGAAGCTCTTCCGCGTGAGTCTGCGCCACGCCACGCCTTGCCGTCTTCCCACCAGCCCCTCTCTCTTGTTGTTGTTGGATTGTCTCCCCAGTTTTGTCTCGATTGCACAATCGGCACCACGTCACGAGACGAAGCGTCCGTCCGAATCTCCTGTGGATATCGCAGAGCTACATCTGAGTGCCCTTCAAGTGACCGCTGGTGCCAAACAGCGGAGAATAACACTTTAACACCTGCTCTGCAGGTGGTAAATTTAGCAGAAATTACTTGCAAAACCAAATTTAAAGTGATGGTGACCGGGCTGAGACCATCACCTTCCCACACCAGAGAACACGATCCAGGGTTTGTTTGCTTATACAAATGCTGTTTTATTCGAATTTTTCCAGAAAGCCGATAGGCCGGTGTATTTGTGTGTGTGGGGGCACAGAATGGAGTTCTGCTTCTGAAGCTCGCGCCCGCTAACGAGCGAGTGGCACCCTTGTTTCTGCAGCTGTTCCTGCGCCTGCTACGCAGCGAGCGCATCGGGGAGAAGAGCAAGCAGCGGTTGCGTCTGCGGGACGGGCTGTTCGCGGGGCTGGTGGCACTGCAGGCCGACGTGCCCGTCACGCTCACCGTCGTGCGAGGGATGCTGCTCATCATCGTCACCGCCGGTGAGTCTGCGTGCGTGTGTACGTGTGTGCGAGCGTACGTGTGTGCGTGCAAGAGTGAGCATGCGAGCCTTCTCATTGCCGATTCACGATAAAATAAGCGCCATCCGCTTAGCATTGGACGTTGTTTGAAATGAGCTGGCCATTGTGTTCCGGCGTCAAGGTCTGAATTTTGCCAAATTAAAAAAATTGTCTGCAAATTACTGAACTGGGACTACACACACCAAGCAATAATTGCCCCCTACTGACCGACTAATCCCGTTCGCAGGGACAGCTGTAACTAGGGGTGCCCGTTCAAAGGTTTTAGATGTAAAGTAAGTCACTTGTCACATGGAAATGGCTCTGAGATGCCCCGGTGTAAAGGGCCTCCATCAAAACAGATCATTATCGTTCATAATAATTGTTTATTTATTCACAGAAGCCTCGGTCTCAAAACACGTGTGTTGGGATGTTTGTCACATTGCCGAATGTCGGTGTGTCTCCCCTCTCCAGCGGGCAACGCTCTTCTTGGGTGAACGTTGAGACTCGCATGAACCCCTTACCCGCAGTTTGCCCTTGAGAAATCACATCGTGCGTCCGATCTCATCAGAATAGTTGAATTATTCAGAAGCTAAGCAGAGCTTGGGTAGTGCTCAGACGGGATTATCACCATGCACAGCAGGTTGCTTTAGGCTGTGGGCCTACGTTGTGGGCAGCAGAGGGCATCGTGAGCTTTGAGAATCGACATCGAGTGGCGAATGACATCGATGCGTCGTTTAGACCCCCGTGTGTCCGCTGAATTTTTGCCCGACGAGGAGTGACGTGCTTTCTTGTACCCCAGACACGTCGCCCAACTACCAGGACATCATGGCCGTGGTTCACTTCTCCCGCAAGGCCGACCTGTCTGTCAGGCATGCCGTGTGCAAGAAGGTGAGTCGGCGCTGGGCTTGGCAAGGGGTCTGGTGACCGGAGAGCCAAGGTTTTGCTCTGATTCTCGATCCACGGCTCGATCCACAGCTCGAACCAAACGCCTGCTGCTTGCCGTGTGACCCACTCTGTGTGTGCCCATGTAATAAGCAGAGCAGTCGTGCTCAAAAACTCTCGGGGTTTTAGTTAATTTATTGTTATTTTAACAACTATTTATCACGATTGCGCAATTGGCATCATGGTGCACAAATTCTCAGAGCTGGAATTTTCGCTAAGTGATGTTCAGGACCAATTGTAATGTGATATTTTGTGCCACCATTGGTGGCCCGGCTGAGATCATTAACTCACCACACCTGAGAACCCGTTTGAATCGCACGCGGCTAAAACCCGTACTCGAACCCACCCACTTAGCGGTGCCAGCTCAGCCCTTTCACCACTGAGCCACCCGGCAACCTGTGACGCCTTGACACCTTCCGTGTTGGTGACATCAACGGGGTGTGACTTACGTTCGCACCGCTCGGTCACCCGGCCACCTCTAAAGACTTTTGAGTGTTTTATTTCCCGTGTCATTGGTTTCCTTCCGAGCATTTTCAGAGACTCGGAATGTTTATTCTCTCTCCCGCCCGACCGCCGCTCCTCCCTGCAGGTGTTTGACCTCGTGTACAACTCGCACGACGCCATCCAGCAGATTGCGCGCTGCACGGGCTGGCAAGACACGCTCGTCCGGCTCCTGGCCTGGGAGTCCAACCCCAACGCCCAGGCCGGGGACACCGCCAGCCCCACGGATGCCACCCCGCCGCTGGGGGTCGCTGTAATCCCCGAGGGAGAGGTCGCGACCCGGGCGGACGGGGACAAGGTGCCCCGAGGGCACCACAAGGCCAAGCTGTGCCGACAGGACACGCTGTCCAGCACGTGGTTCATACAGAGGTCAGAGGCTCGGAGACGGCAGGAAATGATGATTGAACACGGAGGGGTAGTTGAGCGAGATGAGAGGGGAGAAGTAGGAGAGTGCATGGAGGGGAGTCGAGCAAGGTAAGAGGGGAGAGCTAGGCAGGGGTGATTCTGTAGGATCTTGAAGGCAGTGGTGCCATCTTGAAATTGATCCGGAATTCGATCGATCTGTGATTGGCTTGGGAAGCAACAAAGCAAACCTTAACCCCTTTTCGCAAATGGCGAACGAGACTGAATTGCGCGCGTGCCATCCCAGGAACGGCCAGGCGGAGGAGGCATCGGAGCTACTGGGCCGGCAAGCGGGTGACCCCGGGGAGGCCTACGACTTTCCAACGCGCGCGCGCTGCCAGGGCTCGTTCAGCTTCAACAACGGCATTGTCCTGGGTGGCGGGGACGGAGCGGCGGGCGCCAGCGACGGAGAGAGCGACAGCCTCGCCTCGCTCTCCTACCAGCCCCACACGCCCTTCCGCGACTCGCCCTTCGACCTGACCCTGGACAGCCCCCTGCCCGAGGGGGCGTGCGCGCACGGGGCCCCTCCGGGCTCCAGGGGGTCCTTTGGGGCGGGCGCCCCAGCCGCGGGGGGCGGCGGCGGCGGTTCGGGGAGCGTGCCGAGCACCCCGTCCCCACTCGACACGTGGAAGCCGTTCCCCGGATCCGTGAGCCGCCAGGAGTCGTCGCTGTCGGACGCCTTCGACGAGAGCCTCCTGAACGAGGAGTTCTTCTCCCATGTGGAGCAATCGGTGGGTGAGGTGTGAGGGGTGATGTGTGGGTGAGGGTAATGGGCGAGGTGTCGGTGGAGTGCAGGTGGATCGCACTTTTTAGGGAATAGCGCATAGCGTCGCTCCTACTCTTAGCAATCGAGTGTACAGGCTGTGCAACTGCAGGCTAGAGGAACCAGGTGCTGGAATCTCTAGGGGAAGAGAACTGGAAAGGGGGGGATGGGGGCCTGAATTATATCCTCGACACCAGGGCCGATGTCAACTTCGCCACACCACCGTCTTTCGCCCCCTAACCTTCAACGGCGTCCACTGAGCGGCACGCGTGACCCCTGCCTCCCCCGCAGGTCCCCGTGGAGGAGGACCTGTGCGACCTGCTGGTGAGCGTGCTCTTCTCCGCCATGTGGCACGGCGTGGAGGGCTCGGACGAGTCGGCGTGGCGCGAGCGCGGCCAGGTGTTCACGGCGCTCACCAAGCTGGGCTCCCGCTGCCTGCTGCTGCGTCCACCCAGCCACATCAAGCGCTGGTGAGACCCTCGGCGATCCCCTCTCCCGCGACCCCCCCACGACCCCCCCCCCACGACCCCCCCGTGACCCCCCGCGACCCCCCGCGCAAGCGGGTAGAGGCTCGGGCCAGGCGGCCGGGCGGCAGAGTGCTCCAACCCAACTTGCGCCCAGTCGCTGGTGCACCCACCTTGTGGTCAATGGGTCCAACTGTGGAGAGACTGGGAATGTGGAGTTTGCACCGCTGGCTCGGGGCCACGACTAATACGCGAGCGGGAAGTGTCGTGGTTGGCGCGCTGCGCTATGTGCCGGGAAAACCCAGTTCCTATCCTGGCACATATCTGAACCGGCCCTTGATCTGCCCGAGGTCGACACAGCCTTAAGCGAGTACCTTGTGCGACGACAAAGATGGCCGTGCGTGGTGCTGGTCATAACACGCCATCGTGCGGCGTGCCCACCTTAATAGATGCTCGCTTAACAGCACGTCTATAAGGCTCTACGTGGCATCTTTGTCTTTTTCCAATTGCCTGCCTATGCGTTTGGGCGTGTGTTTCGGTACGTGTGTATACTTATATATGTGTGTCTGTCCGTGTACCTAAGATGTTACGTGATTCAATGCCTGTGTGTCTGAGCCATGCGTGTCTGCGTCTTTCAGTGTCTGGCTATATATTTGTCAAACTGTGCACATGCGTGCGTGCATGCATGCATACGCGTCTGACGGTGTGGTTCTGACCGCATGCACAGCCTGCTCGAGCTCATGCTGGAGGCGTGCGTGTCGGACGTGCGCGACGCCGCGCTCGCCTCGCTGCCGGGGCTCGCCGACAACGCCCTGCGGCTGCTGCGCCTCGTGCAGGACCTCCTCATCACCGAGGGCCAAGCCTGCCCCGAGTTCTGGAGCCTCAAGGTACGTGGGGAGATGGGGAACCGCACCCTCATGCTGCTGCTCTTGCTGCGCGAACACCTTGCTCACTGATCCGTTAGTGTGTGTGTGTAGATGTGTGTGGCGAAGCAGTACGGAAGTGTAGTGGTTTGGCGCGCTGCGCTATGAATCCGGTGACCAGAGTTCGATTCCCGCTCATGGCCAACACCAGTGACGATTATCTGAACCGGTCCTGGGCCTCCTTTAGGTCGACTCAGCCTCAATTGAGTACCTGGTGCAGTGTGTAAACATTCCCACGAGGGAGACAAAGGTAGCCGGGGCGTGGTGCTGGCCACCCACCCCCTTTAGTGCTGATCCTGCCTTCACAGGTGCTACTCGCTAACAGCACTTGTTGAAGGCGACATGGGGGATCTTCGTCTTTGTTGTTGTAGGTGATGGAGGGGCTGGTGACGCTGCTGGACACGCTGAGCGCACGGCAGGCCTCGCTGGGCACGCCGCTTGACCTCTCCGAGACGACGCACATCAGCCAGCGCCTCCTGCTGGGCTTCATCGCACACAGCGACACGCAGGTGCGTCGGAGCGGAGAGGCCGTACGCGGCCGTGCGCCGTATTGACCAGGGTTGCCCGCCCGGGCCTGCGTTGCGGAGTAACGCGGTTGTGCCGTCTGCAGGTGTGCGCCACCGCTGCCGCCAAGCTGCACACGCTGCTGCAGACGCGGCCGCTGTCGGGCCGCGAGGAGGCCGGCTACCTGCTGGGCCGCCTGGACGACGCCCTGAGCCGCTCGGCGCCGGAGCACGGGGCCCGCCACCGGGCAGCGTTCGACACCCACCCTCCCGTCGGCGAGGAACAAACATCTCCCGCGGTGGCAGATCGCGCCGTTGACCCGAACCAGCTGACGCGGCGGGAGGTTGGGCAGCCGCCATCTCGGCTTGGAACCCAGGACCCTGCCCACCCCCCGGACCGGCCGGCGGGCCGCAACGTGCTGGACCCACAAACGGACCGCTCGGCAGAGGAGGGCACCGGTGCCACCGGTGCGACGGAGGCACCGGTGCCCGCGCCGGGTCAGTGCGGCGGTGGTGGCGGCGGCGGGCCCGTGGCAGACTCCTTCGTGGTGCCCATGCTGCACGCTCTGCTGGAGCGTTGTCACAAGCTGCTGGCGCTGGCGGAACACCTACCAGGCCTGCCGGCGCCCAACGGCAGCCCCACGTGCCTGGACGACTTCCAGGTCTACTGCCGCTCGACCGAGTGGCGGCTCTTCGTGGACATCGTGGTACGTCCTTGGTGGTGGTGGTGGTGGTGTTGGGCGCAGGGGGGCGGCTGCATCGTGGCAGTGGCGTGAGCACTCGGCCAGGTCACTGCGATATGGAAACACAATGTAAACATTGTAGACTATCAGGGACGCGATACCCATCTATCGCCATTTTATCTCTCCGGATTGTCATTGCCCCTTTTTGCTTATATTTGTGAAATAACAAACTCTTATTTCTCGTGTAACGGACAGCATGTGCTTTATGAGCACGATAGATTTTAAGATTGCAATGGTTATAAGACTTGTGGCTTGTTGAGAGCGTTAAAGAACTTTTAACCAACTTTTATTCGCCCTTGAAGTACAGCAAAGCACAAAAGCAAGACGGATATTGCGAAGACGTCACGCCGTAACATTCGCGTACCCACGCGTCGCATTATAAACTAATCGCGTCGTCGTCGCGAGCCGTGCGTGGCCGGTCATCACCGGCGCTGTCCCCGCGGTGTCGTGCGGCGCCTCCGCAGGTGCTGCCGCTGATGAACCAGTTTGAGATGGAGCGCTTCGCCAAGGGCCACGACCGCATGAGCTGCTTCTGGAACTCGTGCTTCGATGCGCTCATGGGCTCTTCGTGCCGGCGTGACCGCCTCCGCAACGAGAGCCAGCGCAAGTTCCAGGTTCCCCGAACTCTCCCACCCGCCTCCCGCCGCCACCACCGCTGCCTTCTCTACCCACGTCCTCACGGCGCTGTTGTGCGATAAACATGCACTGCGAGCGAATCGCCTGTCGTGCGGATATTAGCCAATCAAAAAAGGGGGGTGTTTCACAGAACGCTATTCTAACCAATGGGATTACTTGATCTGTTGATCGCTTGCACATGAATCGACACAGTGATTAACTCGAAACGTATCGAGGCTCTAATGTGGTTGTCGGATCGACTGAGTAGAATCAATACAATAGACACCTCGATTCGGGGTCCGCAAGACCATATATGGGCAGGGAAACGCCCCTACGGGCAACGCCTACTTTCTTCTCATCACCACTGATCGGTGACTTCGTCAGGTGTCCGCTTTTAGTGGATTACAGCACCTTTAGCTTTGTTTGTTTATAATTTGGTGAAATTTTTTACGGTGCGCACGTAATTGGGAGTGTTTCCTGCGTAGTAGCTAAGCGCTGTACGACCACGGCTTGATATTCTCGTGACGGAATCCTCCTAGTCGTGTCCACGAATCGCGATCGTGACGCCGTCGTAATTTTCGGCGCTTCCGCGGCCAGCAAATCGTAGTTGACCCCTGGGCGTCGCCCCCCCCCCACCCCATGGCCGCGTGCAGGACCAGGTGATGGAGCCGTTCCGCCGGCGCACGCGCGGGGAGAGCGCGCGCTTCAACAGCTCGCTCAAAACGCAGGCGGCACAGCTGACCGCGTCGCTGCGCCAGTGGTGCCTCACCCGGCGCTACCTCTCGAGCGAGCGTGGACCCTGGGCCGACCCGTGAGTCTCGTATCCTCCGCCCCCCACCCCCCCACCCCCCACCTTGCCAGACAGGGCTGCCAGGAGAATCGCACTGCTGTCGATTCTGCGCTTCACAACGAAGGTCGACATTGTTTAAGAACGAGCTGTGCCCTACAAGAGTAACACAAGGTAGTCACGGAGAATATAACTAACAAAATAAATAAGCAGGCAATTCGACTCATTCCCATGTCTATTTCTCCATGTAAAGAATAAAGTTTTTTTTCCACACATCCCATCATCCATAATTTCAGAGAGGTCCTTTCCAATAAGCATCTCGCATTTCACCAGCAATGGTTCAAGCAAGCCCGACCGCTGATGACACTGAATGTGTTAAACCAATGCTGCTCGAAAAGCATCACTCCCAGAAGGCCATGGGGCCCATAAGGACACGCTCGCTTTACAGACCTCACATCGACTATTGATAAAAGTACCATGATGACCGTGATGGTGATGTTTGTTTGCTCACGCAGGGAGGCTTCCCCGATCCACTGGAGGCTGGCGAGCGCGGAGACCGACTCTGACATGCGCCTCAAGCTGGAGCCCAACCTCTCGTTCCGGACGCACCGCGAGTCCAGCGCGCTGAGGGATAACCACGGTGCGGTGGCGCGGCGTGGGGCGCGGTGCCGTGCCTGCACGGGGGCGAGGGCGGGTGCCGAGAGCGGTGGCCGACCGTGAACGGGGTTCATTCTCGTGCTGACCTTGCTTCCTGTGTCCCCCGCGACGACGCAGGCGCCCAGCAGGTGTCCGTGCCGGCAGACAGCCTCTCCCTCGTGGTCGTGAAGGAAGCCAAGGTAGACGAGGTGGACGAGGACAAGCTGGAGGACGAGGAGGATATCGCCCCCGTCGCCCCGCTGTGAGCACCGCCCCCCTCCCCCCACCAGCACGCTCGGCGTTCGACGGCACGGTGCGCGGCGTTTGCGTCGACTCGGCGGTCGACCGATCGTCTCGTTGTTTTATCGCGTGTCCTGCGCCGCCTCCCGCCCCCCGCCAGTGGAACCGGCGAGGGCGAGCAGAGCCAGAAGGAGAAGTTGGTGCTGGCCGAGGAGTGCCAGCTCATCAAGATGGTGGACGCCGTGCCCGGGCGACTGGAGCTCACGACGCACCACGTCTACTTCTACGACCTGTCCGGCGACAAGGAGGAAGGTGCGAGTGGGAGGGAGTGCAGACGGTGCTCGCCACTGTAGCAGCACTTGTACCAACAGTCTCTGTTGGCTGCCCGTCTTTGTGTGTGTGGGTGTACGTGTGCCCTTCTCTGGCCTGTCCTGCCACCCCCTGATGAACGAATGAACGAATGAGTGTTCATGTGCTGCCCCAGGCATGGGGTTGGACTTCAAGTGCCCGCTGTGGCAGCTGCGGGAGGTTCACCTCCGCCGGTACAACCTGCGGCGCTCGGCACTCGAGATCTTCTTCATCGACCAGACCAGCTACTTCCTCAACTTCACCAAGGAGGTGCGTGCCTGTGTGCATGTGTACACGTGTGTGGCACGGCGTGTGTGAATGCAGGTGGTGGATCTGCCAGTCATCTCGGTCAACTGATAACACCGTGACCTATTGCTAGCAAACTTTTGACACTTCACAAAGTCTCAAAGTGCACCTTGGCCTGGCACAAACACGTGCCGCTGTGTTCTGTTTAGATAGGTGGGAGGTATTAGCTTGTACTATGGTATGATCTACACTAGTACGTGGGAGACAAAAGTAGCCAAATGTGCATGTACCACACCACCCAGCTTCATGTCTGGAATGATTTCCGAAGGCTGTGACCTTTAAAGGTCACGGCCTCGAAATCATCCTGCAGCGGTTAGTATCGCATAACTCGGCTGCTTGGGTCCAACGGTGCAATCATGAAGGCGCGACTGACACTGGCGATGGTGATTATGATGGTGATTGTGGCACTGTAGGTCAGGAACCGGGTGTACAGCCGGATCGTGGGTCTCCGTCCCCCAAACCTGGTCTACTACGGCTCACGCTCCCCGCAGGAGCTGCTCAAGGCCTCGGGGATCACGCAGGTAGCGTCGCCGCGTCGCGCCACTGCAACCCGAGGCTGCTCGCAGAGAAAGCATCTCACCTCTCGTCTCTTGCCCCTGCGACTGTTTGTTGTTTTTGTTGTCAGCCTGCAACATTTCACATTCTGAGGCCACTCGGTCAAGTTGGCAAATGCCTCGAAGCAGCAGCAGCTTCTCAGAGTGTTTGTCCGTCTCCCTTCCTCCCTCCCCTCCCCTCCGTCCCCTCCCCTCCCTCCTTCCCTCCCCTCCCCTCCACCCACCTGCCCGCCACCCCCTTCCCCTGCTCCGTGCTCATATCCGGTAGAAATGGGTGAACCGGGAGATCTCGAACTTCGAGTACCTGATGAAGTTGAACACAATCGCTGGGCGCACCTACAACGACCTGGCGCAGTACCCCGTGGTACGTACGTGCGCTCGGGCTAGGCCCCGCACACGCTCCCATATGCACACACGCACACCCATACACACACTCTCATAGGAGGTTCCTCATCATCATTATCATCCTCGTCATCAATCGTGAATGACCCACTGCTGAATGAAGGCCTCCCCAAGTCGCCTCACCGTCATTCCGTGCCTGGCCACCTTTCTCCCCCCAGTGCTGATGTTTACACAGCACACCAGGCAATGACAGTCGCTCTTTATTAAAGTTTTGTTCTCATTCACAGAGCTTCATGTCGGGACAGCCTAGGACACAGCAGAGGAAAATCACAGATGTTTAATTTTTGGGAATTTATGTCTTTATTTACGCAGAGACTGTGTCTGCGTTTGTGAATGTGTGCATGTATGCGTGTGTGAATGTGTGCATGTATGTGTGTGTGAATGTGTGCATGTATGCGTTTGTGAATGTGTGCATGTATGTGTTTGTGAATGTGTGCATGATGCGTGTGCGTGTCTTTGCAGTTCCCCTGGGTGCTCAGCGACTACACGTCCGACGAGCTGGACCTGAGCAACCCGGGGGTGTTCCGCGACCTCTCCAAGCCCATCGGCATCGTGAGCGAGCGCAACGCCAAGGAGGTCAAGGACAGGCGAGTGGCGCTCCGCCACCCCGGCGCCCGCTCGGCCTCGCGGGGAGCCCCCCGCGCGACGGAGTCGCTCGTGGGGACGGGAATGGGAGGTTTGGGCTCGGTCGTCGGGTCGAGCGCAGAGTCGCGACCGGCGTTGCCTTGCGTCTAACTAGTGCCCCCTGCTCATTCCCGATTCCTCGCGGCCCATTTTGGCCGCTTCTCTCCCAGTCCCCAATACCGAGTGTGTGCTACCAATCTCCACGGGGACTCGCCCCTCTGCGTTTTTATTATTTTGTAATCCCGGCACTGAGCGACGTCCGGCGAGCCGCGCAGATCGGCTTGACGGTCTGTGTTCTCAATCGCTGACCCACGTTCTCAATCGCTGACCGGCGTTCTCATTCGGCGGTCCGCGTTCTCGCTGTCCACGTGTCTCAGGTACGAGAACTTTGAGGACACGACGGGCACGACGGGGAAGTTCCACTACGGCACCCACTACTCGAACGCGGCGGGTGTGATGCACTACATGATCCGCGTGGAGCCACTCACCACGCTCCACATCCAGCTGCAGAGCGGCAGGTGCGTAGCGCGCTCGCCACGGCGCCCACGCGTTTCAACCCCCACTCATTCACACGCTCACCACGGCACTCGCTCGCTACTCCCACCTTGTGATTATTGTCCCCAGGTTCGACTGCGCCGACCGGCAGTTCCACTCCATCCCGGCGACATGGCAGGCGCTCATGGACAGCCCCAATGACGTCAAGGAGCTCATCCCAGAGTTCTTCTACTTCCCCGAGTTCCTGGAGAACCAGAACGGTGCGTCGCCGGATTTAACGCTTTCCAACCACTGTTAAAAGTATTTGTGCGTTAGCTCCGTCCGCCCGTCTGTCCGGGGTCACAATAACTCTCGTAACGATGATCCAAGAGGGAGGTACTTTTGTGTAAGGCTGTGTCGCTTTTAGGATATCGCCCTCAAGAAAACCGGCCACAAACTTACCCGCAACTTGGGAGACAAAATCGTTACGTAGTTATCGTGTTGGCACGGGACACGGAAGCGAGTTTTGTCATTAACGCCGGTCGTTTTGCCCGTGGCCTTGTGCAGGCTTTAACCTGGGGACGCTGCAGATGTCCCGTGAGACAGTGAACAACGTCGTGCTGCCGCGCTGGGCCAAGTCTCCCGACGACTTCATCCGCAAGCACCGCGCCGCGCTGGTGAGTGTGGCCCTGCGTGACGCCGTGGATGACCGTGCGTGGGAGGGTGATGTTGGTAGGAGGGCGGCAATGGCGGTGGGAGAGTGGCGGTGGCTGGAGGGCGACGACGACGATGTCTCAACTCTTAAACATTACAAATTTTTCAGTGCTGTTTATTGCTGGCCACCTGGCATCGCGACCCCTCGCTCAGCAGCGGTATAAATACATAATAAAGCCCACCGTGGCATTGCCGAGTGGCTGTGAGAGAACGGAGCGTGCGTGCGGTGGTGCCCCACAGGAGTCGGAGTTTGTGTCGGCCCACCTGCACGAGTGGATCGACCTGATCTTCGGCTATAAGCAGCGGGGCCCGGCGGCCGTGGAGGCCCACAATGTCTTCTACTACTGCACCTACGAAGGTGAGTCCCAGGCCTCCTGGCAAACCGCGCTCGTCGGCGAGCACCGTCGTCATCAGTGGCGGAGGAGGTGAGCGGCGAGGTGTGGGTGGCGCGCGGTGTCTGAGCAGAGCGCGGTGTCGTGCTGCAGGCGCCGTGGATGTCGACGCCATCGAGAACGAGATGGAGCGCAAGGCGGTGGAGGGGATGATCAGCAACTTCGGGCAGACGCCGTGCCAGCTGCTCAAGGCACGCACGCGCGCGTACATGCACGTGCACGGGCACGGCCCGCACAATCACGCAGGCACGCACACTCGCACACACAGGTGCACACCGATACACACAACCACACAGCTGAACGCATATGTACACGCATTGATACACACATGGACACACACACAGTCGCACGTAGAGGTGCGCACACACGCACACAGTCTTAATCTTAAGTAAAACTCAAATATATATTTTGTGGTTGCCCAAATCCTGACGCCACGTTTGCTGTGCCGCGTTTTCTGTGCCGCCCCCACCAGGAGCCGCACCCGTCGCGTCTGTCGGCCGTGTCGGCGCTCCGAGCCCTCTCACGCACAGACACCTTCACCATGAATCTCTTCCTCAACACTTCCGAGCTCAAGACGTTCTTTGAAGAGGTGCCGTCACCCTCGCGCCAAACCCATCCCACCCCCACCCAGGGTCCCCCCCCAACCCCTCCCCTTTGAGCTGAGATTAAGATGAAAGAGCTGTTGACCGGAGAGATTAGCTTCGTTTGATGCCAGAGATAAACAAGAGAGCAATGAGAGACCAGGAGACAAGAGATTCGTCTGCTCTGTGTCTGTTCTCGTATTTGTTCCTTGGTGCTGCGTCCCCTGTATCCGTGTGCCTTTTCCCCCTTGTTCCTGTGTCCCCGTGTCCTCACGTGCCCGTGTCTCCGTGTCCCCCCCGTGCCGCCTGCAGGGCATCAGCGATGACATTCCCATCGTGAAGGCCGTGGTGCCGAGGAATCAGCCTCGCTCCTTCATCTCGCAGGGCGGCCTCGAGACACTGGTAGGTGCCACCCTCGGGGCCGCATCCGCGCCCCACGTACCCGGCAATCACTCGCTGCGACAGCGACGAGTTTTGTTCTGTGCCAGAGTGCGCGCGTGTGTGCACTGTTCAGGTGACGGTGAGTGCCAACAGTCTGGTGGGCGCGCACGGCTGGCTCCCCTACAACAAGAACATCTCCAATTACTTCACCTTCTCACGGGACCCTTCGGTCGCAAGCATCAAGTACGTCCTCTCCTTGTCCCCGTCCTGTGTCCCATGTGTCCTCATGTCCCTTGTGTCTCTTGTGTTCACTCTGTCTTACGGCCACCATATCCCATATGCCCCCTTTGCCATTCAAGTCTCTCATGTGCCACGTGTCCACCATGCCCCATGTGCTCACATGCGCAATGATTGAACGTTCGGTAGTTTTGTTAAATGGTTTACGTGTGTGTGCGTGTTTGTCCGTTGCACACGCTGTCTCTCTCACAGGACCCAGCGCTACATCACGGGCCCGCTGGCGCCTGGCCTGGAGGCGTCGTGCCGGCTGTATGCCGTCTCTCTGGACGGCAAGCTGCTGTTCAGCGCCGGCAACTGGGACAACAGCGTCCGCGCCACGTCGCTGGGCAAGGCGCGGCCCGTGGCGCACTACACCCGCCACATCGGTACAAAACCTCGCGACGCCGCTGGCGGCGGCGGGTTCACGCGTCTGCCAGTTCTTCCTCCTCGCCGCTTCGTGCCCGCTTCGCAAAGGGGTGTTATTGGTAGAGGCGGTCAGCTGACCAGCCACAATTCCTTCCTGTGTATTGGCTCAAGTCGGGGCAGGAGAGCCTCCTCCTTACCGAGGGCCGAACAAGGCTTTCAAATACGTTTGACATCATCGAACACCCCGATCACTTGCTACGAGCGAGTGCACTGAAATCAGAAGCACGGCGTTGTGGTCAGGTAGGAATACATTCCCACCCTGGTACCAGATTGGTGCGGCTCACGTGATCGCAGCGACAGATGAATGTCGCTCGTGTCTGGCCGTGGACCATGCGACGTCAGGTTTTCCCTGTAATTCCATCGATGGTTCCGTCCCGTTGTAACCGTGCCTCTGGTCCACCTCTGTCAGCCGGTGTCGGCGCCGTTGAGCCCGCCGTCTTTCTTGTCGTTTTGCCGCCCGCGGCGCGCAGACATCGTGACGTGCCTGGCGCTGGACGGTTGCGGCATCCACCTGGTGACGGGCTCGCGGGACACCACGTGCATGGTGTGGCAGCTCCTCTACCAGGTGCCCGCCACGCGTGCGCGCCATGTCAAAGCTGTTCCAACTGAGCTGCGCGCGGCCGTGCGCCCGCCTCGTCCATCTGTCACGGTCGCTCGTGTGAACGAGGCTCGTCCTGGCCCCTCGAGTTCTAACCCGGTGAAGCACGATAAAGTTGAAATTCGATTTGAAATGCATATTCTTGTCTGTCTACTACATAGGGAATCTCTTTCCCCGTGTGCGTGCGTGTATGTGCCCGTCTGCCCGTGTGCTGCAGGGTGGGATATGCGTGGGGTTGATACCCAAGCCGCTGCAGGTGCTGTACGGCCACACGGCGGAGGTGTTGTGCGTGGCCATCAGCACCGAGCTCGACATGGCTGTCTCGGGCGCCAAGGTGAGACACACGCAACATCGACAACATCAACAACAACAGAAGACGGCACCACAGCGCTTGTGTTAGGCTAGGTGCTTGGCAGGAGATCACGGGACAGGCCCAGGTGTGTGGGGTTAACTGGCTGACCGCTGCACCACCTGTGTTCCAGCACCTGTGTTCCAGCACCTGTGTTCCAGCACCTGTGTTCCAGCACCTGTGTTCCAGCACCTGTGTTCCAGCACCTGTGTTCCCCACTGCCACCTTGCTGGGTGTTCACTGTCCGGTACCCTAGAAGGCGAGGGTGGCTTAGGCAAGCACCATTCCTCTGCTCTCCTTTGTCCGACTCGATTGGCTTCCCGTCTACTACCGCTGTTTATTCAAATTCCTTGCCGTCGCTTACCAATCGCTCCATGCTCCAGCCCCGTCCTATCTCGCTTCTATTATTCATCACTCTGTCCCATCTCGGCCACCGCCTTCACAATCTCTTTTGTCCCACACCACGCCCCCCCCTCCCCGTGCTCAGTCACGTTTCTGCTCCTTTACCCTTCTGGCTCCCCTCCATTGGAATAAACTCCCACTCCACATCAACATAGGCCACTTCACTAAACCATTTTTCGTTTCTCTCTTAAGACTGATCTTCTTTCATTAGCCTATCCCTCTTACTTCCTGTCCTTGTCCGTAAAACATTAACCGTCCTCCCCCTTCCTTACCTCGCCCCTCCCTTTCCCTATCATCACCCTCCCTTGCCATCCATTCCCCTCCCCAATTCTCAAATCCCATCCCTTTTCCCCATCAGCCAATAACTAATGTACCATTTATAATTATTTGAAAGTGCTTTGACAAAGTCGCTATGTTAAATCCTCGATTAGATAACACTGCGACACAACGCAGCATGAAGCAACGGAGGCCCATCACCAACAACAACAACAATACGGAGCCCCAGGGGCAGCTGGGCGGCCAGGGCAGCACCAACGTGCCCCAGGGCATCCTCTGCTGGCCGGGTCCCTTCTTCATCACGTCATTGCTACTCAGCAGCGCGGGGTGTGCGCCGGTCATCTTCCCCGACTGTTCACCGGCGCCCGCCCGCTCACGTGTGTGTGTGTGTGCGCGCGCGCCAGGACGGCATGGTGATGGTGCACACGGTGCAGCGCGGCCAGTACATGCGCTGCCTGCGCCCGCCGTGTGAGAGCTCCCTGCCGCTGTCCGTGCCGGCGCTCGCGCTCTCCTGCGAGGGCCACGTCGTCGTGTACAGCACGCTGGAGGCCAAGGCCAGCCTCAAGGTGAGCGGCCCTCACCGTGCCCAGCCACGCTCGCTACCCTCTCACCACACTAATATCTGCCACGCTCATCATGCTCGCTGCACTCGCCACGCACACCACGCGCACCACGCACACCACACGCAGCAATCTGTACGCCGCGGCGTAGAGGGCGCTCTTTCGAAGGCAAGCCTGCCTCGTTGACTCGTGCGATGGCTGCGTGCGCAGGACAAGCACACGCTGCACGTGTACTCTGTGAACGGGCGGCACCTCGCCTCCCAGGGCCTGTACGAGCAGCTCACCGACCTGTGCGTCGCAGGGGACCACGTGGTGCTGGGCAGCATGCAGTGCAACCTGTCCATACGGCACCTGCACAGGTACCCGCACGCTCGCTCGCTCACCTGTGTGGGTGCAACAGACTCGCCCGTAAGGGTAGGTCGTGGTGGCAGACACGTGCTCACCCGCATGGGATAACCGTTATGGGTGGCACAGGCCCTCGCCTGCAACATCCACTACCTTTCCCCTCACCTTGCGATTCATCTCTTCCCATGTCCCCACCATGCCCCCACTTCCCCGTGCTCCCCTCCATTCCGCCCCGTTCCCCTACCTCCCCCGTGGTGGCAGCCTGGAGGAGGTGACGTCGCTGGCGATGCGCGTGCCCGTGCACTGCGTCTCCGTCACGAAGGAGCGCAGCCACGTGCTCGTCGGCCTGGCCGACGGCAAGCTCATCTTCGTGGGCGTCGGGCGGGCACCCGAGGTACGCGCACGCACGTAGTCACATACGTACCCATTCGCTCGCGCGCCCACACACTCGCACAGCCGCTCACTAGCACACAACCACGCACGCGGACTGCTGCTGTTGTTGCCAAGGCCCCACATTCCTCATTGCAAACGGCAACGTAAGCACGCGCCTTCCCACGCATGTGTGTGCGCGCGTGCGCCGTCACAGATCCGATCGGGGCAGCTGCGCAAGCTGTGGGGCAGCACCAAGAGGATGAGTCAAGTGTCGGCCGGGGAGACGCGGTACAACCCGTCGTGAACACGCTCCCCACCCCCTCCCGGCCAACGCCACCCATCATCGCCCCGCGGTTACGGACCCTCCGTCCGCAATGCCGCCACCGCGTGCGTGTGTGCGTGCAAGGCTTGTGTGTCTGCGTGTCTGTCTGTTGGTTGCCTGTGTTTGGAGGTTGCTGGCCGGGTGGCCGGTTGGCCGGGTTGGTGTGTGCTCGACAGCTGATCGGCTGCGTTCGATGCACAGGAAGGAGGATTTCTATCGTAATGGTTACATTTTGCACTTGTGGAAGGGGAGCGTGGAGACGTTGTAAACTCGCGTTCCAAGGAGCGGAGCGCCCCGTTGTCCGGGCTCGCTCGTCTCGTCTCTGAGCGATGATTTTTTCCCCGCCACGGATTCGCTGTCATGCAGCGGTAATCACGGAGCGGGCCCCGGTTCTGGCCCTCGCCGAACTCAACGGAGGAAGGCGGCGAGACGGTCGGGGCCGCGTCACAGTTTTGCTGCGCGCGACACAAATGCACTGGGATTTACACTGTAGAGGCGCCTATCACTTTCAAGTGTAATTATTATTTTTAATTGTTTCGATCCGGTTTTAAATGCAGTGAGGGCGAAGGGTTCCGCTCGCCCACCGGGTATTTTCCGCGCACGCACGCACACACACACCCCGTCACTCTGAGCAAGACGCGGCGCTCGCGCCCGGCCCGGGGCATGGAGCTGCCCTTAGCTCCGTGCCCGTCAAGGCCGCCCTCTTCCCACCGAATCTCAGCGCCGCCTCCCGGGCGAGGCCGAGCGAGCCGCGGTGCGGGCGTGTCGAGCCGCGGTGCGCAACGGGCCACCGACGCCGGGCGGCACGAGGCTGTGCTCGTCGCCTCCGCGGCTGCCGTAATGTTCCGTGGGGGGCGGGGGCCGTTTGTCGGACGCTGCGGCTGCCGATGTTATCTGCTCCCTAGCCGAGGGCATTTCCGAGCAAGCGCGTGCCGGGTTCGGGACGGGCGCGGGAGCGGTTGCGCGGCACCACGGTGACACCGGGGCCGCGCCGGGTGGGCGCGCTCTCGAGTGGGGGCGCCGGGGTTTGCCGCCCGTGCCGTGCCCCTCCCCCGCGCGTCCCGTCCGCTTCTGAAACGTCGGCCCCTCCCGGCCGTGCGGCCACGGTCACCGCTCCCATTATCCGAGGTTGCGGATGGAAGCCGTGCTCGCGACAAACTTAACAATGGTGTTCTCGAGGCCTTGCGCGCGGGAGCACCGCGCATCCTCGCTCTTGATGACCCGGTCATTGAAAAGAGCCACAAATAATTCACCCCCGTGCTACGTAATCGGTGGATACGTTTGTCACCCTATTGTGCATATGATTTGCATTGTCCACGTTTCAGTTAATCCCGAGCCCTGCCTGCCCCCCCCCCATCACCCCGGGTGATGGAGAGTGGACCGCACCGTTGTTGTCGCGACGGGCGAGGAGAGCGCCGCTGGAGGACGCGGGAAGTGGGACGGACACCAGTCGCGTCGCCGCCGTTAATGTGAAGGGGACAGAGTGGAGCGATGGGGAACGGCAACGGGGGAGGATGCTACAGCGAGCTCGTCGCTTCCCCATGCGTGCGCAGCAAGGACCAATTATATCGACGCGGTGTGCGTGTGTGCGCGCGTGCGTGTGCGGTGTGCGTGTGTGTCGACGGCGGTTCGAGGGCACAGAAGGCATCGCCAGCTAATGTGGGAGGGCCGCTCTGTCCGCATCATCGCAGCTTCGGTGTAGAACTCCACGAGTGGGATGGGGATGGGACCAGCAGGTTTTGGAGGTCACAAGGCGTCGATTGTGCAAATGCCGCCGGATCTGGCAAAAAGGGAAACGATGGATGGGCGCGGTGGTGGCGATGGCATCACCGGGCTTTTCCGTGGTGACCTTTCCAACGTAACCCCCGCGTGGGTTTTCGCGGTTGCTCCACGCAGCTCTGCTACGTATCTCCGGGTTGCGCCACCGTACGCCGATCAGCACGATGGACGCGTGGAGCGAACCGCCGGACATCGTGACGAGCAATGCGCGGCACAAACCGAAAAAGTGCCGGAGAACCTCTTCTTTAACTCGGGTGCCTCATCCATACCGAAAAACAGCCTCTCAAGGGGGGCGGGGGGGCACATGCAGAGCAGAGGCGGGGGGCGGGAGAGGGCCACACTTCCATTCACTGGAGAGGCTGGGACACCTCCCAGAATCGCTCTAGAATCGCCGCTGCCCTCTGCGTGCGCGTCTCCTTGTGCGGCGTGTACCTTGATACCTCGCGTGTCCTCGCAAAGCGCCGAGAGTCGGACCAAAAACTTGTTGCGGCCGGGCCCCGTGGAGGAGGCTGGAGGAGCACTTTAAGTTGGCCGTGCCCTTTCAGGTCGGGTTGTGAGCGGCGAGTTGGCGTGCGTCGGGGTTTCTTCACGGTCAGTCGAGGTGTCGGTGTGCAAGTGCGTGTGTGCGTGCTTCGAGGCGAATCAAGTTCAGGTGTTGTCTGCTGGGAGGCCGATGACTGCTTGGCCCGTCCTTATTTTATTTTCGTCCTGTACAATGAACTTGTAACGTTGGATTTTTTTTTATTTCTAATGAACCTTGAATTTTATGTATATATTGAAATATCGCGGTTTTAATAAAGATCTCTATTCTGTACAGCGTAACAAAGCGAGCCCCACGTGCCGTTCTTGAGATGCGTTTTCGTCGCCCGACGAGTGGGCAGAGGCAGGGCACGGCCCGAGAGGGGACGGGGGCCGGAGGTGGAGACTCAAGGAGGAGTGGCAGCCAAATGAGGGAATTCGCGCTCCGAGGGGGCGTCCACCGCCGTTTCGCGATGGAACGAAGAAACCCGCACGTGGAGGTGCTGGGTGGACCGTGACGTGTGGCGATGGCTTGGGGAGGCCTTCATCCAGCAGTGGATGGATCGTGGTTCATCATGAAGACATCGCAGCCACAGAGTGATTGTGGTGAATCTGTATAGTGGGTGAGTGGTGTCTGTGTGTGCCGTGAGTGTTTAGTGCGAGTGGTGAGTTTGTCGAATGGGGAGTATTTACTATTAGAATAAGCCAAGAATGTGTCCTGTACGTGACGTCACTCCACATGAAGTCCACTCCCCCGCGTGACGTCACTCCACATGAGGCCCACCCACCTCATTAATATTCATGAGTGAGTGGATTTTTACACTAACGCAAAGGAAGGTCGAGCTGAATTTAATAATTTATTACGCAAAGTCGCTTCAAACATGACGTTTCTATACAGAAAGTGACGGTAAAACATTAATCTACGCAGCACAGTGCTACATCCCTGCGTGACGTCACTGTAAAAGAGGCCCCCCCCCCTTAATTAATATTCATGCCCGCGTGTAAATTTACACGAACGCACAAGAAGGTCACGCACTCCACATGCCGCACCCCTCCCCTCATTAATAATCATGAGCGGGTGACGTCACTCCACATGCCGCACCCCTCCCCAATAACCCTTAGCGGGTGACGTCACTCCACATGGGGCACCCCCCCCCTCCCTCATTAATAATCATGAGCTGAACAATGTTTCTATTGAGTATTTCAGATTTACTGCAATTTACACCCGTCCTTGGACGGGCAAACAAGCTCGTTGTTTTATAGTGGGTGAGTGGTGTGGTGTGAGTCTTTAGTGGGTCGGTGGTGTGTGTGTGCAATGTGGTGAGCAGTGTTTGAGCTGTAGTGTGTGTGGTGAGGGTCTCGAGTGAGTGGTGCAGATGGTGTATTTTGATAACTTGTGGTTAATGTGGTGAGCGGTGAGCTCGTATGCCGGAAGAAGAGTGGTGGGTGAGTGAGTGCTGAGTTAGGAGGCTTGGTGAATGGTGAGTGGTGAGCAGTCGGCTGTATGAATGGTGAGTGGGTGAGTGGTGAGCTTGGAGGCTGGATGAATGGTGAGTGGTGAGCTTGGAAGCTGGATGAATGGTGAGTGGGTGAGTGGTGAGCAGTCGGCTGGATGAATGGTGAGTGGGTGAGTGATATGGTGGGCTTGGAGGCTGGATGAATGGTGAGTGGTGAGCAGTCGGCTGGATGAATGGTGAGTGGGTGAGTGGTGAGCTTGGAGGCTGGATGAATAGTGAGTGGGTGAGTGGTGAGCTTGGAGGCTGGATGAATGGTGAGTGGTGAGCAGTCGGCTGGATGAATGGTGAGTGGGTGAGTGGTGTGCTTGGAGGCTGGATGAATGGTGAGTGGGTGAGTGGTGAGCTTGGAGGCTGGATGAATGGTGAGTGGGTGAGTGGTGTGCTTGGAGGCTGGATGAATGGTGAGTGGGTGAGTGGTGAGCTTGGAGGCTGGATGAATGGTGAGTGGGTGAGTGGTGAGTGGGTGAGTGGTGAGCTTGGAGGCTGGATGAATGGTGAGTGGGTGAGTGGTGAGCTTGGAGGCTGGATGAATGGTGAGTGGGCGAGTGGTGAGCTTGGAGGCTGGATGAATGGTGAGTGGGTGAGTGGTGAGCTTGGAGGCTGGATGAATGGTGAGTGGTGAGCTTGGAAGCTGGATGAATGGTGAGTGGGTGAGTGGTGAGCAGTCGGCTGGATGAATGGTGAGTGGGTGAGTGATATGGTGGGCTTGGAGGCTGGATGAATGGTGAGTGGTGAGCAGTCGGCTGGATGAATGGTGAGTGGGTGAGTGGTGAGCTTGGAGGCTGGATGAATGGTGAGTGGGTGAGTGGTGAGCTTGGAGGCTGGATGAATGGTGAGTGGTGAGCAGTCGGCTGGATGAATGGTGAGTGGGTGAGTGGTGAGCTTGGAGGCTGGATGAATGGTGAGTGGGTGAGTGGTGTGCTTGGAGGCTGGATGAATGGTGAGTGGGTGAGTGGTGTGCTTGGAGGCTGGATGAATGGTGAGTGGGTGAGTGGTGAGCTTGGAGGCTGGATGAATGGTGAGTGGGTGAGTGGTGAGTGGGTGAGTGGTGAGCTTGGAGGCTGGATGAATGGTGAGTGGGTGAGTGGTGAGCTTGGAGGCTGGATGAATGGTGAGTGGGTGAGTGGTGAGTGGGTGAGTGGTGAGCTTGGAGGCTGGATGAATGGTGAGTGGGTGAGTGGTGAGCTTGGAGGCTGGATGAATGGTGAGTGGGTGAGTGGTGAGCTTGGAGGCTGGATGAATGGTGAGTGGGTGAGTGGTGAGCTTGGAGGCTGGATGAATGGTGAGTGGGTGAGTGGTGCGCTTGGAGGCTGGGCGTGCGGTGAGCGTGGTGCGCGAGTGACCACCTCCACCGCCCAGCATCTCGGCAGCCAATCCCGGAGTTCGCAGCGCGTGAGACGGCGGCGATCGGGGGGGGGCCCGGGGTCATCGGGGTTGGACCAGCCACAGGGCCCCAGGCACCGCCCCAGTCGCCACCCCGCCCTCACCCCGGGACAGACCGAGACGCGGCTTGCCGGGGTCCGGCGTGGACGCGAGGGACTGCGACTCGGCGCCGTGGCCACGTGAGTCTCGCGCTGATCGCTCGCCACGTGACGATTGCGTGCACGAAGGGATGAATGTTTTTTTTTAAACGAAGGAACGAGCCGATACGTGATTTGAAACAATTGACGAGGGAGCTGATGAATGAGTGGATGAACAAGTGGTTGGATGAGTTTAGGAGCGGATGAATGATTCATGAGAAACGAGCGAATGAACGAGAGGATGAATGAGTCGTTCTCGCTCACTGCATTTCGGTTTTAAAGTGCAACTTCCAGCTTCGTGATATGCTGCCCGTGATTGTTGTGTTGTGTTGTTGGTGTGTATACTGTTATGGGGTTGTAGTGTGTGGCTGTGTTTTTGCACGGTGGTGCTGTGGATGCTGTGTTACGTATGTTGTGTCAAGGTGTTGTTGAGTATCGTTGTAGCTGCGCTGTGTTGTTGTGGAGCTTGCTGCGTCGGTATTGTGGTGTGCGTTGTGTTATCGTGCTGGTGTGTGTGTTGGTATTGTGGTGAAGAGTTCTAATCGTGGCATTGTACGCTGTGGTGTTGTGGTCGAGGGCTGTTGACAGAATTTTTGATAATTTGAACATGGGAACACTGTTACAGTCCTGACCCGGCCTGAACCTTAACCCTGACCCAGCCCTGACCCTGACCCAGCCCTAACCCTGACCCAGCCCTAACCCTGACCCAGTCCTAACCCTGACCCAGCCCTGACCCAGCCCTGACCCAGCCCAAACCCTGACCCAGCCCTAACCCTGACCCGACCCTGACCCAGCCCTAACCCTGACCCAGCCCTAACCCTGACCCAGTCCTAACCCTGACCCAGCCCTGACCCAGCCCAAACCCTGACCCAGCCCTAACCCTGACCCGACCCTGACCCAGCCCTAACCCTGACCCAGCCCTGACCCTGACTCATCCCTGACCCTGACCCAGCCCTAACCCTGACCCAGCCCTAACCCTGACCCAGCCCAAACCCTGACCCAGCCCAAACCCTGACCCAGCCCTAACCCTGACCCGACCCTTACCCAGCCCTGACCCAGCCCTAACCCTGACCCAGCCCTGACCCAGCCCTAACCCTGACCCAGCCCAAACCCTGACCCAGCCCAAACCCTGAACCAGCCCTAACACTAACTCTGACATAACCCTGACCCAGCCCTGACCCTAGCGCTGACCCTGGCCCCACCATAACTATGACCCTGACCGTGAGCCCGACTTGAACTCTAACGGTGACGTTGCGAGTGTCACGTGAGAAGGCCGTGTGTGCTGCGGCCCTGGCTGCCGACCAGTGACGTGTGTATGTTGAACTTCTTTCGCACCGTACGTAGCCAACCGTGCTAATCGGGAGTGCGGTGGAAGCGACGAGGAGGCGCCATGGGTGTGGACGGGAGAGTTGCCGTGATCAAATACCTCGTCTTTGTCTTCAACCTCCTCTTCTGCGTGAGTTCACCCCCCACCCCCCTCCCCGCAACACACTCCGTGTGCTGTCCACGTGAAATCCTCGATCGAAGATGTTGTTTGGCCATACTTCCCCACGCTGGTTGCTGGCCAGTGCGGGTTGGTGAGGTGCGTCGGTTCAGATTGTCACTCGCCACCGATGTTACCGCCGTGGCCGCGAGTCAAACTCCGGCCGCACCGAGCGGCATGTGGACGAATGGCCACGCAAGCCACGTGGCCGACGAGCGGCGTGGGGCGACGGGAGAGTGGCTCCATCGTCCAGCCGCGGCGATGGAAGAGGAACCACCGATCACTCAGTCGCAATTGGGGAACATCTCGCGCCCGTGAGTGGCGGCGCAGTGGCAGCAGCCGCAGCTGTGACCGCGGCCGCCGTCACGCGGCGCGGACTCCGCGTGCGGCTCGCCCACGGGCAGCGCACGTGGCCTTGTTTACTGCGCGTGCGTGTGAGTGTGCGTGCGTGTGAGTGTGCGTGAGTGTGCGTGCGTGTGAGTGTGCGTGCGTGTGAGTGTGCGTGCGTGTGAGTGTGCGTGCGTGTGAGTGTGTGTGAGTGTGCGTGAGTGTGCGTGCGTGTGAGTGTGCGTGCGTGTGAGTGTGCGTGCGTGTGAGTGTGCGTGCGTGTGAGTGCGTGTGAGTGTGCGTGCGTGTGAGTGTGCGTGCGTGTGAGTGTGCGTGCGTGTGAGTGTGCGTGAGTGTGCGTGAGTGTGCGTGCGTGTGAGTGTGCGTGCGTGTGAGTGTGCGTGCGTGTGAGGGTGCGTGCGTGTGAGTGTGTGTGAGTGTGCGTGAGTGTGCGTGCGTGTGAGTGTGCGTGCGTGTGAGTGTGCGTGCGTGTGAGTGTGCGTGAGTGTGCGTGCGTGTGAGTGTGCGTGCGTGTGAGTGTGCGTGCGTGTGAGTGTGCGTGAGTGTGCGTGCGTGTGAGTGTGCGTGCGTGTGAGTGTGCGTGCGTGTGAGTGTGCGTGCGTGTGAGTGTGTGTGAGTGTGCGTGAGTGTGCGTGCGTGTGAGTGTGCGTGCGTGTGAGTGTGCGTGCGTGTGAGTGTGCGTGCGTGTGAGTGCGTGTGAGTGTGCGTGCGTGTGAGTGTGCGTGCGTGTGAGTGTGCGTGCGTGTGAGTGTGCGTGAGTGTGCGTGAGTGTGCGTGCGTGTGAGTGTGCGTGCGTGTGAGTGTGCGTGCGTGTGAGGGTGCGTGCGTGTGAGTGTGTGTGAGTGTGCGTGAGTGTGCGTGCGTGTGAGTGTGCGTGAGTGTGCGTGCGTGTGAGTGTGCGTGAGTGTGCGTGCGTGTGAGTGTGCGTGCGTGTGAGTGTGCGTGCGTGTGAGTGTGCGTGCCTGTGAGTGTGCGTGCGTGTGAGTGTGCGTGCGTGTGAGTGTGCGTGAGTGTGCGTGAGTGTGCGTGCGTGTGAGTGTGCGTGCGTGTGAGTGTGCGTGAGTGTGCGTGAGTGTGCGTGCGTGTGAGTGTGCGTGCGTGTGAGTGTGCGTGCGTGTGAGTGTGCGTGCGTGTGCGTGCGTGTGAGTGTGCGTGCGTGTGAGTGTGCGTGCGTGTGAGTGTGCGTGAGTGTGCGTGCGCGTGAGTGTGCGTGCGTGTGAGTGTGCGTGCGTGTGAGTGTGCGTGCGTGTGAGTGTGCGTGCGTGTGAGTGTGCGTGCGTGTGAGTGTGCGTGAGTGTGCGTGCGTGTGAGTGTGCGTGCGTGTGAGTGTGCGTGAGTGTGAGTGTGCGTGCGTGTGAGTGTGCGTGCGTGTGTGTGCGTGTGCGTGAGTGAGTGCGTGTGTGCGAGTGTGCGTGTGTGTGAGAGTGTGTGTGTGAGAGTGTGTGTGTGTGCGCGTGTGCGTGAGTGTGTGAGAGTGTGCGTGAGTGTGTGAGAGTGTGCGTGAGTGTGCGTGCGTGTGAGTGTGCGTGCGTGTGAGTGTGCGTGCGTGTGAGTGTGCGTGAGTGTGCGTGCGTGTGTGTGCGTGTGCGTGAGTGTGTGAGAGTGTGCGTGTGTGTGAGTGTGCGTGTGTGTGAGTGTGCGTGAGTGTGTGTGCGTGTGTGCGTGTGCGTGAGTGTGCGTGCGTGTGCGTGTGTGAGTGAGTGCGTGTGTGCAAGTGTGCGTGTGTGTGTGAGAGTGTGTGTGTGAGAGTGTGCGTGTGTATGCGCGTGTGTGAGTGTGCGTGAGAGTATGTGCGTGTGAGTGTGCGTGCGTGTGTGAGTGTGCGTGTGTGTGCGTGTGTGTGTGGTCCGCATGAGTATGTTCCGTGTGTGTGTCTTCCTAGTGTGAGTGTGTGTGTCTCGCGTCTGTGCGTATGTTCCGTGTGTGTGTTGCGCGCTTGCGTGAGTGTGTGGGTGTGTTCCGTGTGAGTGTGTATGTTCCGTGTGTGAGTGTGTGTGTATGTTCCGTGTGGTTGTGGTTTTGGCTCGAGTTATATTTAGGGGATTTTTTCTGCTTAAACGCCCCAACTCCACGCCCAGTGGGGAGAGGGGAGGGGGACGCAGCGGTTCGAGCGAGCGCAGCCTCCTGGGATGTTTGAGAGCACAACAACAACAATAACAACAACATATGTACGTATGTCCCCGAGTCTGTCGTCCCTCCTCGATCAGCAAGGTGTAGAAAGTAAGCGATGAGTCGTCCCGTGAAGGGACTGCACCAAGCAATGAGCCGCAGCAAAGTGCCGTCTGCTCTCTCCTGCTCCCTTACACACGGGGGACACATTGAGCCCAGTCCTCACACCTAGAGCCGGACCGAGCCAGACCCCAAACCCTGACCCCGACTCTAACCCAGTGATGCTCTCCCCCAACCATGACCCTAACCCAGACCCTAAACCTCACCAGGACCCGAACTCTATCCCACACCCAAACCCAAACCCCGTGTCCACCTCTGACTGTAACACGATCCCACACCCAAACCCCGTGTCCACCTCTGATTGTAACACGATCCCACACCCAAACCACGTGTCTCCCTCTGACTGTAACACGATCCCACACCCAAACCCCGTGTCCACCTCTGACAGTAACACGATCCCACACCCAAACCCCGTGTCCACCTCTGACAGTAACACGATCCCACACCCAAACCCCGTGTCCACCTCTGACAGTAATACGATCCCACACCCAAACCCCGTGTCCACCTCTGACAGTAACACGATCTCACACCCAAACCCCGCCGCATGCCACGAGAATGTGGAACTTCCACCGCTGCCACGGGTTTCCCGCCCCAGCCCGTGCCCCGTAGCGCTGAGCGCCTCCTGACTGCCCCCCCCCCCCCCCCGCAGCTCTCCAGCCTGTGCCTCGTCGCTCTCGGGGCTCTGATGCTGAGCGACTCGCACGCCCTCCTCAGCGACGCGGCAACCGTCGCCTCGCTCTGCGTCATGGCCCTGGGCCTCGTCGTCTTCCTCGTCTCCTTCTTCGGCTGCTGCGGCGCGCAGCGCGAGAGCCACTGCATGGTGGCCACGGTGAGGCCCCCCGCAGCGCGAGAGCCACTGCACGGTGGCCACGGTGAGGCCCCCGCAGCGCGAGAGCCACTGCACGGTGGCCACAGTGAGGCCCCCGCAGCGCGAGAGCCACTGCATGGTGGCCACGGTGAGGCCCCCGCAGCGCGAGAGCCACTGCACGGTGGCCACGGTGAGGCCCCCGCAGCGCGAGAGCCACTGCACGGTGGCCACGGTGAGGCCCCCACAGCGCGAGAGCCACTGCACGGTGGCCACGGTGAGGCCCCCACAGCGCGAGAGCCACTGCACGGTGGCCACAGTGAGGCCCCCGCAGCGCGAGAGCCACTGCATGGTGGCCACGGTGAGGCCCCCGCAGCGCGAGAGCCACTGCACGGTGGCCACAGTGAGGCCCCCGCAGCGCGAGAGCCACTGCACGGTGGCCACGGTGAGGCCCCCACAGCGCGAGAGCCACTGCACGGTAGCCACAGTGAGGCCCCCGCAGCGCGAGAGCCACTGCACGGTGGCCACGGTGAGGCCCCCGCAGCGCGAGAGCCACTGCACGGTGGCCACGGTGAGGCCCCCACAGCGCGAGAGCCACTGCACGGTGGCCACAGTGAGGCCCCCGCAGCGCGAGAGCCACTGCATGGTGGCCACGGTGAGGCCCCCGCAGCGCGAGAGCCACTGCACGGTGGCCACAGTGAGGCCCCCGCAGCGCGAGAGCCACTGCACGGTGGCCACGGTGAGGCCCCCACAGCGCGAGAGCCACTGCACGGTGGCCACAGTGAGGCCCCCGCAGCGCGAGAGCCACTGCACGGTGGCCACGGTGAGGCCCCCGCAGCGCGAGAGCCACTGCACGGTGGCCACAGTGAGGCCCCCGCAGCGCGAGAGCCACTGCACGGTGGCCACAGTGAGGCCCCCGCAGCGCGAGAGCCACTGCATGGTGGCCACGGTGAGGCCCCCACAGCGCGAGAGCCACTGCATGGTGGCCACGGTGAGGCCCCCACAGCGCGAGAGCCACTGCATGGTGGCCACGGTGAGGCCCCCACAGCGCGAGAGCCACTGCACGGTGGCCACAGTGAGGCCCCCACAGCGCGAGAGCACTGCACGGTGGCCACGGTGAGGCCCCCACAGCGCGAGAGCCACTGCATGGTGGCCACGGTGAGGCCCCCCGCAGCGCGAGAGCCACTGCATGGTGGCCACGATGAGGCCCCCCGCAGCGCGAGAGCCACTGCATGGTGGCCACGGTGAGGCCCCCCGCAGCGCGAGAGCCACTGCATGGTGGCCACGGTGAGGCCCCCCGCAGCGCGAGAGCCACTGCACGGTGGCCACAGTGAGGCCCCCCGCAGCGCGAGGGCCACTGCACGGTGGCCACGGTGAGGCCCCCGCAGCGCGAGGGCCACTGCACGGTGGCCACGTTGAGGCCCCCACCCCGACCCCCACTCGCGCCGCTCCGGTCGGTGCCGCTCGTCGTGCTGTGCGCTCCGCTGAGGCCTCGCTTGGCCGTCTCCGTCTCTGTGCGCCGCAGTTCTCCGCTCTGATGTTCCTCATCTTCTTCCTGGAGCTCGGGCTCGGGGTCACCGCCTACTTCTTCAGACACCAGGTGCCTGCCCTGCACGCTCACGCTGCCCCGAGCCGGTGGTGGGAATTCCACATTCGTATGCCGGTTCCGGTCCATCCGTTAAACAAGCATTGTTAACGCTTCCCGCTGTGCGGCGGCCCGCGGGGGTTTTGCGCCCTCAGCTGACGACCCCGGCAAGCTGAGTTAGATCCCTGGCTCTGGCTAACATCGGTGGCGAGTGAAATCTGAACCGGCCACGGACCTCCCTGAGGTCAACTGGACTTTACATCTGGTGCGTAAACATCGGCACCGGGGAGACAAAGGTGGCTGCGCGTGGTTCTGGCCACACCACCCCATTGTTGTGCTCGCAAACAGCGCTCGCCCCTACAGTCTGTTAAAGGCTATCGGAGGATCTCGCATCCCTTTTCTACAAACTAAAATATATTTTTTATTTTACCAGCTAAAGCCCGCTGAGCTACGTAGCTCTTTCTAAGAAGCGACCTGGCTGCCACAAGTGACAGCCCAACGAAGCGGCTTGTCACGTGGACATTTATAGCAGCAGCCAAATTCTCCAAACGCGTGACGTTGATTCTAAATGTGGAGGGGAAAACCGGAGGACCCGGATAAAAATCCACACGACCACGTGGAGAGAGAGACACGCAAACTCCAAAAATATACAGCAGCAGCAGCAGGCGTCAGAGTCGGGATCGAGCCGCCCACGACTTCCTGCAGGCCAGGCGAGCGAGTGAACATCTCCTGGCCACCGTGGCGCCCACTGGCACATCAGAGCCATGGCAGTGCGGGTGGGGGGTGGCGATTCACCGAGCGGACCCAGAACCAGAAACCGTGAAACTCACGAGAAGGGCCGCGGGCGGGGTTCACCGAAACTTCCCCTTGCGTTACGTCGGCGGCACGGCGCAGCTTCCGCAGTGGAAAAACAACCCCCCGGCGCTACCCAAACCGTGCCGGGTTGTCTCGGCACAGCCCCGGCGCGATTCGGATATGCCAGTGGGAAAAAAAATTGGGTGTCTGCGAGCGGGGTGACGGGGCCGCGTCTCCGACGACGTGAATGACGACGCGTGTGGGGTGGGGGTGCAGGTGCGTGAGCTGGTGGAGGTGAAGGTGTGGGAGCTGCTGGAGAAGCAGCCCGAGGCGACGGTGGACGATCTGCTGGGGAAGATGCAGACCCAGGTGAGAGCCACGGAGCCGCGGGCACCGGCGCCACCGTCACGAGCCACGTGCTCTGTCCACTGCTGCATGAAAGCCTCCACATTACTATCGTCGTCGTCACAATGAGCCATTGTCTGTCAACTACCGCATGAAGGCCTCCCCCATGCCATCATCATCAACATCGAGAAGCACGTTCTACCCACTGCTGGCTTGAAACCTCTCCACGCCGTCATCACGAGCCGAGGGAAGCCGCGCTGGCTTTCATAGGCGCTCGCTCACAGCGCTTGTTCCGGCAGTCTGAGTGGGCTACACGGGGGTTCTTTGTCTGGTCTTCGTGCAGCTCAAGTGCTGCGGGGTCACCTCCTTCGACAACTGGTTCACCTCCAGTAACAGCAGCGGCAGCAACAGCAGCAACAGCAGCAGCAGCGGCAGGGTCCCCGACAGCTGCTGCATCTACCCCCGGGAGCGTTGTGGAGCCAACGTGGATGCGAGCACCGCCTACACAGTGATCTACACCGAGGTGCGGCCGGGTCGCACCCGCTCGCCCCACCCCCCATGCCCGCTCGCCCACGTGCTCACCTGTGCACAAATCAGAAGGGTCACCTGGGCGCTTCGCCTGGGCGCTCACCTGGGCACTCGCTTGAGTGGCTCACCTGGGCGCCCACAGGAACGCGTTGTGTACTGTGTGTGTGTACTCCATATGGTTGCACTGCGTGTGTGCTGTGTGTGTACTCCATGTGGTTGCGCTGCGTGTGTGCTGCGTGTGTGCTGCGTGTGTGCTGCGTGTGTGTATTGTGTATGTGTACTACATGTGGTTGCACTGCGTGTGTGCTGTGTGTATACTCCATGTGGTTGTGCTGCGTGTGTGCTGCGTGTGTGCTGCGTGTGTGTTGCGTGTGTACTGTGTGTGTACTGTGTGTGTGTACTCCATGTGGTTGCACTGCGTGTGTGCTGCGTGTGTGCTGCGTGTGTGTTGCGTGTGTACTGTGTGTGTACTGTGTGTGTACTCCAAGTGGTTGCACTGCGTGTGCTGCGTGCGTGGGTGCTGCGTGTGTGCTGCGTGCGTGTGTGCTGCGTGTGTGCTGCGTGTGTGCTGCGTGCGTGTGTGCTGCGTGCGTGTGTGCTGCATGCGTGTGTGCTGCGTGTGTGTATTGTGTGTGTACTCCAAGTGGTTGGACTGCGTGTGCTGCGTGCGTGTGCTGCGTGCGTGTGTGCTGCGTGTGTGCTGCGTGCGTGTGTGCTGCGTGCGTGTGTGCTGCGTGTGTGCTGCGTGTGTGCTGCGTGTGTGCTGCGTGCGTGTGTGCTGCATGCGTGTGTTCTGCGTGCGTGTGTGCTGCGTGCGTGTGTGCTGCGTGCGTGCTGCGTCTGTGCTGCGTGTGTGCTGCGTGCGTGTGTGCTGCATGCGTGTGTGCTGCGTGCGTGTGTGCTGCGTGTGTGTGTGCTGCGTGCGTGTGTGCTGCGTGTGTGTTGCGTGTGTACTGTGTGTGTACTGTGTGTGTACTCCAAGTGATTGCACTGCATGTGCTGCGTGCGTGTGTGCTGCGTGTGTGTGTGCTGCGTGTGTGCTGCGTGTGTGTGTGTGCTGCGTGTGTGTGTGCTGCGTGTGTGTGTGTGCTGCGTGCGTGTGTGCTGCGTGTGTGCTGCGTGTGTGTGTGCTGCGTGCGTGTGTGCTGCGTGTGTGCTGCGTGTGTGCCAGGGCTGCGTGTCCGTGGTGGAGTCGATCTTGCTCCAGAACGCGTTGCTCGTGGGCGGCGTTGCCCTCGGCCTGGCGCTCATCCAGGTGATGTTCATGATGGATGCTGATGATGACGATGGACGCTGATGATGATGGATGCTGATGATGACGATGGACGCTGATGATGATGATGACGGATACTAATGATGGATGATGATCGACGCTGCTGATTATGATGGATGCTGATCATGTTGGACGCTGCTGCTGATGATGACGGATACTAATGATGGATGATGATGATGACGGATGATGACGGTGAAAGTGATTGCTTGTGCCCTGCCATGAAAGCCCAGAAGCATAGCATCGGAACTTCCCAAGGGACGGCAGTGGTGGAGGGGGGGGGGGCTGAGATGTGAATCTTTTAGACAGCGCCCCGACGACTCCTGTGGGTATCCTGGGATAGATGCCACCACAGTCCCAGCTGTGAGATGAGCCGCTGGCCCAGCCAGACTCGATCATGAAATCTAAGACTTTCACAGCTTTGCTCCGCTTGGCTCTCATCAGCTCGCCCTCTGCCCTGCCTCCTGCAGATCATCAGCATCATCCTCGCCTGCTGCCTCATGAAGGGAATCCGCGACTTCCACAAATACGACGTCGCCGAATTGGAGCCGTGGCCCGCCTCCAAGTGGGACCACGGGGTCACCCTCGAGTGACCCCCACTCCCCCCCCGCTGGGGTCGCCCTCGAGTGACCCTCATCCCCCCCCCCCGCCCGCTGGGGTCGCGGCCGCTCCTTCCATGGATGAGACCGGGTTTGGCGATTGCGTCTGTGGTTTGAATGCATCTGTGCGGCGCTATAAGTGTTACTCCCTCTGTATGCGTGCTGAGATGACCTCCCGAGGTCACGGGCAGCCTTCCCAGTGGAGCAGCAGCAGCAGCAGCAAGCAGCAGCAAGCAGCAGCAGCCCCCTCCTGAGAAGCCCCCAGACCCCGGACGGACCCCAGCCGCGTCCGTCCGCCTCGGCGACCCCCGGACATATCTCCACCCCCGGCACACCGCATCCAGTATACGTCTCCCGTTACGGCCGCTTCTCCTCACGAACCCACCAACTCCCGTCGATGGGCGATCCGGCAAATATTCCGTGAGGGATGAATCTCTTGGGAAGCCGCGGCCCGTGCCCCGACGCGCCGCTCGCGGTCATCTCGCGGCGTGACCCCCTAGCGGTCGCGGGCGGCCGCGCTCGCACGGTTTCCTGGTCGCGCCGCGTCTTGTTCGGTGCGAAACGTCGGACATCGTACACCGCCGCACGCGGCACGACCCGCAATTCACGTGTCAGCGGGAGCCACGTGGTGCGCATCGTCACGCAGCTGTGCGGCTGTGGCGCGGCGGCGAGGCTCGTGCCTCGCAGCAAGGAGAGCCTGGGTTCGATTCCCGACCCGGGCGCACTTCTGTGCGGAGTTTGTGTGTTCTCTCTCCCCCCGTTCTGTCGGGTTCCTCCCAGAGCTAAAGCAAAACCCCACACACAATGTGACACCCGGTACTGGGGCCAACACATCCCAATGCTGAGAAATGACCTGCAAATTACTCAACTGTGATCACACTCAGCAGTGAGGCTATCCCGGGTAAACAGGCGAAATAATAAAATGTTTACGATCTTCTTCATTGTACTTTTGATACGAGTGAGTTAGTGGATACAATATTGGCTGCCAAAGAGTTGGTGTCGTAGCCAGTGTCTGCGAATCTCCCCACGGGCCCCAGTGTAATGCACCGTCTCCAGCTACAGTTAAGGCTCTGTGACCTCGCTCGCTTCTGAGGATGGGCTATTGCCTGAACCGTTGGCATATTCAATATTGTTCTGTTCGAAGGCAGAGCTTTTGACACATGTGGTGCGTCCTCTTGAGAGATACAAAGATGCACAGAGACACAGGCAGCTGGAGACATATTGAATACCCAGAGGCCTACAGGAATGAATGTCTATGTAGTGTAAAGACCAAAGTGTAAATCCACTGCTGGATGAGGAGGCCTTCCTACACCACGCGGGTCGTGGCAGTTATTTGACCATACTTCACCGCGCTGGTCAGTGCGGGTTGGTGAAGGCTCTGAGCATAATAGACGGTGTCGGATTATCCTCGTAGCTGCAAACGTAGCTACATTTGTAACTTTCAAGGGCCCCGCGCTAAATGCTTTAAAGCTATCGATTCTGGTTCAGTGATTCTGCACTTGCTCTGTTACTATAGTACTATACTGCCTTTAACTTACACAAACGACTGGGTGTTTAAGGTTAGCGATTTGTCGTATTATTTGGCTGTATAGCAAATAAAAAACACAATAGATTTTCCCCTTTTTTCTGGCAACAAAACAGGTGTTCAGATGTTAAAACACTAAACTGAAACTTTTACAAGGCATCATGTCTGCATTAACCACAATACTTGTGGTAAGAATGCAAACAAAAAACATACTCTGATAGTAGATGATGCATTGTCCTTGAAACTGATTGGTCCACACCAGAGACAGCTTTCTTTTGAGCCTCGTCTCAAACGGTGTTCGACCAGAGGACGCCAAAAGGCGTAGTAACAATGACTTTACTATGCAAGGTAAACATTTGTGTTTAAATATTCATGTGTTGTTTATTATTTTAGGGCCCCTTCATAACATATGCTACAGGGCCCCGCACTAGCTTCATCCGGCACTGATAATCGACATTGGAGCTTAGTAAAGTACCACAAGGTGATGTTGTTATTTTGCTGCCCGCGGAGTAAACCCAGCGGCGACTTCTATGACAACGTCTCTGTGTGTGCGCGCTGGGTCGCCCACCCGAGCGCTGTGCAGGCCCAATCCTGCTGAGGTTTCTGAGATCTGATGGGCGTGTGGATAGACGGAGACCATGAGCCCCACGGATGTAGAGGATGGAGAGACGCTCCGGCGGGGTAGCTCGGCCGTCGAGCGTGCGTCCCACGATCGACAAACGGCGCAGTTCACCTGCTGGTTGAGGGCTCGACTCGGCACATCAACGCTCCAGAGTCGATAAAATTGGTACCACGGGGGGTCTCAGGAGTGGCTGTTCTGTGGAGAGACGGTGGAGTAGGAAACCAACTCGACCTTTGCTCGACGGACAGAGCGTCGGCTTCGTCACAAAGGGCGCGTGCGAGTCCAGTGACGTCAGGACCCCCCCACGTGGGCGGGGCGCCCTGCCCACGTGGTTACAAGGGACTTGGAGCAATGCGGCTTCGCGTGATTAGGCGCGTTACCTCCTCCCCTACCTATCGCCGACCCGCCTTGTACATGACCGCCAACCTACCAACCCTTACCCCTACCCACCTCCTCACCCCCCCATCCACCCACTCGTCCACCTCCTCACCTACCCACCTATTCACCGACCCACCTACCCTTCTACGCACCCACCTACTCACAAATCCACCTACCCATCCACCCACACATCCACCCACTCACCTACCGTCCCACACACTCATCCACCCACCCACCGATCCACCCACTCACCTACCCACCTACTCACCGACCCACCCAGCCTATTAATGAAGTGTTTTTTTTCTGAGCTTTTTGGTAGATTATAGAGTTAATGGAAGCGAAGAATGCTCGTGCTGTTAACATTTAATGAAGGATTCAATAAAGTGACAAAAATACAACTCGTGGCTGTGTGTTCAGTGTGGAGTGTTGACTGCTGCTCGTGGCAGAGTACAGACAGGTGAGTGCAGGTGATGCCAGGTGAAACCAGGTGAGTGCAGGTGAGTGCAGGCAGAGACGCAACTATGGAGGGAGAGCGCGCCAGAGTAATGCGACGCATCGGGGGCTAGCCGGCCACAAGCAGGCCCTGGTCTCGCAGATAAACAAGCAGCAACGTGGTTAGAGTGGTTTTCGAAATTCATTAAAAATAACCTGCGGTCTCCCATGGACCAAGCCCGCGTACCGCATCGGCATATCAAGAGCAGCAGAAAGTTGCGCGCTCCACCCCCTTTGAGGAAATCCTAGAGCGATGGGGCCGTCACGAAAGCAAGGCGCACGGTAACTTGTGAGCACTGTGACCTTCACATCTCTCTGTGGACACTGCCACCGCGAGGCTGTCCTCCCCGAAACCCAATACACGATGCAACTACAATGCTCCACAGAGTTATAGCCGGCACGCTATCGAAGACGTGTTAATCCATCCGTGGCTATTTCAGTAAACGTGAGTCGAGAGAAAGGAGAGGGCCCCGCAGTCGGATCGTGCAGAGCCCCCCCCCCCCCTGTGAAATAGCTCGTTGTGCCCCTGAGTGCAGGTGAGTGCAGGTGAGTGCAGGTGAGACCAGGTGAGTGTAGGTGAGACCAAGTGAGACCAGGTGAGTGCAGGTGAGTGCAGGTGAGACCAGGTGAGTGCAGGTGAGTGCAGGTGAGACCAGGTGAGTGCAGGTGAGTGCAGGTGAGACCAGGTGAGTGTAGGTGAGACCAAGTGAGACCAGGTGAGTGCAGGTGAGTGCAGGTGAGACCAGGTGAGATCAGGTGAGTGCAGGTGAGACCAGGTAAGTGTAGGTGAGACCAGGTGAGATCAGGTGAGACCAGGTGAGACCAGGTGACACCAGGTGACACCAGGTGAGTGCAGGTGAGTGCAGGTGTGACCAGGTGAGTGTAGGTGAGACCAAGTGAGACCAGGTGAGTGCAGGTGAGTGCAGGTGAGACCAGGTGAGATCAGGTGAGTGCAGGTGAGACCAGGTAAGTGTAGGTGAGACCAGGTGAGATCAGGTGAGACCAGGTGAGACCAGGTGACACCAGGTGACACCAGGTGAGTGTGATTGAATGGGATGAGCATGAACGATCCTCCCCGTGGTTGTGGGAGGCAGCGGAGTAAGCAGGACAACAGCGTGTGGCATTACCTAGTAGCAAGTTCCATTACCTGGTGGCAAGTTCCATTTCCTGGTGGCAAGTTCCATTACCTGGTGGCAAGTTCCATTTCCTGGTGGCAGGTTTCATTACCTGGTGGCAAGTTCCATTACCTGGCGGCAAGTCCCATTACCTAGTGGCAAGTTCCATTATCTGGTGGCAAGTTCCATTACCTGGTGGCAAGTTCCATTACCTGGTGGCAAGTTCCATTACCTAGTGGCAAGTCCCGCCGTGGCAGGTGTCACTTGGCCACCAGGTGGCAGTGAAGCCCCATCCCAGAGTCGCCTTCTTGTCCTCCAGGAAAGTTGGGCTGTTGTTCATGATTCCGTGTCAACACAATTGTTCATGATTACGTGTCAACACAATTGCTCATGATTACGTGTCAACACAATTGTCAATCCGTGGTGAACTCTACACAGAGTGAACTTCGAACGGGCGAGCGCGCGTTAGGGAGAGGGCGTGGGAATTCGTGAGGCTGTGACGGTGGGGCTCGTTTACGGCACCTGCCCCAACAGTCTGTGAAGGCTTCACGGGGGATCTTTGTCTTTGGTGGTGGTGGTGAAGGACGCCAGGGTGGCGCTAACAGCTGCGCAGCGAGATGAGCCTGGGCTCGAATCCCGACTCGGGCGCCTGTCTGTGTAGAGTGATTGTGAGTAGAGTGTGTGTGTAGTGTGTGTAGTGTGTGCAGAGTGTGTGTAGAGTGATTGTATGTGTAGTGTGTGTGTAGAGAGTGTGTGTGTGTAGAGTGTGTGTAGTGTGTGTGTAGTGTGTGTGTAGAGTGTGTGTGTAGAGTGTGTGAGTAGAGTGTGTGTGAGAGTGTGTGTAGAGTGATTGTGTGTAGAGTGAGTGTGTAGAGTGTGTGTAGAGTGATTGTGTGTGTAGAGTGTGTGTGTAGTATGTGTGTGTAGAGTGTGTGTGTAGAGTGTGTGTATAGTGTGTGTTTAGTGTGTGTGTGTAGAGTGTGTGTTTAGTGTGTGTGTGTAGAGTGTGTGTGTAGAGTGATTGTGTGTGTAGAGTGTGTGTGTGTATAGTGTGTGTAGAGTGTGTGTGTGTATAGTGTGTGTATAGTGTGTGTAGAGTGTGTGTGTAGAGTGTGTGTAGAGTGTGTGTGTGTAGAGTGAGTTTGTGTTCTCTCCCTGATCTGCGTGGGTTTCCTCCGGCTTCCCCCCAGTAACTAAACCCAATGAATGAAAAATGTCACCAACGCCGACAATATCATTAATAATTAATTATTCCTCCTGAGAGCGACTCGCCAACAGCGGAGTCGCCCCCCCCCCCTCGTGGGCCTCCCCCCGCTCACCCCTCCCCCCGCTCAGCTCCACCTCCCCCCGCTCGCCCCTCCCCCCGCCCCCGCTCAGCTCCACCTCCCCCCGCTCCCCCTCCCCCCGCTCAGCTCCACCTTCCCCCACTCCCCCCTCCCCCCACTCAGCTCCACTTCCCCCCGCTTCCCCCCCCCCGCTCGCCCCTCCCCCCGCTCGCCCCTCCCCCCGCTCGCCCCTCCCCCCGCTCGCCCCTTCCCCCGCTCGCCCCTCCCTCCGCTTCCCCCTCCCCCCGCTCGCCCCTCCCCCCGCTCGCCCCTCCCCCCGCTCGCCCCTCCCTCCGCTTCCCCCTCCCCCCGCTCGCCCCTCCCCCCGCTCGCCCCTCCCCCCGCTCGCCCCTCCCTCCGCTTCCCCCTCCCCCCGCTCGCCCCTCCCCCCGCTCGCCCCTCCCCCCGCTCGCCCCTCCCTCCGCTCACCCCTACCCCCGCTCGCCCCTCCCCCCGCTCGCCCCTTCCCCCGCTCGCCCCTCCCTCCGCTTCCCCCTCCCCCCGCTCGCCCCTCCCCCCGCTCGCCCCTCCCCCCGCTCGCCCCTCCCCCCGCTCGCCCCTCCCCCCGCTCGCCCCTCCCCCCGCTCGCCCCTCCCCCCGCTCGCCCCTCCCCCACGGCTCTCCGCGTCTTCTCGGCGCCGCGTGGCGACGTCGCCCGAGCCACGCGCAGCTCGGGGCCCCGGGCTGGGATGGTGGTGATGGTCGTCTTGGTGATGGTCGTCGTGGTGATGGTCGTCGTGGTGATGGTCGTCGTGGTGGTGGTCGTCGTGGTGATGATGTTAGTGGTGATGATGTTGGAGGTGATGATGATGGTGGTGGCGATGATGTTGGAGGTGATGATGTTCATGGTGGTGATGATGATGTTGATGGTGGTGATGGTGGTAATCATGGTGGTGGTGATGGTGGTGCTGATGAAGATGGTGGTGGCAATGCGGATTATGACGATGATGGTGGTGGTGGTGGTGGTGGGTGAGCGATCTCACGTGGCCACCTCCCCTCGTGACCACCACCCCTCGTGACCACCCCTCAGCTGTCTCGGCACACCACATCCAAGTTTTCAAGTTTCAAGTTTAATGTATTAGGTATAGTCCTGTGAGCCATTCGGCTCCTGAATCGGGTGCAACCGCAACAAACAAAAAAACATGAACAAGAAAACATCTTAAAGTGACTAAGTGCTAACAGAAATTCCAAGAAAAGACAGCAAAATATTGCAGAAAAAGCACCGTACACCAACACTGTCAAACGCCTCTCGCTACGGGGCCGTGTCTGCTCATCGCCGCGCGCCCGTCTGGCCAGAGGCCCGCACATTTATTCCGTGAGCACCAAAACCAAGTCGCCAGCTCGCTCCGTGACAGATGGAGCCTCCCGCGAGATATTCCCGAAATCGTTGATCGCAAAAAAAGTGACATTTTGTTCCCCTCGCAGAGCTCACGGAGTCGCCATCGAGGGCAGATTCCCCTCCTCCGTTTGCGCGTTTATCAGCGCCTCGCCTCCTCCATCCGCACCTCACCCGACAGCCCCGCAGCGAATCGTCACCACGTCGCCAGCCCCGCAGCGCGACCCGCGCCAGCGGTGGCCCGGCCGGCAGGAGGCCGCCCGCGGCCTCGCTCCCCTTCCCGGCCGACTCCGCCGTGCTCCACGAGGAGCCCGCAGAGCGGACAGCATCGCCGCGTGTGCATCAGAGAGACCCCCGACGGCACGCGGCGTGGGTGATGTTGCAGAGTTGAGCGGTCACCTCTGATCCACGTGGCGAGGTTCCCGCAGAGAAAGTCTCCACGCTCGCGTCTACCTCGTATCCGATCAACCTTCCTGTGTGTGAATGGGACCCTCACGTTACAGACGGAGACAGCTCCTGCCGAGTTCACGTAATTGGGGGGGGGGGGGGGGGGGGGGGGCGATGCTGCTGCTGTCAGCCCACACGACTAATTCGCAGTGGCACTTGTCGGCATGCGGGATGCTTGTGACCAACACAAGCGGTGACGACGCAGGGCGAGACGGCGCGCGCGCCGTGCAGTCCGCACAGACAGGCGCTTCTCGTGGCGTCAGGCGCGAGCCCTGGGCCACTGAGGGTGTGCCGGGAGGGGCGAGCGGCTCACGGGTGGAATGCGGCCACGTGGCCCCGAGCTCTGGGGCCGACCCTGGGCCACTCCCGGGCCGCGTGCCACGCGGTGGCTCCCAGCCACGGACCACCCCCCCGGTGAAGCCCCGCGTGGAGGGACATCATCAACACCGTCTCCTTAATGTTCACGGCGGCTGTGATCGTAGGGGTGTTGTTTGTCAAATTCCTGGTTAGAATCCCTCCCGAGGCTGTCGACGTTGGCGTGGCCAGGGCGAGAGAAGTTGCCACAGCGGAGTGGAGGGGCACTCATTCGAAAAGAGTGCACCGTGAACTCAAGTCAGTAAACACAGCCGTGAACACAAGTCAGTCAGTAAACACAGCCGTGAAAGCGAACAGAGAGAGCTGCGCAGACAAAGACGAGAGCGCGTGGCAAGAGAACTCGAACGTGCACACAAAAAAGCACATCTCGACATTCAATCAAAGACATTTCCCGTACAGAAAGTTGGCTGGGACAATTCACGTTTATCCCGTCCATGGCCCAGTAAAGACGTGGCAACAACAACAACAACACGGACTGAGGATGAGCTACCGGGCGGGAGAGCCAGGACACGGGGGGGGGGGGAGTCCTTCATCCAGCAGTGGATTCATCGCGGCTGATGTTGACGATGGTGGTGAGGATGGGTGTGCCACGTGACCACCCGCAGGACGAACTCGTTTCCCAGTCGCATCGCTCTCGGCGCTGGCAGGGAGGGAGGGAGGCGCTGCGGGTTCTGTGTAAATATTTGGGTCCGAAGTGGAGAGTTTTTGGTGGCGATGTTTGGATTCGGGACCTCCCGCCTCGTGTTTACGCAGCGAGACCGAGTCAGTGAGTTCCGCAACCACAAATCCACACACACGTGGACACACACACAGAGACATACAAAGATAAAGATCCCCCGTATAGCCGTAGCAGACTCTAGGGGCAAGTGCTGTTAGCGAGCACCTATGAAGGCCGGAACAGTACACGGGGGGTGGGTGGCCAGCACCACGCCCGACTGCCTTTGTCTCCCCAGCGGCGATGTTTACACACCGCACCAGGTACTCATTTGAGGCTGAGTAGACCAAGGGGAGGCCCAGGACCGGTTCAGATATTCGTCACTCGTGTTGGCCGTGAGCGGTAATCGAACCCATGTCGCCGGGTTCATAGCGCAGCGTAGCGCTAACTGCTACACCACCGCTCACCACTATATACACACGCGCGTACACACACACGTGTACACACGTACACACAACCACACACACGTGTACACGCGTACACACGTACACACACGTGTACACACACGTGTACACACGTACACACAACCACACACACGTGTACACGCGTACACACACACGTGTACACACGTACACACAACCACACACACGTGTACACGCGTACACACACACGTGTACACACACGTGTACACGCGTACACACACGTGTACACACAACCACACGTGTACACACGCGTCCGTGTGATTGATGGACGCACTCCGTGGTTCAGCAGCTTTCGGAGCCGAGGTCTCAGCCCACATCGACGTCAGCAAATCCTGGAAGAGGCTCATCTTGACGGGAGAGTGGCATCGTAATTAATCATCGATAACAATTGCTAATTAAGAGTGTGCGCGCTCCAGCTCGAGGTGGGTCCAACCCGTGCACGGTGAAGGCGCCGCCCTGCAAGTGCTCGCTCACGCCCGCTCGAGGCGAGCTCTAGGCAGTGGGTACTTGGCCTACTCTTCCACGCTGGCCAGACGTTTTTGATGAGATGGGAGTCACCCACGCCTTACCTCACCGCACCGGTGTGTGGACAGGGGCGAGCGGTGTCCCTGGCGGGTTTCAGAAACCTGCAGCTTCGGTGCAAGTGCCGCGCCCCGAGAGGGACTTGAACCGGCGCCCTCTGGGTGGGCGGTGCGCGGACCACGTCGACACCAGCCCGGCAAACGCATAAGAACGCGGCCGGGCAGCGAGTTCAAATCCTGGTTGCTAGAGGAGGGGGAGTTGGCTCAGCCCATCATCCCTGCGCGGTCGATACAATTTGTACCACTTTGGAGAAGTCAACAGCGGCTGTCCTGTGGAGAGACTCGGCCCCGTCGTAGCAATGTGGAATTTCTAACGCTGCCTTAGGGCTGTCATCGGCAAATGAACAGCACCAATGACGCAATGCTCATGTAGTCGCAAGTCGCTCTGAGATTAGTTAAAAATACCAATTAAAGTATTAATTAAAGTGTCGACGTGATGGTAAATAATACATAAATTACTCCTCCCGCCTCCCGCAGTGCCCCCACCCCGCCCGCAGCGGTGGCTGGGAGGACGACGACGACGGTGATGGTGGTGATGATAATTAATCATGGATAATGATGATGGTGGATGATGGATAATGATGGTGGATGATGGATAATGATGGTGGATGATTGATAATGATGATGGCGGATGATGGCTAATGATGATGGAGGATGATGGCTAATGATGATGGATGATGATGGTGGATGATTGATAATGATGATGGTGGATGATGATGGTTAATGATGATGATAGATAATGGATGATGACGATTGCTGATGGGTAATTACGCATTCACACGCGCGCGAGTGTTCGCGTGTGTGTGTTCGCGTGCGTGAACTCACTCACCCACGCGGTTGCGCGCACGTCGCCGCGTCGCGAACGGCGGAATAAATGGATGAGGGTAGTGCGAGGAGGAGGAGGAGGCGGTAATTAGATGAGCGACTTAACGAGCACAGCCCCGGGAACACAAACACTTTGATTGGCCGCACTTAGGCTGTCGCCGCGGCTCAACCAGTGCCGTGAGGGACGCGGCGCGAGGCCGCGTGATTAATGAAGGGAACTGGAGCCAGCCGGCATCTGGCGAGGCTGTCTGCCGCTGCTGCCGCTGCTGCTGCACCCTGCACCCGGGTGACGCGGGTTCAACCCCTGCCTGGGCTCGACCGCTGCTCTGCATTTCTTGGCACAAAGCCGCTCGTTCTGAAATAGGGGAAACGGGAAGGGGGAGTGAGGGGAGAGGGGAGAGGGGAGGGGAGAGGGATCCGTGACCAAAATCAACCCTCGAGTCTGCGGCGACTCGAGGGCTCACACCGTGGCGAGACGCGGCGACCGTGCGCTGAGTTCGTTGGCACAGAGCCCCCCACCTCCCCCCACCCCTCTCTCTCTGAACGAAAGAAAAAAAACAGAGAAACGAGAGAAGGAGGCAGAGAGGAAAGGAGAGAGGAGGGGGCGGAGAGCAAATCAAGAAAATTGGAGCGACCAATTTGTGCGGCGAGTCTGACTCAACCCCAGCGTGGACTCCGAAACGCGCCGACTTTCTTGGCACGGAGCCCTCTCGCTCTGGGGAAGGGGAGCAGCAACAAAACAGCAGGGAAATGCGAGAGGGGAAGGGAGAGGGGAGGGGGGGGAGTTGGAGCAAATCAAGCAATTTGGAGCAGCCAATTTTTTCTGCAAAAAAACCACCCCCCCCCCTCTGTACTGCGGATGCCAAAAAAAGTAGAACTCTCAAATTCCGGAGCTTCAGTCGAGCAGTGGAGAGAGCCTGAGGGGTCAGGACCCTCGCCACTTTGTCCACGCCTAACGTTTATTCCAGCGAGGAATCACACGCGCACCTCCACCCCCACGCGTACACCCCACGCACACCCCCAAATTGACCATCACAATGGCCCTTGTGTTGGTGTGTCAGCACAAGGAGGCCCTGAGTGTTGCGACTGGCCTGGCTCCCAGACACGGGGCCCGTCCCGAATGCAGCAGCGCCACCGTCCCTCCGGGGTCGACGAGAATTGGGCGACTCTGTGGGTGAGTCGGCAAACCGCCGGCGACCCAGGAGTTCCATTCCCGGCGGGACCCGAGCCTGATCCTCCTTTGCACCAGCCGGCTGTGACCAGCGTGGCCAAGCAACGTGGCCAAGCACGGGCAGACAAATCCGCACGACCGACACGGCGCGGGTGGACCTTCATCCAGCAGTGGATCGACACAACTCGAGCAAGGAGAGTGGAGGTAGCGAATCGAAATGCATCCACAACTCGGAGAGCGGTCAAACCCCCGGCCACACGCATGGGTCACGAGGTCCGTGTTGGTTTTGGAGTTGGGCCACGCGGTTGCAGTTTTGTGCCAAAAAATTGCTGTTCATTAATTAACCCTCCACCACCCGACGTCAATGCGACGTCTAAACAGTTGTTATTATATTTACATCACCAATGTACCGATCACATCTAACGATGGTTGCATTCAGTCGTGACACGGCCTTGAGCCCCGCAGCAGCAGCAGCGGCAGCGGCGAGCTCGGGCGCTGGGGATTTGGTGCCCACAGCGGCCCCTGCCACCAACAGCGACAGCCGCAAGAGCTGTGTCGGGTGGTGGAGGGCTCATGACAACAATTTGGGGGGGGGAGGGGGGGTGGGGGAACGTGTCACCACGTGGCCTGAGCCAAACAACAAGGACGGACTCCGAGGTGCCGCAGAGGCACGGCCCCACGGCCCCACGGCGCCACTGTCCTCGTGGAGAGGGCGAGAGGGGGGGCCACTCGGGGAGGCGCTCGTAGCCCACCAGGGGTCACTGCGGGCCCAGCTCGCACAGTCCGGGGGTGGTGGGGGGAGGGGGGAGGGGTGGTGGGGGAGGGGTGGTGGGGGAGAGGGTGGGGGGAAGGGTGGTGGGGGGAGGGGTGGTGGGGGAGGGGGTGGGGGGAAGGGGGGTGTAGACTTTAACTCGAGGACGTGGGGCGTGCACACGTGAGCTCGTGTCAGTCCACTGCTGGATGAAGGCCCTACCCACGCCCTGCAGGGGGGGGGGTCGTATATGTGATTTGACTTCCCCGCTGGTCAGTGCGGAGTTGTGAAGGCGGGGAGCATAGACGTTGCATCGCAGCGCAGCAACAACAGTGTAGGCGGTAGCGCAGTAACCACAGTGTAGGTGGCTGTGTAGGCGGCTGTGTAGGTGGCAGTGTAGGTCGCAGGTCCACTGGCCACCGCTTCACGCATCCCCCGTCGCTGACGGTCGCCGTGAACGGGACACGAACTCGGGTCCCGCCGGTTTAGTAGCGAGCTGCAGACGTGTGACGAGCCGGGAACGCCCCCCCCCCCGCCCCGCCCCCCTAAATCACCCCCCACCCCCCTAAATCACCCCCCCGCCCCCACCCCCCATGTCGGCACGTGCTGGTGAGCAGGCGGGCCGTGTTCTCCGCGACGCGGCGGCGAGCGCGAGGCACATTTCTGGGTGAGCGCGAGCGGGGGGTGACGGGGGGAGCGGGGGGTGAGGGGGGGAGCGGGGGGTGACGGGGGGAGCGGGGGGTGAGGGGGGGAGCGGGGGGTGAGGGGGGGAGCGGGGGGGTGACGGGGGGAGCGGGGGGGTGAGGGGGGGAGCGGGGGGTGAGGGGGGGAGCGGGGGGTGAGGGGGGGAGCGGGGGGTGACGGGGGGAGCGGGGGGGTGAGGGGGGGAGCGGGGGGTGAGGGGGGGAGCGGGGGGTGAGGGGGGGAGCGGGGGGGTGACGGGGGGAGCGGGGGGGTGAGGGGGGGAGCGGGGGGTGAGGGGGGGAGCGGGGGGTGAGGGGGGGAGCGGGGGGTGACGGGGGGAGCGGGGGGTGGGGGGGGCGAGCGGGGGGTGGGGGGGGGAGCGGGGGGTGACGGGGGGAGCGGGGGGTGAGGGGGGGAGCGGGGGGTGAGGGGGGGAGCGGGGGGTGACGGGGGGAGCGGGGGGTGAGGGGGGCGAGCGGGGGGTGGGGGGGGGAGCGGGGGGTGACGGGGGGAGCGGGGGGTGACGGGGGGGAGCGGGGGGTGAGGGGGGGAGCGGGGGGTGACGGGGGGAGCGGGGGGTGAGGGGGGGAGCGGGGGGTGAGGGGGGGAGCGGGGGGGTGACGGGGGGAGCGGGGGGTGAGGGGGGGAGCGGGGGGTGAGGGGGGGAGCGGGGGGTGAGGGGGGGAGCGGGGGGTGACGGGGGGAGCGGGGGGTGAGGGGGGGAGCGGGGGGGTGAGGGGGGGAGCGGGGGGTGAGGGGGGGAGCGGGGGGGTGACGGGGGGAGCGGGGGGTGAGGGGGGGGAGCGGGGGGTGAGGGGGGGAGCGGGGGGTGAGGGGGGGAGCGGGGGGTGACGGGGGGAGCGGGGGGTGGGGGGGGGCGAGCGGGGGGTGGGGGGGGGGAGCGGGGGGTGACGGGGGGAGCGGGGGGTGGGGGGGGCGAGCGGGGGGTGAGGGGGGGGAGCGGGGGGTGACGGGGGGAGCGGGGGGTGGGGGGGGCGAGCGGGGGGTGGGGGGGGGCGAGCGGGGGGTAAGGGGGGGAGCGGGGGGTGAGGGGGGGAGCGGGGGGTGAGGGGGGGAGCGGGGGGTGAGGGGGGGGAGCGGGGGGTGGGGGGGGCGAGCGGGGGGGTGGGGTGCGAGCGGGGGGCGAGCGGGGGGGGGGGCCGTGGCCGGGGCGATGCAACGCGGCCCCGCGCGGGCCCTGGGCAAACACGGGGAGGGGGGGGCGGTGGTCAGCGCCACGAACCCGGCCCACCCGAGTTCGATTCCCGCTCACGGACACCGACGATTATCTAAATCGCGTACCTGGTGCAGTGTGTCAACGTCGGCACTGGGAAGACAAAGGCGGCCGGGCGTGGCGCTGGCCACCTACGGCACTTGCCCCAACAATCTGTAAAGGTTATATGGGGCACCTTTGTGTCTGTGAAAACGCAGCGTGCATGTGGGCGTGCATCTGCCGGTCATCTCAGTCAGTCGACCCATGGTCATCTCAGTCAGTCGACCCATGGTCATCTCAGTCAGTCGACCCATGGTCATCTCAGTCAGTCGACCCATGGCACCTGCTGGGCCTGTTCCGTGACCTCCCGCCAACGAGCGTTCGACACTTCACGTGGCCTCAAAGTGCACCTAGCCTGGCACACGCACCGTGTGAGCGAATGGCGGTTGTTATATACGGGAGCGGTGGCGCAGTGGTGAGCGCATTGCGCCACGAATCCCGGCGACCCGATTTGAATACCTTCACCTGTTACCAGGCCTCCCCTAGGTCGACTCAGCCTTAAATGGCTACCTGGTGCTGTACGCAGACAGCAGCACTGGAAATACAAAGGCGGCCGGGAGTGGTGGTAGCCACTCCACCCACTCGTGCTGGCCTTCATAGGTGCTGCTAGCTGACAGCACTTGCCGCAACAGTCGAATGAGGCTATACGGAAGATCTTTGTATTTGTCTCTATGTGAGTGCACGCAGGACTTCACTTCTCACTCGATACTATCCAGAAGGTTACGAGGCCGACTTGGAGCAGGGATTGCCGGAGTAAGGCGCTAGCACTAGCACTCAAGGTGCCGCCTCTCCACCATTGCACCGTCCGTGTTGTATGCCGACGACGCGAGGCATCACGAGGCAGACCCGGGCGAGGTTTGATGAGGTCGGCACGGTGTCCCGTCCTCTTCCAGCAGCAGCAATCGAGTGCTGCGGTTGTGGTTCGTGGCACGTGGTGGTGGTTGTGGTTACTGCGATCACGACGGCTGCGGTTGTTGCTGGCGGTTGTCGTTGCGGTTACAATTGACGCGGTGGTTCGCGGGCCGCTTGAGCTCAGCAGCAGCATCAGCGGCAGCAGCCCTCGACCTCCTCGTCTTGGCCGCTGTTCAAGCCGCTCGGGGCTCTGGCTCTGGGCTCTGGCCGCGGCCCGAGCGGCTTCTCTCTGTAATCAGAGCCAAGCGCCGCATTCCTGTGCGCAGCGCCGCTCCGAGGATGCGGGGTCACATCAGTGCTCGCGCGCGCACGTGGCGACTCACTCACCGACTCACTCACCGACTCACTCACCGACTCACTCACCCACATACTCACCCGGCCACTCAGCCACTCACACACTCACTCACCCAGCCACTCACTTCACTCACACACTCACCCAGCCACTCACTCACCCAGCCACTCACTCACCCAGCCACTCACTCACTCACCCAGCCATGCACTCGCCCACTCAAGCACCCAGCCACTCACTCACCCAGCCACTCACCTAGCCACTCACTTCACTCACACACTCACCCACTCACCCAGCCACGCACTCACCCACTCAATCACCCAGCCATTCACTCGCCCACCAAACCACCCAGCCACTCACTCACCCACTCACCCGTTCACTCAGCCACTCGCTCACCCACTCATTCACTCACTCACCGAGAGCAGGACTCGAACCCACACTCACACAGTCCTTTTCGTGTAGCCAGGCACGACTCTGCTTAGCTCTTGATGTCTGAATGGATGGGCGCATCCCGGGTGACTTGGTGGAGGCTGATGCCACGGCACGGACGCCAAACTCCAACCCCCACCACGGGACATGCGTCATGTGCCGCTGCAGCTGGCACGAGCCACTGGGCGGGACCGCTGAGAGGCTGGGTTCGAATCCAGGTTCGGGTTTCACCTGTGGTGAGATAACGGTGTGAGCCTGGTCACCAGTAACTTACACACAGAGACCCATAGACTCACAGAGAGATCCATAGACTCACACAGATACCCATAGACTCACACAGAGATCCATAGACTCGCATAGAGACCCATAGACTAACAGAGGGACCCATAGACTCACAGAGGGACCCATAGACCCACAGAGAGACCCATAGACTCACAGAGGGACCCATAGACCTACAGAGAGACCCATTGACTCACAGAGGGACCCATAGACTCACAGAGGGACCCATAGACCCACAGAGAGACCCATAGACTCATACAGAGACCCATAGACTCACAGAGGGACCCATAGACCCACAGAGAGACCCATAGACTCACAGAGGGACCCATAGACTCACAGAGGGACCCATAAACTCAAATAGAGATCCATAGACTCACACAGAGACCCAAAGACTCACACAGATACCCATAGACTCGCACAAAGACCCAGAGGCTCACAGACCGAGTGGGAATTAAACCATGGCTCAAATATTTCGAGTTGATGGGCGCATCACAGTCGCCAATGACTGACCCAGAGATCCATAGACTCACCCAGAGACCCAGAGACTAACATAGAGACCCATAGACTCACCCAGAGACCCATAGACTCACATAGAGACCCATAGACTCACTCAGAGACCCATAGACTCACACAGAGACCCATAGACTCACATAGAGACCCATAGACTCACTCAGAGACACTTAGACTCACTCAGAGACCCATAGACTCACATAGAGACCCATAGACTCACATAGAGACCCATAGACTCACTCAGAGACACATAGACTCACACAGAGACCCATAGACTCACCCAGAGACCCATAGACTCACACAGAGACTCATAGACTCACTCAGAGACACAGATCCGTACAAAATAAAGACTATCGCCTTAAATTCGGTTCTCCACTTAATTTGGCTAAATTCCACTTCTGAGAATTAAAAACAAAGCTCACGTTGGCCGCGAGGCGCCGGTGGCAGGGCGAGTGGGACGGGGCCGTTCCCTACTTGGTGGAGCAGAGGTCACTTGAAGAAGGGGCCTCAGAGGCAGCTCTGTGATATCCACTTCCGCGGGCCGTTCTCCAGCACAACGGGGGAGTCGCAGGGCTCCGCGAGATTTAGCGGGGCGGGCGGGGGGGGGGGAAATAATAAATAAATAATGAGCAAAAATATTAACATGAAATCCCCTTGTGCAGCGAGGCGGACCTCAAGCATCACAGATCCGAGTTGATCCCTCCCAGAGCCGCAGCGCTTCTTATTATGCGAGAGGTGGGTGGGTGGGAATGGCAGCGGGGTTGGAGTGGAGGCGGAGGGGGGGGGCCCGGGGGGGGGGGGCCCGGAGAGAGGAAGCCGAAATCCCCCGGCAGGGCGGAGATAAATAAATAAATAAGTCGCCCGCCGCGCCGCGGCTGCTCCGGAATCTTCCCGCCCGCACTGCGCCTCCCGGCGGAGACAAGCAAATCATAGGCGACGTTTCGGGTCACGGCATATGGAGGAAGAAGGAGATGAAGGATTAAGAAGGGCCATGGTCCGAAACGTCGTCTGTGTTTTCCTGTGCGCCACCACTAACGCAGCAGCAGCAGCATCACACGACACGACAAGACTCGTGTGTGGGGCAGGCGAGGGAGACGCTGCGTGTGTGTGGGGCAGGCGAGGGAGACGCTGCGTGTGTGCGGGGCAGGCGAGGGAGACGCTGCGTGTGTGTGGGGCAGGCGAGGGAGGCGCTGCGTGTGTGTGGGGCAGGCGAGGGAGGCGCTGCGTGTGTGTGGGGCAGGGGAGGGAGACGCTGCGTGTGTGTGGGGCAGGCGAGGGAGGCGCTGCGTGTGTGCGGGGCAGGCGAGGGAGACGCTGCGTGTGTGTGGGACAGGCGAGGGAGGCGCTGCGTGTGTGCGGGGTGAGAATGGCAACAACAACGAGAACAACAATGAAGAACCTAAATCGCCCACGTGGCCGCGCGAACCTCCCAGCCTGCACCGCTCCCGCTGCGCGTGGTTGCTGCGGCCGCACTGAGATTTGTCCAAGCGGCGGCGCGATGCCTCTCATCGACTCTGGCAGCGGCCTGATGATGCCAACCCAGCCGTTACATGTCGTCACGTGGCTCTCCAACACGCTGCTGCTGCTGTTGCAGCGGTAATTAATTGTACACGTCTGTGCATCACGTGACAGCGTTATTACTTGGCTGTGTCGGCTGGAGGAGGGTTTGCGACAAAAAAGTTTCACGCATCAGCCCGGGGCACCCCGGGATCGGGGGTCCCTAACCCCGGGGGAGAGGGGAGGGGTCTCGACCACTCTCGCCAGAATTGACCCCCCTCCGCAGCAGCGGCTCAGCTTCGAGCCGCGCGTGTGCCTCTGCCCTCCCGTGCAGCTCTTAGTTGTTGTGGAGCAATCAACGCAGCCCACACCACCACCGCCACCACCACCATTCTCTTCCCGAAGTCTCTCTCGCCTCCTGGCAGAATCGTCCCGAGGAAATCGCGAATCGGGGCGACTGCCCCGGGCCCCGCGCTTTAAGGGGGGGGGGGGCGCGCTTCGACGTCACGGTGTCAGATGTAATACTTCCAGTGAAGTTTAAATTCCACCACCCCACTCCTTTCTGTCAAATTCCAAACCACCCTTGTAGCCCCGCGCGGGGCCTCGGTGCAGTTGCAGCGCCTGCGCCGCTGATCTGTTGACCTTCTGACCTGCTGACCTGTTGGTCTGCTGACCTGCTGACCCGCTGACCTGTTGACCTGTTGACCTGCTGGTCTGCTGACCTGTTGACTTGTTGACCTGCTGACACGCTGACCTGTTGATATGCTGACCTGTTGACCTGCTGACCTGTTGACCCGCTGACCTGCTGGTCTGGACCCAGGTGGCGACCGCGCAGGGCGCATCGCGGTGGGGACTCTGCTCCACCAGCGCCCCCCCCCCCCCACGGCCTCCATGGCGGGCACGGCCTGGGAGGGCCTTCATCCAGCAGTAGATTTACTTGGCTGTGGATGAGAGAGAGACCACCGACTAACAGCTCGGGTTGGGCAGACAGCAGTGAGCACACCTCGGCTCCGAGGGCGCCCGCTTGGAGAATGGCGATGGTGATGATGGTGATGATGATGGTGATGATGTATGGATGGGGATGGTGGCACATTTTTATGGTGACATACGGATGGTAATGTATTCATGTTGGTAATGGTTATAACGTATTCATGTTGCTGATGTATTCTTGGTGATGATGGTGCTGATGATGTTGCATTAATGGTGATGATGGTAGTGGTGGTGGTGATGATGGTGATGATGATGATGTTGCATTAATGGTGGTGATGATGATGGTAGTAGTGGTGGTGGTGATTATGGTGATGATGGTGATGGTGGTGATGGTGATGATGGTGATGGTGATGATGATGGTGATGATGGTGATGATGGCGGTGATGATGGTGATGATGGTGATGATGGTAGTGGTGGTGATGATGGTGATGATGGTGATGATGGTGGTGATGGTGATGATGGTAGTGGTGGTGATGATGGTGATAGTGATGATGGTGATGATGATGGTGATGATGGTAATGGTGATGATGGTGATGATGATGGTGATGATGGTGATGGTGATGATGGTGATGGTGATGATGGTGATGATGGTAGTAGTGGTGATGATGATGGTGATGATGGTAATGGTGATGATGGTGATGATGGTGATGGTGATGATGGTGATGGTGATGATGGTGATGATGGTGATGGTGATGATGGTGATGATGGTAGTAGTGATCATGATGATGGTGATGATGGTGATGATGATGGTGATGGTGATGATGATGATGATGGTGATGATGGTGGTGGTGGTGATGGTGATGATGTATAGGAACTCGAAAGTCCCAGACCAGGAAACCGGGCGAGTCATGTCCCGTCATGTTGTCATGAGCATTGAGAGGTCGTCAAGTGCATAGCTGTACGACTGCCAAGACGAGACTGGAGAGAGGAGAGAGAGAGAAAGCGAGAGGGAGGGAGGGAGATAGGGAGGGAGGGAGGTATTCAGCCCACGCCGCTCGGCGCGGGAGAGAGACGGGATGGGGGGGGTGCCATTATCGTGGTATTCATCCTGAGAGCGGGTGGCCTCGCGGTTGCTCGAGAGCCTGAGAAGGAAGACGAGGCGCTTTTTAAAATTCTCTTCTCGGCGTTGAGTAAAACGTGGAGAATTCTCGCGGCAGCAGCAGCAGCAGCTCTTTAAACACGAAGAGCCGTCCGACCAAATCAGAGGCTCCTCGGGAGAGATCTGCTGCTGCTGCTGGATGTGGTGGCGGCGGTGCTGCGGTTGAGCCTGCGGTTGAGTCCCTGGTGAAATCGTGGTGGACCCACGCGGTTGAGTCTCCGTTGAGGTGCAATGGACTCATTGGATGAGTCTCGGTGGGGTAATGGCTGGGCCGTTGTGGATGTATGGTGATGATTGAGGCAAGATTGAGGCATGCTTAGCCAATCGGTGACCCGCGGTGTGAGTAAAGTCGCTTTCTGTGAAACCCCCGTGGAAGCGATTTTGAAAATCGAGTGCAGACTCGTTCACTCATTCGCGGAGGGTGGGGGGTAGGGGGGCGGGGGGGGGCACGTGGGGAGTGGTGGCCTCATCATTTCTCAGCTTCGTTTGTTGAGCAGTGTTTTAAAAAAAAAAACCTGACCCCAAAAAATCCTGAGATTGCTGCTGGCCTGGAAACATCTGCTGGTGTTCTGCACAATTGCTCCGAGGAGCCGTGGAACGAGGCGATGCCGTTGATGGTTGAACACAACCCCCCCCCACACACCACCACCACCACCACCGCCGTGCCCGTGTTTATTTTTGGTTTAATTTCGCAGGAAACTGCCTCGGTTACAGCGTTTTCATGAACCCGCTGTAAGGGAACAATTCTCTTTTTTTCTCTCTCTCTCTCTCCATATATCTGGGGGAAGAAAAATTGAATCACCATGCCGCATTATTTACCGTCAAAGATTAAGATCCCCCGTGTAGCCTCAACATACTGTTGGGGCAAGTGCTGTTAACAAGTAGCACCTACGAAGACCGGCACGGTAACACGAGGGGGTTGGGTGGCCAACACCACGCCCGGCCGCCTTTGTCTCCCTAGTGGCGATTGTCATGCATCGCACAAGGTGCTCATTTGAGGCTGAGTCGCCCTAGGGGATGGCCAAGACCGGTTCAGATAATCGTCACTGGTGTTGGTGGCTGTCAGCGAGAATCGAACTCGGGTCGCCGGGTTCGTAACGCAGCGCGCTTACCGCTGCAGAACCACTCGTCCTTCACGAGCCTCCTCCACAGAGGCCGATCTTGACACCGCTGGTACCAGTCATCGGCAAGTCCACTCAGCTCCACGTCCTCCTGTACTACATCACTCCATCTCTTCTCTCGCCCGTGCCCCGCCCGTCTAGCCCCCTCGATCCGGCCGAACAAAAGCTACTCTCAGTTTTTTTCGGTAAAGTCACGTAGGTAAAAACAAGGACATAAAATACATTAAATCACGACATTTCGGAGGCAACACAAGCTTCCGTCTTTAGGTGGAACCGTCACAGAAAAATTACTGTATTAAGATACAGACACCATTGGAACCTCATTTGCCAGTAAAAAATATTATAATTGTTTTTTTACCTTCTTCTTGGTTCTTTCGGTAAAGTCACGTAGAATGGAAATAATTAAACAATATTAATAAAACATAATAAAATAATTCTCACATGAGAATTATTTTATTATGTTTTATGGTGTAAATGCTTACCCCGAGCTCTCATACTCTGATGGTGCATTGTCTTTGAGTTGTGCGCCTTTTGGCGTCATCTGGTCCAACCCATGTGAGACTAGGCTCTAAGGAAAGCTGTCTCGGGTGTGGACCAATCAACTTCAAGGACAGTGCACATTATCAGAGTTATGTTTTTTGTTTGCATTATGACTGCAGGTATTGTGGTCTATGCAAACATGACTCCTTGTAAAAATGGTGTCAGTTTTGTTGCCAGATAGAAGGGTAAAAAACCAATTATCAAGATACAGACGCTCGCACACACACAGACACGAGCGAGTTTATTACCCCCCCCCCCAGCACCCTGCCTCTGCCCACGCAGCAGTGGAGCGTGGCGGGGTGGAGGAGGAGCGTGGCGGGGTGGCGTGTGGGTGTCCCGGTTGTTTTTCGGCGACCTCTTGGTAGTGGCCCCTTCCGCAGCAGGGACGCGGGCGAGCCATTGCGGGGCTGCGCCTTCACCTGTTGCCCTGCTCAGGTCCCCCGATGCGTCCCGCACGGCGCTGTCCGAGTCGCTGTTGGCGAACGCCGACGAGGCCGTCACGGTGGTGCCCTCGGGGCAGCGTGGCCACATCTCGCGAGCTCGGCCGTCTTTGTCTCTCCACTGCTGATGCGCACCGCGCCGCGCTCATGGCCTGTTGCGTAACGCGGCGTCGGTGATTTTTCTCACTTCACTTTCATCGATCTCAGTGACAACCCCCAAAGGAACTCGCGCGCCTCTCGTGTTACGCAACTGGCCACAAGTTTTCCTTTCGGGCCGAGTCGACCTAGTGGACGCACAGGCCGCGTTGGCCGTGCGCAGCCCCCCCCCCTGCCCCGACGACCCACTGCTGGATGAGGGCCTCCACCTCGCCGTACAGGTCGTGGAGGTTTTTATTTTGACCATACTTCACCACGCTGGTCAGTGCGGGTTGGTGAAGGCCGGAAGCACAAGACAAGAAGAGCTTCTGCTGCCCACAGCGCAGCCCCGCAGCAGCAGCAGCCTATACCACCTGCCACAGCCTATAGCACCTGGTACAGCCTATAGCACCTGCCACAGCCTATAGCACCTGGTACAGCCTATAGCACCTGCCACAGCCTATAGCACCTGCCACAGCCTATAGCACCTGCCACTGCCTATAGCACCTGCCACAGCCTATAGCACCTGCCACAGCCTATAGCACCTGGTACAGCCTATAGCACCTGCCACAGCCTATACCACCTGCCACAGCCTATAGCACCTGGTACAGCCTATAGCACCTGCCACAGCCTATAGCACCTGCCATTGCCTATAGCACCTGGTACAGCCTATAGCACCTGCCACAGCCTATAGCACCTGGTACAGCCTATAGCACCTGCCACAGCCTATAGCACCTGCCACAGCCTATAGCACCTGGTACAGCCTATAGCACCTGCCACAGCCTATAGCACCTGTTCCGTTGTCACCGCCTCACGCGTCAGTCGACTCCCGCCCCTCACCCCGTGAGGCGTTGCTTGTGGGCCGCTGATGGGGGTCCAGGGCCCCCCTTCTCTCTCCCCCCCCTTCCTACCCCCTCCCCCCATCACCCCCCCCCCATCACCCCCCCCCCATCACCCCCCCCCCCATTTTCTACCCCTCCCAACGCCCCCTCCCCTCCGCCCGCCCGCCCGCGTCTCGTAATGCGCTCTCATCATTCATCTCGGCGTGACACGCGGTTCGATGAGGAGGAGGAGGAGCTGGGAGGGAGCGAAAGGCAGGGAGGGAGGAAGAGACAGATTGAGGAGGAGATGGAGAGAGGGAGAGATGGAGAGAGGGGCAGAGTAAGAGACGGAGTGATCCATTTCCAAGTGCTCCACCCCGAGTGATCCACGAGTGGTTCGCGGGTGAGGGCTCGGAGTGATGACGATGTTGCTGTTGATGATGAACAACTCCGCTCACGTGAGCAGCACAGTGCGCCACGAGACAGGGGGGAGGGGTGTGGAAGAGAGGTGGGGGAAGGGGGGGCCTGATGATTAATTTAATTAAGGGGGTCATTAGGAGGAGGCACCGTGCGCACTACTTTCACGCCACGGAACGAATTCCGCCGCGCAAATCGCGGCCTCCAGTGGCGAGAATCCACTCGCGCGGGCCGCGTGGTGCAGGGTGAACTTCTTTCGCACGCCCCGTGGAATAGCGGCGATATTCAAACTGGAACAACGGTACACGCCTGGGAACCACGTGGAGAGGCGGGGAGAGGAGCACGTGGACGAGAGAACACGCGCGCACGTGAGGGACTTGGTGGGACACCGAACCGAGTTGCTGAACCAGCTCCCGGCACGTGGAGCGAAACGCCGGACATTATTTTGAACAGCACGTGGGTCTAGCCCGCAAGCACATTGAGAGAGCTCCGTCCACCCAGGAGCAATCCCCCCAGCCCCTCCCACCTCCTCCTCCCTTAACTCCCCCCCCCCCCCCCACTTCGCAGCCGCCCCCCACCAACTTCCTGAATCAAGTCGTGGCACGAGAACATTTTTGATTCGGCGCTTTCGTTGCTGTCGCCAGGGCCATCAGCACGCAGGGAGGCGCTGCTGCTGCTGCCGCTGCTGCTGCTGCTTGAGACAAGGAGCCGCCGTGGGGCCACAGGCGGGCGGCAGCGCTGGGTGCGTGGCTTAGCCGAGGGGCACCCCCAGTGGCAGCTACCCCTGTGTTGCACAAGGCCACCGTCGCGACGGAAGCCGCCGCTGTGTTTCACGAAGAGAGACGGGGTCGCCGCGGGGTTCCAGCTCTGAGACTCGCGGGACGACTTGACTAATTGGGGACCGCGGCGTCAGATCGCGTCGCTTCCCCCGCTTCCGAATCGCGTCACGGGATCCGTCCACTCGGTACGCACGCCGCGGGTTCCCAAGTGACAGTCCTGGCGACACCACGCGCCCCATTTACCCACTGACTGCCCTGACTGCTCCCCGTTCAAATACTCGTGAACTCGTTCTGTGCTGCACGCGCCAGATGATTGATAAACACGTCCCACGTGACGCGCTAAGCAATCAGCGCTGTTTGAGACTCGTGGAACACGTGCACACACACACGTGGAACACGTGCACACACACATGGAACAAAGATCAAAGATCCCCCATATAGCCTTAACAGACTGTAACGGCAAGTGCTGTTAGCGAGCACCTATGAAGGCCAGAACGGTACACGAGGGGGTGGGTGGCCAGCACCACGCCCGACCACACACGCGTGGAACACGTGCACACACGCGTGGAACACGTGCACACACACGTGGAACATGTACACACACACACGTGGAACATGTACACACACACGTGGAACACGTACACACACAAACGTGGAACACGTGCACACACACACGTGGAACACGTGCACACACACACGTGTAACACGTGCACACACACGTGGAACACGTGCACACACACGTGGAACACGTGCACACACACGTGGAACACGTGCACACACACACACACACGTGTAACACGTGCACACATACGTGGAACACGTGCACACACACGTGGAACACGTGCACACACACACACACGTGTAACACGTGCACACACACGTGGAACACGTGCACACACACGTGGAACATGTACACACACACGCGCGCATTCAGATCTCAATCTGAATCGTCTCTTTCAACGCAGACAGCGTTGATTGCTTAGTGCGTCACGTGGGACGTGTTTAACAATCATCGGGCTTGTGCAGCGTGTATTTGATTGGGGGAGGAGTGAATGGGAAAGACGGAGCGTGGGGGGTGGGGGAGGGGCGGCGATGACTGCAGTTTAGGAAACCCTGTCGTGCGAAGTAGGCTAGGGGGGTAATACACCCACAGCATTGACCAGGGCGGGCACGGGGCTCGCACCGCGACCCCCCCCCCCTCTCTCTCTGTGCCTGCGCAGAGAGAGTCTCTGAGTGCCGCTGCAAAGGGAGGTTCATTAGGGGCGGACAGCGCACACGTGCGGGGCAATCACCGCGTAATTACACCGCCCGCGCTCTCCCCCTGGCCTCTCTGACCCCCCTACCCCCTCTCTCTCCCCCTACCCCCTCTCTCCCCCTACCCCCTCTATTCCCCTACCCCCATCTCTCTCCCCCTACCCCCCTCTCCCCCCGCTTCTCTTGCCCCCCTCCCTCTCTCGCCTCCCTCTCTCTCCCCCCTCTCTCTCTCAGACGCAAATTACTGCACCGTGAGAATGAATGGGCGCATTTGTTAAACCGGCCAATCTCTCTCTCGCGCCCTCTCCCTCTCTCTCTCTGTCTCCCTCGATCTCGCTCTCACCCGCTCTCTCATCCCTCCCTCTCTTCCCACCTCCTCTCTCTCTCTCTCGTCCCTCTTCTTTCTCATCCACCCTTCGCTCCCACAAACTCTCCCCTTCTCTCTCTCATCTTCATCGCTCCCACGGTCTCTCTCTCTCTCCTACTTTCTCAATCTCTCATCCATCCCTTCCTCGTTACCTCTCCCGTGTGTCCATCTCCTCTCTCTCTCTCATTCGTCTCATATGTTTTTCTCACTCCATGTCTCCCTCCTCTCTCACCCTCTCTCCATCTCCCGCCATCATTCTCTCTGTCACCCCCCCCCAACACTACTGGACATGTGAAAAAAAGCTTTATAGCTCATCGGATTCCTCCATTATAAATACATATTCTGATTGTGATCTGTCCTACTCCCTCTCTCCCCACCTACCCTCTCATCCCTCTCGTTTCTCTCTCTCTCTCTCTCGAGATGATGATGATGATGGCATTGAGCACTCCGCATCATCACCACCCCCTGTGTCTGGGCCCGGTGACTTCGTCTCAACCGTCGGACCCGTTCCACGTGCGGCCTTCGAAGGGGCCGGGGTTCCCGCTGGAGTTCACCGCGACACGGGCCCCACGCACGCGGGCCCCACGCACAAGGGGCCGCTGTGCGCAAATTGTCGGAAGTGTTTCGAGAGCGAAGCGAATTCTTGTGAGCAGCTTCCACAGCAACGAAGTCGGAGGAGACAAAAGGGGGGGGCAGAGATGATGATGATGATGCCTCTCCCCGCCCCCACAAAGCGGGAGGGGGGGCACGGGGGGGGGGAGTTTGCGTGATGACCGCTCGAGATGGTGCGCAGGCATTGAGAGTGGCGGCGAGTCGGGCGTCACGTGTCCTCGTGTGGACATCCGGCGAGTGGACGGGCAGATCCACACCCTCGCTCAACGTAGAAAGATCCCCCGATAGCCTGACACAGACTTTTGCGTAAAGTGTTGTAAGCGAGCAGCAGCTATGAAGGGCGACACGGCACACGAGGGGGTTGGGTGGCCAGCACCACGCCCGGTCGCCTTTGTCTCCCCAGTGGCCATGTTTATACACCGCACTAGTTAGTCATTTAAGGCTGAGTCGACCTAGGGGAGGCCCAGGACCGATTCAGATATTCGTCACTGGTGTTGGACGTGAGCGGGAATCGAACTCGGGTTGCAGGCTTCGTAGCATCCCAATGGTCTGTTTAGGCGATACGGTTGTGGTGGTGGTAGTGAAGTTGGTGATGTTGATTCTGTATCTCGGCTAACTCGGTATGTTCATCATATGAAGGTGAACTCTGTCATCACTTATGACGGCAAATATCCAGTGGATGATTTCCTCTCGAACGCTGCTCGGCTCGCTTGGAGTCGACACTTCTCGACGCAAGGCACTACCACGACAATGCAAGGTATACGCCTATCCATAACAATCCTTGTTTTGTCATTATGTTACCCTACATCCATGCATACGATCGTTGTATAGCAGGTGCTATACAACTATTCACAACGCGGAGCTCCGGCCTCAATAGACGCTCGCAAACCGCAGGCGCTTTGTGGACAGCTGCGACTAGAGACGAGCCGAGGCGTGTGGTGGATGAAAGGACGCGGGGCGTGTCGGGGGTCGTGCGGCGCCTTTGAGGCTCCGCGTGGCGAGCGACCCCGCCACGCTCGCCGCCTCTGCTTGCGAAGCGGCAGCGGCCATTGTCATTCAATTCGGATGTTGCTAGTAAGCGCATACCATTCGTTACTAATGCGCTCATGCATAAACGCACGCGCGCGCGTGTGCGTGGATGTGGGGGGCTGATGTCTAGTGCAAGGCCGTAGCCATGGAGTCAACATTGGGGGGGACCAAATCTTCCTGGGGGTCCCAACCCAGAAAAATATCTAAATTTGAAAACTCATATCCTGCCTAAAATATAAAATAAAATAAAAACACTAACACATGGGATGGACTTTTTATTTATTTTTAACAACAATGTCTAATAGTGTATTGCATTACATTAGGGATTCATAAAGTACAACCATAACCACAATCATATAAACAGAAATCTATGCATTGATTTATATGAAGACAAGTCCAGATATTGTGGCCAAGGTTTAGCAAATTGTTGTTTTTATTTACATAGCATAGCAATTTTGTAATATATTGGGGGGGGGGACATTTTGAGCATATTTGAATATGGGGGGGACATTTTGAGCATATTTGAATATGGGGGGGGGTGTGTCCCCCCTCCCCCCATTATATATTATAATTACGGCCTTGGTCTAGTGTGTTCGTGGAGAGCGGTGGCGCAATGGTTAGCGCAATGCGATACGAACCCGGCTACCCGAGTTCGATTCCCATTCGCGGTCAACACCACTGCGTGTTGAACTTCTTTCGCACCGTACGTAGCCAGCCGTGCTCATCGAAGGTGCGTGACGGTTCAGATATTCAGCGACGAATATTTGAACCGGTCCGGGGCATCCCCTAGGTCGACGAGTACCGAGTGCGGTGTGTAGTAAACATCGCCACTGGGGAGACGAAGGCGGTCGGGCGTGGTGCTGGCCACCCACCCCATCATCGTCGTGAGCCGTGTCGGCCTTCATCGGTGCTGCTCGCCAACAGCACAAGGGGAGCGAACCTGGCGGGCGTCACCCGTCCACCGCTCTGGCCTCTCTGTTTACGTGCTGTGAAGAAGGCACATTGCCCGAAACGTCGCCGATTATGTATATGTCCTCTGAGGGCCACGGTGTTACTGAGCAACGTGTTGAGGTGGAGGTTGTTGTTGTTGGTGGAGGTTGTTGTTGTTGTTGGTGGAGGTTGTTGTTGTTGGTGTAGGTTGTTGTTGTTGGTGGAGGTTGTTGTTGTTGTTGGTGTAGGTTGTTGTTGTTGTTGTTGTTGCTGCTGCTGGTATGAACTCTATTCCTCAGCCCAACGTCTCGACGTGGACTTCTCCGATCACCTCCCGCAGAGTTCACTCGTTCCCATTCCACGTTACCACGACGGTGTCATCGAAAAACAACAAACACAAATCTGCGATTGGTTCTCACATTCTCTTGTTTAAACCGCTGCCTTCACCTGCCCAATCAAATACTCGGGGCGTGCAACGGAACTTCTGTGATGTCGCGGGTGTGAATGACGCTCAGGGTGTGAGTGGGGGGCACGATACGTGACCCCCCACCACACCCCACGCGTGGACTCTTCCCCACGTGTTGCTCGCATCTCAGGCACGCAATTTGCAGTCACCCGTCGCCATGCCAATGCGGTGAATGGGCTCCAGGGACTGGCCGTGCTTGAGCCAGGCGCGGTCCTAATGGGCGGGGTGAGCCCGAGCGGCGCTTCACGACTCCCCCGCGATCATCAATTTCGAGCACCGCAACTCCACGACGTCGGAGCTAATTGAAAATATCCGGCGTTGCTATCCGAGTTGAACAGCTGGCGGAACGTCACCGCTCATCCCACGCGGTTCCACTTCCCGTGCTATTCCGAGCGCGCGCCGCTATCAGTCTCTCTCGCCCTCCTTCTTTGCGCACTTTTCAGACGTGGTTCTACTTGAATTGTCAACAAGTTCCAGACGTCGCGTTGGCCGCGATTAGAAAACCCCGCGCGAAATCAAGCAGAGGGAGAGAGAGAGAGATGGATGCTGAGACGGCAACACACGCGGGCTGCAGAACGCGAGCAGGGTTAGAGGCGCGCCGTGGCTGGGATGGACACGTCTTAAGTCGTGGTCGAGACTAAGCACGGAGTAGCAGCCAGCCAATCATCAGTCAATCAGTCAAATCAATCAAGAGTCAGTCTGAAAGTAAATACATCGATCGGCATTCAAACGAGCAAATCAGTTCAGCAATATGATGAATCAGTCAATGAATCAATGAGCCGGGTAGTCAACTAGTCAGCGAACCGATCAGTCAAATAACCATGAAATCAGTGTGCCAACCGATCCATCAACCGACGCACGAGCCAAACGATAACACACTCAGTCACAAAGGTAAAGGCTCAGCGCTGCAATTGCTCGACCACTGCCTCTGCTGGTGGAAGGGGTCTCTGAGAGCTGCGAGAGAGCCCCTCTCGAGGGGGGGTTGGTCTCCTCTGCCACGCCCGCCAGACGTCTGGCAAGAGGAATTCAATCAATCGATCAACAGTTCAGCCCATGAATCATCAACACACCGATCTGTAGCCTTGACCAGTGGCACCGGGCGCCAACCCATGGGGACAATCGTCCCGCGGCCCCCCGGCGGCCGAGGGGATGAGGTGGCAAGGGAGGGGGGTCCTTGGGGAGCCGGGAGGGGGGTCCTTGGGGAGCCGGGAAGGGGGCTGAGCTGGCGATGTTGCTAGGCGCTGCTGCTGCTGCTGGCGTTATTGTAATAAATCGGAGTGAATTGGCTGTGACGCACAGCGAAGTCGTCATCGGCTTTTTCTTGGAAGTCCTCACAGATCCCACGAACTGCTGGCAGCCAACACCGCCGACTCGGCGTTTGCCGCCGCCGCTGCTGCCGCTGCTGGGCCACTCAGCACGAGGCGGGGGAGGGGCGCAGGGGAGGGGCGGGGCGGGGGGTTGGTGGATCACCCAAACACTTCCTGCACGAGTCGGGAGACTCCGCGATCCCGTCCTCGATGAACGAGACCAGCATCGACCTCATCTCTCATCATCGGATTGCAGCTGCGAGTTGGGAGGTCTGGTGGTGGCGCTTGTGGTGGTGGTGGTGGTTGTCGTGGTGATGGTTGTGGTGATCGTGGTTGTGGTGTTTACATCGCGGCGCCTGAGCTCCTGGTGGAGGACGATACAATTATAACCCGCACTCTACACACACCGCACGCGCCTGATGGTTGGTGCACAGGAATCGCCGTGCGTGCTGTGCGAGTTCACGTGGACCCACCACAACCCCCACCACAACCCCCACCACAACCTCCACCACAACCCCCACCACAACCCCCACCACAACCTCCACCACAACCTCCACAACTCCCACCACAACTCCCACCACAACCCCCACCACAACCCCCACCACAATTTCCACCACAACCCCCACCACAACCACCACCACAGCCCCCGCCACAACCCCCGCCACAACCACCACCGCAACCCCCACCACAACTCCCACCACAACCCCCACCACAACTCCCACCACAACCCCCACCACAACCTCCACCACAGCCCCCGCCACAACCCCCGCCGCAACCCCCACCGCAACCCCCACCGCAACCTCCACCACAACCTCCACCACAACCTCCACCACAACCCCCACCACAACCTCCACCACAACCTCCACCACAACCCCCACCACATCCTGCACCCCAATCGACCCCCTCCAGCACTCCCTTGCCCCCCCTCTCGCCCCTCCTCTTCACACAGGGGGCGCTGCGGCAGCAGGAGCCGTCAAGGGACTCGGGTTGCGTGAGGGGTGGGGAGGTGTTGCTGGTCAGTGCACCATCATCAACATCGTCAACATCATCAATATCGTCAACATCGTCACCATCATCGTCACTATCAGCAGCAGCAGCTGACAAATCCTCCTCTTATCGTCACCGCCACGAGGCGCCCACGCATCGGCCCAGGGCGAGGAGGCGGGGATCCCGTAGTGTCCCCAGTAGTCGCCCGCAGGGTGTACTACGGTAGCGGGCACGTGACGTCACTTCAGTGTGCCAGTGACGTCACTTCAATGTGCCAGTGTCGTCACTTCAATGTGCCAGTAACGTCACTTCAATGTGCCAGTGTCGTCACTTCAGTGTGCCAGTGACGTCACTTCAGTATGACAGTGACGTCACTTCAGTGTGACAGTGACGTCACTTCAGTGTGCCAGTGTCGTCATTTAAAGTTGCGCATTTTGATGTGACGTCACATTTTTCAAACCCCCCCCTCGTCACACATCGTCACAAATGTCTGACCCCCCCCCCCCCCTAGGTGCGTGACGTCATTTATGGACGGCCCAGGGGCGTCAGCTGAGTGGGGGGGGGCACGAGCAGTACGCGAGGCGAGAGAGCGAGGCGCTCACGCGGGTTTGAGTTAAATAACATCACTCTGGGGGGGGAGCGGTGGCGCAGTGGTGAGCGCCCCTTGCCTTGCAGCTTCACCCTCCTCACAGTCACCATCAGCCACGATCGATCCACTGCTGGAAGATGCCCCCCCCCACCCACGAGGCCGTCGCCACCTTTCGCGATCCTGCGATGCAACGATTCGAGGCGGCTCCCAGCGCCTTCCCCACCGACATCTGTTTGGGATCTCCACGTGAAGTCCCCGCGTGTGAAATCCCAGTGACCAGTCAATGACCCAGTCAATGAGATGTTGGGTGGAGCGGTGGGGTAATGGTGAGCGCACTGAAACCGGCGATCCGAGTTCGATTGCAAGCCACGGCTGACATCAGTGGCAAGTTGTAGTGCATTAGGCGTGGTGACGTGTGCGAAATAAGGGAGCCAGGTTCTCATCCAGCAGCGGATTGGCATCCATCACTAGGACCGCCACTGCCTTGTGATGCAAAGGCGGCCGTGACGGAAGCGGCACGCGCGTCAGTGGCTGCTTCTGATGAGCCACGCGGGGGCGCTGAGGAGGGGGGAGGAGGTGTGGGGGTGGTGGAGGATGATGAGGGAGGGGGTGAGGTGAGGGGTGAGGGTTGGGGTGAGGGTTTGGGGTGAGGGGAGGGGCTGTTGGGGTGAGGGGAGGGGCTGTTGGGGTGATTGTAAGTCGCTAATGACTGCGCGGGGCTTGAGTGAGCACCACGGCAGATGCCTCCACTGCTCCGTGTTTACACACAGAGACGACACAGCAGACAAAGATCCCCCGCATAGCCTTAGCAGACTTTCGGGGCAAGTGCTGTTCGCGAGCACCTATTAAGGGCGGCACAGCACACGAAGGGGTGGGTGGTCAGCACCACGCCCCGACCACCTTTGTCTCCACAATGGCGATGTTTACGCACCGCACCAGGTACTTATTTGAGGCTGAGGCGACCTAGGGGAGGCCCAGGACCGGTGAAGATCATCGTCACTGGTGTTGGCCGTGAGCGGGGATCGAACTCGGGTCGCCAGGTTCGTAGCGCAGCGCGCTAACCGCTACACTACCGCTCCCCACACACAGGGACACACAAAGGGACACACAGACACACACAGAGACACACAGAGACACACAGACACACACACAGACACACACAGACACACACACAGACACACACACAGAGAGACACACACAGACACACACAGAGACACACACAGACACACACAGAGACACACAGAGACACACAGAGGGACACACACAGGCACACACAGGGACACACACACAGACACACACAGAGAGACAAAACACAGAGACACACACAGGGACACATACAGAGACACACACAGAGACAACAACAACAACTGCCATTCGTCACTAAGTGGCGGTGACGTCACCACGACGCTTGTGCCAGGCCAAGTGCACCTTGAGGCCACG
>NC_136295.1:13910227-14007727 GCF_964198595.1 Lampetra fluviatilis
GGATGTCCTGCGCTGACTCATCGCTGTGTGTCACACGTGCCACTTCAAATTACAGGATTTCCTCTGCTGAATCTGTGCTTTCAGTCAGAGTTGACTGTTTATATGTTTCAAGAAATAAAATAACGGTGTCGTAATAATGGGGCACGCAGTGACTCTTTATTGGGCTTTTGTAATTAATAAGACAATGAAAGACATTTATATTTTTGTCATGATAATCTACTCCCTGTTTTCTATTTACCTATCAACTGTGTGTTTGCTTTTCATGTATTTGTAAATAACAATTTTAATTTTTTACATGTGGTGTTTCCGTCGTTGTTAAGCTGTCACGAGCGCGCTGTGCATACAGGTGGATATCGTCCCCCAGTAGGGAGCAACGCTCCTCCGTGTCATCCCACTTGAGTAGTTTGCAGTGTCAGTAACAAATTTCGCAAATTGTGATTGTGACACTGGAAACGAACCGTGAACCTCTATGACAAGCGGCACGCGCGCTATCGCCGGGTCGCGTCATTGCCTCATGTCACCATGAAACGTGATTGTCCTGGTTTAGAGACACAGACAGTTGTGAAAATGTCAAATGGCTGCGAGACTTGGTTACAAAAGCACGAACTTACTCCTTAATCACTATTAGACGGCATTACAGGTTTAAGACGCTTACGAAGATTTCCTCGACAATGTCGCTTGTGTTTGCTGGTCAGGTGGCTCAGCGGTCGAGTGAGCGGGTTGTAAGTTAATATCCTGGTTGGGGGATTGACTCAGCCCCTCGTCCTTCCGGTGTGGATTAAATATGTACCAATTTGTGGGAATTCAACAGGTGTTATCCTTGGAGAAATGTATAGGTTATAGATTTAAAATCTTCATCTATTTGTCAATGGACACCCTGATGAAAGGGAATTTACATTTGGAATATAAAAATTAAATATAAATAAATAATTGCTTCCTACCATAGGAATGTGGAATATCCATCACTGGCTCAGGACTGTAAACGGGAGATGATCACCGCCTCAGTGGGCTTAGTCCAACAAACAGCGAGCATGTGTACGGTCTGGCTCGTCCGCTGTTGTTTGTCAGATGTACGAGAAAGGCAATGGAATAGCAATGGTGAGCGAGTGTGGGTGAAGTGAGACGGCGTCTCCCCGCGTGCGTGGGGCAGGTGAACGGGCTGGACGTGACGAGTCGCACGCAGGAGGAGGTGGTGGCGATTCTGCGCAGCACCAAACTTGGCGGCTCCGTCGACTTGCTGGTCTCGCGCCACCACGACGTCTCCCTCTCCCCAGATGATCCGGTGCGTGTGGGGCATGAGGGGAGAGTGTGGGGGGGAGTGTGGGGAGAGGGAGAGTGTGGGGGGGAGTGGGGGAGAGTGTGGGGAGAGGGGAGAGTGTGGGGGAGAGTGTGGGGCATGAGGGGAAACTGTGGGGGAGAGTGTGGGGAGAGGGGAGAGTGTGGGGGAGAGTGTGGGGGAGAGTGTGGGGAGAGGGGAGAGTGTGGGGGGAGGGGGAGAGTGTGGGGGAGAGTGTGGGGAGAGGGGAGAGTGTGGGGGGAGGGAGAGTGTGGGGGAGAGTGTGGGGCATGAGGGGAAACTGTGGGGGAGAGTGTGGGAGAGGGGAGAGTGTGGGGGGAGGGGAGAGTGTGGGGGAGAGTGTGGGGAGAGGGGAGAGTGTGGGGGGAGGGGAGAGTGTGGGGGAGAGTGTGGGGGAGAGGGGAAACTGTGGGGGAGAGTGTGGGGGAGAGGGGAGAGTGTGGGGGGAGGGGAGAGTGTGGGGGAGAGTGTGGGGGGAGGGGGAGAGTGTGGGGAGAGTGTGGGGGAGAGTGTGGGGGGAGGGGAGAGTGTGGGGGAGAGTGTGGGGAGAGGGGAGAGTGTGGGGGGAGGGGAGAGTGTGGGGGAGAGTGTGGGGAGAGGCGAAACTGTGGGGGAGAGTGTGGGGAGAGGGGAGAGTGTGGGGGGGAGGGGAGAGTGTGGGGGAGAGTGTGGGGGAGAGTGTGGGGGAGAGTGTGGGGGGAGAGTGTGGGGGGGAGGGGGAGAGTGTGGGGGGGAGGGGGAGAGTGTGGGGGGAGGGGAGGAGTGTGGGGGGGAGGGGAGAGTGTGGGGGGAGAGTGTGGGGAGAGGGGAAACTGTGGGGGAGAGTGTGGGGAGAGGGGAGAGTGTAGGGGGAGGGGAGAGTGTGGGGGGAGGGGAAACTGTGGGGGAGAGTGTGGGGAGAGGGGAGAGTGTGGGGGGAGGGGAGAGTGTGGGGGGAGGGGGAGAGTGTGGGGGGAGGGGAGAGTGTGGGGGGAGGGGAGAGTGTGGGGGAGAGTGTGGGGAGAGGGGAAACTGTGGGGGAGAGTGTGGGGAGAGTGTGGGGGGAGAGGGGGGGAGAGTGTGGGGGGGGGGAGAGTGTGGGGAGAGTGTGGGGGAGAGTGTGGGGGGAGGGGAGAGTGTGGGGGAGAGTGTGGGGTGAGGGGGAGAGTGTGGGGGAGGGGAGTGGGGGGAGAGTGTGGGGGAGAGTGTGGGGGAGTGTGGGGAGAGGGGAGTGTGGGGGGGAGGGGAGGTGTGGGGGAGAGTGTGGGGGAGAGTGTGGGGGAGTGAGGGGGAGTGTGTGGGGAGTGGGGGGAGAGTGTGGGGGGAGTGTGGGGGGAGGGGAGGTGTGGGGGGGAGGGGAGAGTGTGGGGGGGAGAGTGTGGGGGAGAGTGTGGGGGGAGAGTGTGGGGGGGTGGGGAGAGGGTGTGGGGGGAGGGGAGAGTGTGGGGGAGAGTGTGGGGGGAGGGGAACTGTGGGGGAGAGTGTGGGGAGAGGGGGAGAGTGTGGGGGAGGGGAGAGTGTGGGGGGAGGGGGAGTGTGGGGGGAGGGGAGTGTGGGGGAGGGGAAGTGTGGGGGGTGGGGAGAGTGGGAGTGGGAGAGTGTGGGGGGAGGGGAGAGTGTGGGGGGAGGGGAGGTGTGGGGGGAGAGTGTGGGGGGAGGGGAGAGTGTGGGGGAGAGTGTGGGGGAGAGTGTGGCGGGAGGGGAGAGTGTGTGGGGAGAGGGGAGAGTGTGGGGAGAGGGGAGAGTGTGGGGGGAGGGGAGAGTGTGGGGGGAGAGTGTGGGGAGAGGGAATGTGGGGGGAGTGTGGGGAGGGGAGAGTGTGGGGGGAGGGGAGGTGTGGGGGAGAGTGTGGGGGAGAGTGTGGGGGAGTGTGGGGGAGAGTGTGGGGGAGTGTGGGGAGAGTGTGGGGGAGAGTGTGGGGAGAGTGTGGGGGGAGAGTGTGGGGGAGATGTGGGGGGAGGGGAGAGTGTGGGGGGAGGGGAGAGTGTGGGGGGGGGGAGGTGTGGGGGGAGGGGAGAGTGTGGGGGGAGAGTGTGGGGGGAGGGGAACTGTGGGGGAGAGTGTGGGGAGGGGGGGTGTGTGGGGGAGGGGAGAGTGTGGGGGAGAGTGTGGGGGAGGAATGTGGGGGGGTGTGGGGGAGGGGAGAGTGTGGGGGGGGGGTGTGGGGGGGGGGGTGTGGGGGGGAGGGGGAGTGTGGGGGGGTGGGGGAGTGTGGGGGTGAGGGTGGGGAGGGGAGAGTGTGGGGGGAGGGGGAGTGTGGGGGGAGGGGAGGTGTGGGGGGGTGAGTGTGGGGAGGGGAGAGTGTGGGGGGAGAGTGTGGGGGAGAGTGTGGGGGGAGGGGGAGTGTGTGGGGGGGGGGAGTGTGGGGAGGGGAGTGTGGGGGGGGTGAGGTGTGGGGGGAGTGGTGGGGGAGGGGGGGTGTGTGGGGGAGAGTGTGGGGGGAGAGTGTGGGGGGAGGGGAGAGTGTGGGGAGGTGTGGGGGGAGGGGAGGTGTGGGGGTTGTGGGGGGGGGGAGTGTGGGGGGAGTGTGGGGGGAGGGGAGAGTGTGGGGGAGTGTGGGGGGAGGGGGAGTGTGTGGGGGAGTGTGGGGGGGGTGGGGGTGTGGGGGGGGGTGTGGGGGGTGGGGAGTGGGTGGGGGGGTGTGGGGGAGGGGTGTGTGTGGGGGGGGTGTGTGGGGGGAGGGGAGGTGTGGGGGGGGAGGTGTGGGGTGGTGTGGGGGTGGGGGTGTGGGGGGGGTTGTGTGGGGTGTGGGGAGAGTGTGGGGGGGGGGGAGTGTGTGGGGGGAGAGTGTGGGGGGGGGGAGAGTGTGGGGGAGAGTGTGGGGGGTGGGGAGAGTGTGGGGGGGGAGTGTGGGGGGGGGGGAGTGTGGGGGGGTGTGGGGTGGGGGGGGTGTGGGGGGGAGTGTGGGGGGGGGAGTGTGGGGGGGGGGGGGTGTGGGGGGGAGGTGTGGGGGGAAGGGGAGAGTGTGGGGGGTGTGGGGGGAGGGAGTGTGGGGGGGGGTGTGTGGGGGGGTGGGGGTGTGGGGGGGGGTGTGGGGGGGTGGGGAGAGTGTGGGGGGAGAGTGTGGGGGAGGGGAGGTGTGGTGGGGAGTGTGGGGGGGGGGAGTGTGGGGGGTGTGGGGGAGGTGTGGGGGGTGGGGAGGTGTGGGGGGGTGTGGGGTGGGGGGGGTGTGGGGGGGGTTGGGGGGAGTGTGGGGGAGTGTGGGGGAGGGGAGTGTGGGGGAGAGTGTGGGGAGGGGGGTGTGGGGGGGGTGTGTGGGGGAGGGGAATGTGGGGGGGTGTGGGGGGTGGGAGAGTGTGGGGGAGAGTGTGGGGGGGGGGGGTGTGGGGGGTGTGGGGGGAGTGTGTGGGGAGGGGGGGAGTGTGGGGGGGTGTGGGGGGGTGTGGGGGGGTGTGGGGGGAGGGGGGGTGTGGGGTGTGGGGGAGTGGGGAGAGTGTGGGGGGTGGGGAGGTGTGGGGGGAGGGGGGAGAGTGTGGGGAGGGGGTTGTGGGGAGAGTGTGGGGAGAGGGGGAGTGTGGGGGAGGGGGAGGTGTGGGGGGAGTGTGGGGGGAGGGGGAATGTGGGGGGGTGTGGGGGGGGGAGAGTGTGGGGGAGGTGTGGGGAGAGGGGAGAGTGTGGGGGGATGGGAGAGTGTGGGGGAGGGAGAGTGTGGGGGAGGGGAGGTGTGGGGAGGTGTGGGGGAGGGGTGAGTGTGGGGGGAGGGGGGAGGTGTGGGGGGAGAGTGTGGGGGGAGGGGAACTGTGGGGGAGAGTGTGGGGAGAGGGGAGAGTGTGGGGGAGAGTGTGGGGGGAGGGGAGAGTGTGGGGGAGAGTGTGGGGAGAGGGGAGAGTGTGGGGAGAGGGGAGAGTGTGGGGGGAGGGGAGAGTGTGTGGGGAGAGTGTGGGGGGGAGGGGAGAGTGTGTGGGGAGAGTGTGGGGGGAGAGTGTGGGGGGAGGGGAGAGTGTGTGGGGAGAGTGTGGGGGGAGGGGAGAGTGTGTGGGGGAGTGTGGGGGGGAGGGGAGAGTATGTGGGGAGGTGTGGGGGGAGGGGAGAGTGTGGGAGGAGAGTGTGGGGGGAGGGGAGAGTGTGTGGGGGAGTGTGGGGGGGGAGTGTGGGTGTGGGAGTGTGGGGGGAGAGTGTGGGGAGAGGGGAGGGTGTGGGGGAGGTGTGGGGAGAGGGGAGAGTGTGGGGGGAGGGGAGAGTGTGGGAGGAGAGTGTGGGGGGAGGGAGAGTGTGGGGGGAGAGTGTGGGGGGAGAGTGTGGGGAGAGGGGAGAGTGTGGGAGTAGAGTGTGGCGGGAGGGGAGAGTGTGTGGGAGGAGTGTGGGGGGAAGGGAGGGTGTGGGGGGAGAGTGTGGGGAGAGGGGAGAGTGTGGGGGAAGGGGAGAGTGTGGGGGGAGAGTGTCAGGGGAGGGGAGAGTGTGGGAGGAGAGTGTGGGGGGAGGGGAGAGTGTGGGGGGGAGAGTGTGGGGAGAGGGAGAGTGTGTGGGGAGAGTGTGGGGGGAGGGGAGAGTGTGTGGGGAGAGTGTGGGGGGAGGGGAGAGTGTGGGGGAGAGTGTGGGGGGAGAGTGTGGAGGGAGGGGAGAGTGTGTGGGGAGAGTGTGGGGGGAGGGGAGAGTGTGTGGGGAGAGTGTGGGGGGGGGGAGAGTATGTGGGGAGAGTGTGGGGGGAGGGGGAGGTATGTGGGGAGAGTGTGGGGGGAGGGGAGGTGTGGGAGGAGAGTGTGGGGGGAGGGGAGAGTGTGGGGGGGAGAGTGTGGGGAGGGGGAGAGTGTGGGGGGAGGGGAGAGTGTGTGGGAGAGTGTGGGGGGGGGGAGAGTGTGGGGGGGTGGGAGAGTGTGTGGGGAGAGTGTGGGGGGAGGGTGAGAGTGTGGGGGGAGAGTGTGGGGGGAGAGTGTGGGGAGAGGGGAGAGTGTGGGAGGAGAGTGTGGGGGAAGGGGAGAGTGTGGGGGGAGAGTGTGGGGAGAGGGGAGAGTGTGGGGGGAGAGTGTGGGGGGAGGGGAGAGTGTGTGGGGAGGTGTGGGGGGAGGGGTGGAGTGTGGGGGGAGAGTGTGGGAGGAGAGTGTGGGGGAAGGGGAGAGTGTGGGAGGGAGTGTGGGGGAAGGGGAGAGTGTGGGGGGGAGAGTGTGGGGAGAGGGGAGAGTGTGTGGGGAAGTGTGGGGGGAGGGGAGAGTGTGGGAGTAGGTGTGGGGGGAGGGGAGAGTGTGGGAGGAGAGTGTGGGGGAGGGGAGAGTGTGTGGGGAGAGTGTGGGGGGAGGGGAGAGTGTGGGGAGGAGAGTGTGGGGGGAGAGTGTGGGGGGAGAGTGTGGGGAGAGGGGAGAGTGTGGGAGGAGAGTGTGGGGGGAGAGTGTGGGGGGAGAGTGTGGGGGGAGAGTGTGGGGGGAGGGGAGAGTGTGTGGGGAGAGTGTGGGGGGAGGGGAGAGTGTGGGGGAGAGTGTGGGGGGAAGGGGAGAGTGTGGGAGGAGAGGAGAGTGTGGGGGGGAGAGTGTGGGGGGAGAGTGTGGGAGGAGAGTGTGGGGGGAAGGGGGAGGTGTGGGAGGAGAGTGTGGGGAGAGGGGAGAGTGTGGGGGGAGAGTGTGGGAGGAGAGTGTGGGGGGAGGGGAGAGTGTGTGGGGGGTGTGGGGGGAGGGGAGAGTGTGGGAGGAGAGTGTGGGGAAGGGGAGAGTGTGGGAGGAGAGTGTGGGTGGAGGGTGTGGGGGGAGAGTGTGGGGGGGAGAGTGTGGGGGAGAGTGTGGGGGGAGAGTGTGGGGGGAGAGTGTGGGGGGAGAGTGTGGGGGGAGAGTGTGGGGGGGAGAGTGTGGGGGGGAGAGTGTGGGGGGAGAGTGTGGGGGGGGTGTGGGAGGGGAGGAGTGTGGGAGGAGAGTGTGGGGAGAGGGGAGAGTGTGGGAGGAGAGTGTGGGGGGAGGGGAGAGTGTGTGGGGAGAGTGTGGGGGGAGGGGAAGTGTGTGGGAGAGGGGAGAGTTGTGGGGGGGAGAGTGTAGGGAGAGGGGAGAGTGTGGGGGGAGAATGTAGGGAGAGGGGAGAGTGTGGGGGGAGAGTGTAGGGAGAGGGGAGAGTGTGGGGGGAGAGGGGAGAGTGTGGGGGGAGAGTGTGGGAAGAGGGAAGTATTGAAGGGACTGTCGGGGACCGTGTCTCCATTTTCAATCCAAAACACTGCTTCCACCAAGGGTACAACCCTCCCGGCGATGTTGTTGTAACTGCCGGTCCCTTGTAGCACAGACTGGCATTAACCACGCCGTGCATCAGGCGAGCTCCCGACTTCTGCTCCCTCCCGACTACTGCTCCCTCGCTCCCAGCTCCGCCGACCGCCCCTCCTGACCTCCACCGTGAGGAGTATGCGACCTGTGCCCCGCATCGGGCGAGACACGTACACTTGGACCCCTGGTCACCGGCGACGATTTATACTCAAAATGTTGAGCTCACTTGTTGAAAACAGGCCCAGAACGTCAAGCGGTCAGCAATAAATTCCACACCTTTCTTGAATTCGGGGAGGTTATTTACTTTTAAGAGCTTGGGGACAAGAAACGGTGGGAGAGAACTCAATGTTTGGGTGATGTGAGGGAAGGAGCAGAAAGAGAAGTGAGGTGACCGGCAGAATATGGAGTGAGATGAAAGAGTGGTAGACCGAGTCCTCAACATGGGTGGAGGAATCCACAAGTGAAGTTGCTGTTTTTGAGTACCTATTAACGTTGGCATGACACACGAGGGAGTGGTGTGCCCAGTACCATTCCTGGTTGCTTTTGTCTCCCTCGTAGTGATGTTCACACATTGCAACAAGTACTCTTTTATGGCTGAGTTGATCTAGGTTTGGTCCAGGACCGCTTCAGATAATCACCACTTAGGTGACTGGGTTTGTAGTGAAGTGGGAAAACCACTGCGCTTCCGCTTCACCTAAGAGACGCACAAACTCACGCAGACACACACTCGAACCGACACGCGCACGCTCGCGCAGATACGCTAGACATGCCAGACATGCAGGAGGCGGCTCAGCGTGTGGGATGTGACACGCTCGCACACGGCACACGGCACAGACGCGCTCGGCACGGGGCACGACACGCAGACACGTGGGAGGCAACCGGCATGGCACGCAGGAAACGGGAGACACGCACGACACGAGGGACGCGGCGGGCACGACACGGCGCGCCCTGTCGCTAGCTCAGGTACGGCGCCGCTCTCCCACGGGGCTTGTTCTCGGTCTATTTTTTCCTGCCCCGCGTGGCTCTCCCACTCATTTAACCGTCCCTCCCAGAGAGATGCCAGATGCGGCTCGGTCGCTGCACAATGCGTTGTGGGCCAATCACAAGTGCGTGTGTTGTTGATGCAGTCTTCACACAGCAACGCGCGTGCGCCTATTTCTGTGTTGCCTCAAGAAAAGGACGTTTCTGTTGGCAGTGGTGCACAGCCCAATAAACAACTGAACACGTTGGTCAATAAGCTTTGAGATATTCATAGGGAAACCTTTTAATAAGCGATGTTTTGTACAATATTCCTTTTTTCGTTTATGCTGTGAAGGACGATTGCCTGGAATGCCGCCTATTATATATTTTTCCTGTTAGAGCCAAAGTATAATTTATGACCGTAATGAGTTTTTGTTTTGTTTATAGTCTTCTAGGAATCCTCAGGCTTCTTTGACTTCCCATTGTCTGGAACATGTGGTGATGTGTATATGTTGTTGTTGGGATTTCACACCACCTTATGCAATACACATTAAACACAGATGCCTGAGCACTGGCCCAATATGTAAAGTGACCAGTAACAAACTGCACTCTCAGAGTTGTATTTTATCGGGGTTCACACATTTTCTTAAGTGAGCAAGGATATTATAAGAGCTTGGAAAAAGAGACGATGGTAGGGAATTCGAAAGTGGAGCATTGCGAGGAAAGAACATTGTGGATGAGACAAAACCGATAGTGTCTGAGAGAGCGAGTCCTCAACACGGGTGACGTTTACGGAAATAAGCAATAACCACGGTCGTAGCAATAGCAGAGTGATCATAGGCACATCTACCAGCCTGGTGAAGTGTCCGATGCCTTATGGGCATGCAGAGTTTGTGTGAGTGTGACATGATGTGTGTGGATGTGTGTGTGTGCTCACTTGCAATTAACATCCTATGACTGCAACAACACCCTCCTTGGTGTGTGAGGGGGCAGTGGTGGTGAGTGGGCAGTGGTGGTGAAGGGGCAGTGGTGGTGAGTGGGCAGTGGTGGTGAGGGGGCAGTGATGGTGAGGGGGCAGTGGTGGTGAGTGGGCAGTGGTGGTGAGGGGGCAGTGGTGGTGAGTGGGCAGTGGTGGTGAGGGAGCAGTGATGGTGAGGGAGCAGTGATGGTGAGGGGCAGTGGTGGTGAGGGGGCAGTGGTGGTGAGGGGGCAGTGGTGGTGAGGGAGCAGTGATGGTGAGGGAGCAGAGATGGTGAGGGGGCAGTGGTGGTGAGGGAGCAGTGATGGTGAGGGGCAGTGGTGGTGAGGGAGCAGTGATGGTGAGGGGGCAGTGGTGGTGAGGGGGCAGTGGTGGTGAGGGGGCAGTGATGGTGAGGGGGCAGTGGTGGTGAGGGGGCAGTGGTGGTGAGGGAGCAGTGGTGGTGAGGGGGCAGTGATGTGTTTGGGGAAATTAATGAACTCTTAGCTACATCACATCCTAATAATTGGGAAGTCCAGTGCAATGGTATATTATAGCACACACACTCACTGGCAGATGGAGCTTTATTTCTAATTCACCATGAATGCCACTGAACAGACAGTTTCCCTTATTCTCAGAAATGTTAGTGATTTTAAACATAGGCGGGAGGTGTAGGGGTCGCCTCTGTAGATTTGTCTCCGTAATTACAGAACGCAGCCTCAAGCAAGTGTTCTGCACGAACAAAATAAATAGAAACACGACTCTGATGGAGACCTGAAAAATTATCCGATTCTCTTATGATTGTCTATTTGTGAATCTGGCATTACAAAGCAGAGAAGTGCTTAGGGACGGGAAGGAATGATGTGAGGATGCTGTGTTTCCATTCATATTGAAACAATACAAAAGCACACTGCTTCTGCCGCATTTATCACAGGGAGAGCCAGGATGTCTTGGATTTGTGAAAATCAAACAGTTGCCACTGAGTATCTATTTTGAGGCGATTAGCGCACTAATTGGTTAATGGATATGGGGCTGTTTCTTTCCCCTTTCCATGATGTGACATCTATGGGGTCACGTGAGTGTGACCATGAGCAGCTCCTGGTTTGTCCAGAGTTTCTGAGGTCTCTGGGAGGCCTGAATGAGGGCCCGTGGTTGAGTTTAAACAGCCACCAGTCGTTCAATGAAATAACAAAGTTGGCGTCATGCCTCCTGCGACGATGCCTTCATTTTTCATTCAATATCAGAAAGTTTGTGATTTACTGCTCAAATGAGCATTGAGGCGGTGCTTATTTCCTCTTCACAGCCCTGCGCCAGTAGTGGAAATTCCATATTCCTCTGGTGTGGCTGAGTCTATCCATAGGACAACCATTGTTAACTTCCTCACAAAATAGTAATCATGTTATATACCCTGGAGGATGATGGGCCAAGTTCATCCTCAGCCTAGGATTTGAACTAGTATCAAAATCTCTGATAAATGAGATCCTCAAGTAGTGTATAGCCCAGACTGGGTTGAACAGTAGAGGAACGTGGTGGTGGTGGTGGTGTGTTTACTAGATGTCTGCCACACACATTGAAAGTAAAGGCCCATGAAGCCTTGTTTACACAGTTGGCCAGTTCTGTTTAACTAACTGCATCTCATTTTACGTTTTACCTATGGGTGTTTGGAGGCTTTGGCTCTAAGGAAATAAGCCATATGACATACTCATGACAACAGAAAAACAGAATTAATTAACTGTTGAGATTCTTCGTGTTGAACCAATGCTGCTGAATTATGTGCTCCTCGAAGGCCATGTGGCTGATTGGATGAGACGTTTGGTTTTATTCTTTGGGTCTTTCGGTAGAGTCATGTAGATAGGTTCAAAGAAAATAAATAAAAACTACCACTTTTTTTTTTCTGATGAGGACCGCTTGTGTTGCTATTTTAACGTCATAGTTTGTTATTTTGTTTTAACCTATCTACGAGACTTTTACCGAAAGACCCTAAAAATATGAATTTTTGCAGTCACGAAAGCTTTAAGTCAAGATTTAGATGTTTGGTTGTCATTATTTTGTCACTTTCATTTGGCACAGTTATGCGTCCTCTTAATAAGTAACCGGCATGATTGAGAGGTTTAAGTAATTTGAGAGCTGCTGCTGTTACCACAGCAAAGTGATTGCTCCAGGAGGCAGAGTGCCCTGATGACCGACTCACAGATGCTACGGAGAGCAGTAAGCATGCCCCATGGGGAAATGGGTGCCACGCAAGCCGGCGCCGCCGCTGCTGCTGCTGCTGCACCCGGTATCTGTTCGAGGGCATTGTTTCGGAGCAGCCAGCGGCCGTTGTCTCAGAGTGGATGTGCAGGAGACCACCCAGTTATATTTTTTGCACTGTTTCTGAGCACAGGCCCAAAGGCCGGCAACAAAGAGCACTGTCTTGTTGGTAATAGGTTATGGGTTAACGCGTTTTTAGAATTGAGCAAATTTATTTTAAGAACTTGGGGAAAAGAGACGATGATAGGAGGCAATGCGAAGTGGAGTAGTGTGAGGAAAGATTCATAAAGAGAAGTGTTTTGAGCTGCAGTGGTGAGTGGGTCAGCGAGAGTGTGAGTGATTGAGCGGATGAGTTGCTGTGACCTACAGTTATGGTGGTTGGACGCAGCATGGATGAGACGAGACAGTCTGATTCTTGTAGGTTTATTTAATAAACAAGAAACACAAAGCTTAAAGCTAGAGTCGATGGGTATCGATATTTGCTTTCATGTTGTGAGCGATTCAGTGATGGTCTTACCGGCACGCTCCTGAGCCATAACGTGGATCCATCTGCCTCCTGCATTCGTATGGAAATCAACAGCACTGTTGAACTGTGCCATTCAACCGCCTCAATCAATAGAACGCAGCCTTGTAAATCACTGTCATTGCACGCTGCTTATTTAACATGTACGTTAAGTGTTCGGGTGTGATGTACGTTTAAGAAGCTCTGTGTTGGAGGTTCATGCGGCATGATTTTCAGAAATGAACTCAAAATGCCGAACTAGTGATAATTGTGTATGTGTGTGTGTATATACGTGGGGAGAGGTCGTGTAGTAGTTAGTGTGCTGCGCTATAAACCTGACGACTCGTTGGATTCTTGCTCATGGCCAACACCAGTGACGATTATCTGTACCGGCCTCGGGCCTCCCCTAGGTCGACTCAACATCAAATGAGTTGCAGTGTGTAATCATCGCCACTAGGGAGACAAAGGCGACCAGGTGTGGTGCTGGCCACCCACACGCTAATGTACCATGCCAGCCTTCTTTGGTGCTCACTCACAGCACTTGCTCCACAAACTGTTCAGCTATAAGCGGAACTTTGTCTTTCATATGTGTGTATATGTGGGGTGCGGTGGCACAGTGGTTAGTGCGTTGTACTACAAACAGAACAACCCGAGTTCAATTCCGGCTCACTAATAACAGTAACGAGTATTTGAACCGGTCCTGGGCCTCCCCTAGGTCGACTCAGGCTCAAATGAGTAGATACACCACTGGTGCGGTGCGTAAACTTCGCCACTAGGAAGACAAAGCTGCGCGTGGTTCTGGCCTCCCACCCCCTCCTGTGCTGTGCCGGCCTTCATAGGTACTCGCTAAACGGGAGACCTCTGTCTATATCTTTGGGTCATTCCATAACCCAGCTTAAATATACGCTGCCAAGCTTGGTGGTGTTCATTCAGACGCTGTCTTTCCGACAGACCTGTTCTTCACCTGAGGACGGCTGCTTGCGTTGTGGCCGAAACGTCGTGAGAATTGTATTTTATTATGTTTAATGTTTATTATTTTATTATTTCCCTTCTACGTGACTTTACCGAAAGAACCAAGAAGATTAATCCCTGCAGTCACGAAAGCTTTAAATCGAAATTCATTCCATATACGTTTACCAACTACCTCCAGAATTGCCATCTCCTTTTCTCCTGGCTTTTAGTAAACTGGAAAGAGACCATATGCAATGCTACAATTCTATAGGACTATTCATTTGGTCAGAATGACCAATCAAACACGACGGGTCAATCATATAAATAATTAAAATGCAAAAACAAATTAAGCGATGCTTCTGAAAGTTTTCCACAATATTTATCGACACGCTCACATCTAAAATTGCTTTTTTGAGAACACTGTTATCATTGCAGGTCCAGGAAAGTCGATTGTACCTTAGCGAGTGAATACATTCTGATTTAAAATATTTTTTCCAGTCCAGGTAATCACAGCTTCAATTATTTAGATTTGTTTAAACATTGTATGGACACATTTGCAAAGAGAGATTCAGTCATGAACCTTGAAGAAATATTCGGCAAAGTAGGGGCACCTAAAATTGGGGTCAGATGCCAACAGCTAAAGAATGACCATGAACAGATAACAGTAAACCGGTGATATTCAAGCCGATGAAACTGTAAAAATGGCATGTGGCCTATTTCTATAGAGCTTAAGCCTAGGACAAATGGAGAAAATAAACAGAGGTGGTGATACTTAAAGGTTGTTGATATCCAGATGGTCTTCCATTGATTGACCCTTATATATAATTTAACCTGGTTGCTTGGCAAACGAGGTTGTGACTTTTGTGCCGTCTGTATTTTTTATTTGCACCCAGCAGACCCAAGGGGTTTGTTGTGACCTCTATGACGAGTCATCTGAATTGCTGGCTTCATCGAATTATCTCATATCAGCCACTTCTGACAGTGGAGCTAGATAATTAGTTAACAAATCAGAGAACAATAAAGAGGGCTCTAAACATGTTTTTTGTGCTCCAACGTATAAGAATAACACAAATGATAAAACCTCAATTGATGGAGAACAAAGCAGGGTGGGTAAACCGGTTTAGCCATGTCGTGTGCTGTGTGGAGATGTGAATCCCCGAGTGCTTCTGAAGCCTCGTTCTCTGTACCCTGAGCTTTGTGTGCTCGTCACGGGTCGCGCTGGCAGGTGTGTGCGGTGCAGGGCAGTGGCACAACAAGGCGGTGGTTAAACTGCACGGATGTCATGCTCGGGTGCGATGCGGGCAGTGCGCGTACATTTCTGCAAAGCTGGGCTTAGTGGCGCGCACTCTGCTGTTATTGGGGACCCTTTGGGACTCTCCCGGTGCCTGCGAGTATCTGCTTCTGGGGCCTCTCCTGGGACCGTTTCCATGGGCCAGCTCCTCCCTACACGGAGCCTTGGCTGCCCTGTTGGTAAACAAGCTGTCAGGGCCAGGCAAGCGAGTATTAATTTCTCGCACAAGAACAGCAGCGGATGCCGTGTCTGTGTAACGTCGCTGACTATCGGGCAGTCGGTCAGTAATCATTGTTTAACTAAGAGATTGAATTGAGCTATTGAGACACATGGAAGATTCAGGTTGAGGCCAAGTGATTTATTGCTCAAATTAACATTGAGGTTGAGCTCATCTCCTGTTTATAGCCCCGAGCCAGTTATAGGAAATTCCACATTCCTTTGACGGGGCGAGTATATCCATAGGAAAACCACCGTTGAGTACCACTTCCCCATGAAGTGGTATCTATTTTATCCACCCTGGAGGGAAGAATGATGGGCCAAGTCAACCCCCAACCAGGATATGAACTTGCAGTCTTTCAGTTGCGAGCTGCTCATTGTACTGCTGACCCACCTGACCGGTTCGCACAATGTTAAGAAAACATTGTCAAGGTAATACATCGTCATGATGTGTAACAATAACTTAATACCATACTTGAATAAGGCTACGTACAGAAATTGAAGAATGTGAACATTCTTGAAACATTTTATGACACAAGAAATATCGTTTCTGGAAGCAGAACAGTGAGATCAGGGAAGAAGAGGCAATGGAGAATATTGAGCTATACAGGACAACAACCACGTGATTATTTTAACGTCTCTCACTGTTTGGAGATGTAAATGAACATACCGCTACGTGGCTGCGTCATTGAATGCTTTATTTTACTTGACCCCCACACGAATGAAGATAATTTATTGAACTGGATATTTGGTGGCAAATTTCGTTTTTGCTTTTGAATAAAAATACATAAAGTAATTGTGCTAGTTTAGATCTTCAGTTTTCGTGACTGCAATGTTCCATACTCTTTAGTGCTAATGTAGAAGGCGTTTGCTAAGCCTCAGAACGAGCGCCACGGTTGACTGAGTGACAGTCTCCCCGTGTCTCTCTGAGTAGCTTGCTGTCACTTGTGCGTTATGTATTACACACAAATCTTGTGCAGGTCAGTGCTCTTCCCCTCCAGGACTGCTGTCACTACAGCTCAGCTCAGGGTGCTGGCACAGATTATTCACGAGGCTCTTTGGAAGTCTGCCATTCGCCATGTCCCTTCTGGCAGAGGTTGCTTCTTCTTGTTCACAGTGTAGCATTGCATTGTCTTCAGCGGTGGCTGGTGATATTTTAGCTAATTATTTACTGTACCATTTAATAACATACTGAATTTGAGCATTGCATTACATTCGTGTTTCGCAGAATTGATATGACTGACATTGCATCTTCTATTTTAAAGAAAATGCTCTGTGATTTACATTCTCTTCAACAGCGCTATTAATTATTTGTTGTTACCTGCTGGTGGAAGTACCCCTCATCGTCGCTGAGCGACGGCCTGGCCACAGCCCCAACATCCCCATCTCCCCTCCCCCGGGTGCCCCCTCCCCCCTCGCGCGTGACAACTCCCAAGTCGCCTTCTCCCGCACCCCGCACCCCGCACCAGCCGGCCCCCTCCTCGCGAACCCTTCCCTCGGCCTCACCGACCCGCAGGCCCCCCACGTATCCCACCTCCTGCATGCTCCCCATAGGACCCCCGTGCCCCACGAAGCCCCTACTCTTGCACCGGGAACCTGCACACCCCCTTCCGTTCCAGTCCCAATGCTGGGGCCCTCCCTCTGATGCTGGGCTCCACACGCCTGTCCAACCTGCGCTGGTCAAGGCGTGTTGTTTGGGCTCAAGCCAATCAGAATGCTGGGAAATGACTGACGGTCATTGTTTTCTTTTATAACATTCAGTTTTGATTAGAAGCTTTCGTGACTGCAGGAATCCATACTCTTTGGTTCTTTCGGTAAAGTCACGTAGGTAGAAAATAACATAAATCACGACGTTTCGAGCGCGTCCGTCATCAGCTTGTGTCCGTCATCATCTGTTGCGCCTGAAACGTCGTTATTTATTTTATTTTATACCTACGTGACTTTACCGAAACAACCAAAGAGCATATATTCAGTTTTGCATTATACTAAGACCCATATTTAACAGAGGGGGTCCTTCCTTATATAAATATCTGGCATTTCACCATCATTGGTGTCACCAAGCCTGACTGTGCCGATGAGAGACTGAATATTAAATCCGATCCAGAGTTTGCTTCGATAAGCTAATGTCGCTGAAAAAAATGCACCTCCAGAAGCCTGTGTGGCTGAAGGGATATATTAAAGTTACATATTAATTTTGTTACTTATATTCTACGTAATGATGCTCGTTATTATTTTGCTCTATCTTATTTCTCGTAAGAGACTTATATAATATTTTATAGAAAATGCACCATTAATAATATAATATGTAATCTCATAGGGATAGAAATGGGTCGTGATACCGATTGTTATTCCTGTTAGTGCTTGTTCAAGTTTAAAACTCACCTTTCAAGTTACTTCTTTCGGCGACCTCCAATTCCTTTAACCCTTTGTGTCAAGCTCCAGGTTTGCTTGGGATTAAGGGTTTCTGGACATCTGCGAGAAAGAGCTTGATAGCTCGTCAGATTCCTCCACTCTCAATAAAGATTCTGATTCTGAAAGGACACACAGAGGTTTTTGGTCGCTCTGTCTCCTCGGGTTTTAGCTGAGAGTGGGTCCAGGGGTACTTAGCTATGACTGGTGGGAAATGTACAACATACTACAGATGATCCAACACTGGCAAATGCACTCCAGTCACTGTGCATTGTATAGCAGAAGTAATGGTCATTGAGAGTTAGAGCATTTATTACAGACAAGAAAACCAAGCTTCTTTGATGCATCTTTACACAAATTCGTTACACAGCCATTCCTGTGGATGAGACGTGTGCCAAGCAGATGAATGGTTTTACTCTTGATAAGAATATATTTTTTATATATGATGACAGAAACTGTAGAATTGCCAGACTTATGTGATGTTATGATTGGCTGGCACTTGTATTTGGAAATGCTCGAGCTGGATCTGCCGATGATGAATGTGTCGATGAGCGTGACGGGTCTGACGGGTCTTCATGCACGGTTTCCGCTTGTGCCGCAGCCGGAGCGCCCACAAGTAGGCAGCGCAGCAGAAGAAGAGGATCGCTTGCTTTCCCCTGACGGTTCCCGCGAGTTCCTGACACTCCACATCCCCCTGCACGACATGGGCGCTGCGAGCCTTGGGGTCAGCGTCAAGGGGACCAAGGATCGCCGAACAAACGCGGATCTGGGCATTTTCATCAAGACCATCATCGCGGGAGGGGCAGCTGCCAAGGTGTGCCAGCATGCTGGCGCACAGCACGCTGGCGCACAGCCCGCTACAGCACGCTATGGCATGAAATCAGTGCACAAACATAAATAAAGAAATTTTATTCTCTACCATTAGATTTAGGTTGTCTGTTCTTGCAACTTAAAATTAAGTTAAAATTAAGTTGCAAGAACATCAAATTACATTTAGGTTCTAGATTTGAAGCTTTCGTGACTGCAAGGATTCAAAACAATAAAATCACGACGTTTCGGAGGCAACACAAGCTTCCGTCTTCAGGTGAAACCGTCACAGCAAAATATCTGTACCTTATATAGTGGTTAAGGGGGGAGGAGCCAGGAAGGGCAGCGGGGGAGGAGGAGTTGTGAAGTGGTCAATTACTGCTTTTGTTATACTGCTAGGTGGGTAAATGAATTAGATACGATTAAGCCGCTCTTTGTTATGCTGTTTGTGCGCAAGTCACTGTGGGATGAATGGACTCGTGGTCAGGGACGTGTTGCGCAAGTAACTGTGGATGTACATAATAGAAAAGGAGCGGAAATGCCCATGTTTATACCAGTGTTGGCTGACAATAAAGAGTACTGTTAAACGTTAGGGATGTTAACACTCGGTGAAGTAAAATAGTGCCTGTCAGATAAGATGGTCCAAAAATGTGTAATTAAATCTTTTTTTTTTGCATGGTTGATAACATCTTTCCAATGATTACTAAGTTTGTACCCATCATCACGGTTGAAATTATGTCTGTGTTTGTATATCTGAATGGCTTTGTGTACAAACCTTTGATGGTAGCCAGAAGGCTTGCAGAGCACCTTAGTCTCGGAGAAAACAATCTCATGAGAGCCCACCGAGTTGTAGCAATGATCGGCAACGGCAGACGACTCAATTTTGCCGTGTTTTAAATCTGACTTGTGCTCGCGGACACGATCAGAGACATGACGTTTCGTTTCCCCAATGTAACAGTCACCACAGCTGCAACTCAGTTTATAGACTCCAGGGTATTGCAAGTCAGGAATGACATCCTTCACAGATGGAATTGGATAACGGATTTTATGTACTGTACTGAATCGGACTTGGATCTTATGTTTGTTTAGAATTTTGGAGATCCTTTTGGTCACGCCTGCTATGTATGGTAACGTGACAGTTTTGATCGGAGTTTCAAGTTTCAAGTTTTTGTATGGTGGGAGAAACAGCTTGGGAGAAACAGCTTGGCGGATGGTGCGTTCAGAGTATCCGTTCACCCTGAGGGCCTGATGTACATGTCTCAATTCACTGGCCAGGTGGTGTTGGTCAGAAATGCCATGAGCTCTGTGGTATAGCGTTTTGATGAGAGAATTCTTTTGAGATGGGTGGTGGTGAGAATCCAGTTTCAAGTAGGAATCTGTGTGGGTGGCTTTCCTGTAAACAGAATGTCCCAAGGATCCGTCAGGTCTCCTCTCAAACAGAATATCTGAGAATGGTAGTTTGCCATCTTTCTCCACTTCCATGGTAAATCTGATGGATGGATGTCTGGAATTGATGTGGTCCACGAAGTGGTTCAATGCTGGGAGGCCATGTGGCCAAATGACGAAAGTGTCATCCACATAACGTTTAACAGTACTCTTTATTGTCAGCCAACACTGGTATAAACATGGGCATTTCCGCTCCTTTTCTATTATGTACATCCACAGTTACTTGCGCAACACGTCCCTGACCACGAGTCCATTCATCCCACAGTGACTTGCGCACAAACAGCATAACAAAGAGCGGCTTAATCGTATCTAATTCATTTACCCACCTAGCAGTATAACAAAAGCAGTAATTGACCACTTCACAACTCCTCCTCCCCCGCTGCCCTTCCTGGCTCCTCCCCCCTTAACCACTATATAAGGTACAGATATTTTGCTGTGACGGTTTCACCTGAAGACGGAAGCTTGTGTTGCCTCCGAAACGTCGTGATTTTTATTGTTTTATTTTTATTAATTTTAATTTCATTTTTTACCTACGTGACTTTACCGAAAGAACTAAGAGTATACATTTAGGTTGTCTGTAAATAGACAAAGGCAGCATGGTGGTGCAGTAATAACTCTCGTGCCTCAGAGTGTGAAGAACCGGGGTTCGATTCCTGACTCGGGGACTTTTCAGTGCACGGGTTTCCTCTGGGTCCTCCATTTTGTATATATTTTTAACTTTTGCACCGTATGTAGCTAACCGTGCTAATCGGAGTTACCTCCTACAGTTAATAATCCACCACACTGTCATTGGTGTTGGCCAAATATTCCAATGTAGCAGGATCCGCCTGAATAACAGTCTTCAGACTCAGCGTGGCTTTCTTAGGTAAATGAGTATATGCTGTTGTTGGTACAACACATTGCTTTTTATGGCATACTAATTAGGCTCCAGATTCCACCAGAAAAATGTGCTGCTTTATAAGACAGTTGTGGCGCAGGCGTTGGCACTGACTTGTGTGTGTGGCTGTCATTTAGGATGGGCGCCTGCGTGTGGACGATCAGCTGATCGCCGTGAACCGCGAGTCGCTGCTCGGTCGGTCCAACCTGGAGGCCATGGAGTCTCTGAGGTGCGCCATGTCCCGCGATGCCGGCGACCCCTCGCTCATCCAGCTCGTGGTGGCGCGCTCGCTCGGCAAGCCAGGACCGGTGAGCGGGGGCTCCTGCAGGAGATGCGGGCATGGAGATCAAAGGAAAAATATAACAACAACCTCGGATTTTCATCCTGCTATTGCTATTCTCATGATTACTGTTTCCGTGAACTTCACTCGTGAACACATTGGACAATCACAACTTGTTTTAGATCCATTATGGTCATCCTCGTGGCAGCTTTGGCTAGGCATCGAACAAAGACGGTCAATGCATCGCGCACTTTCAGATGCGCTTCTGCAGCCGTCTGGAACGCTCTTCCAATATTAGGAAGCCACTGGAGTGAAGCACTTTAAAATCATCTCGATTGAAAACTCATTTATTTAGAACTGCTTTTTGTGTTACGTTTGTTGTCCTTTCCTCCGCACCTCTGATTAGCTCAAACATGCATGCATAGATATTCCACAAGGCACCGCTCTCCACGGCTTAGACTCATCTCATTACGCATTGCCTCTCGTGTGGCCCTGTAGACGGAGGCGGAGTCACACGCGCCTGGGTCAGCGGGGAACACGGCGGAGGTTAACGAGCGCCGAGTGTCGGCCACGCAGAGCCCCGTGGCGGCTCCTGACCAGGGGCCCGTCGACAAGTCTGCTAAGCCGGCGAGCACAGGTCCAAGCACAGCGGGCACATGCACAGCAGGCACAAGCGCAGTAGGCACAGCTGACTCCTCTGTGCTCCAGCAGACAGCGCCCACAGCCAGAAGTACAGCTCTGCTTTGGCTGCCTCCCACGTGACAAGGGACAGTTTGCAATAAAACGAGTAATTCACTTGGAGTGAACCATGCACAATACAATCAGAGGTGAAGGTAAAGGTGCAGCCACGCATTTGCTGGCTCACACCACTACTGGCAAAAGGGCCTTCACTAGAGTGAGCTCTCGAGAGCCCCTCTAGAGGGTATTTTGTAAACTCTTTCATGCTTACCGGATGTGTTAGTGTACCCACACTCCAGCCTGCCCATTTTCTGTGCTATACCCATTCATGGTGCTGGGTGGACAAAAAGGTAGTAGGGTGGATTTAAGAAATCTTTATCAGTTTCAACTGCCACGCCAGGGGATGGGTCCGAACTGGTGACCTATGGATTGCCAGTCCAGTGTACTAACCATTACACCACGGCAGCTGCCCGACTATGGAGTTGTCTTAACCAAATTAATCCTGGGCACCAGATGAATTGCTCTTTTCTTGACGGGTGACAGGGGCCTGGCAAGGCACAACTGAACGGGATGACTTGGGTGGCCAGGAGAGGAAGGCACCACAGGCCCGGAGCGACCCCTGGGAGCCGGGCACCAGCAGCACGCAGGGGTGAGATGGCACAAGTGTGTACAATGCTAGGTGCTGTTAGTCTGCACGCTCGCACACATTGCAGGTTCAGCCTGAACATAGGTGGACTTGGTCTGAGAGAAAACGTGAGTTAATTAGTCACTGAGAAGTTTCCCTGCTTGGTGATTGCGTGATCGTTCAAATTAAAGTGTTTTTTGTTGTTGTATTTAATGAAGGAGCTGTCTCCGCAGGCAACTGGACCCAGCGCTGGCCTTTCAGCGGGAGGGATTTGGCCGACAGAGCGTATCGGAGAAACGCACCGTGCAGTATGGAGACCCCAGCCACCTGGAGGTGCTCAAGGCACGCAAGTCCAAGAGCATGGACATGAGTGAGTGTTTGGGCGTTTAACTGCACAATTCTGGACAGCCCACAGTATAGTGTGGGCATGCCCATCTACCTATTCTGGGTTCAGTGTTGGCATTCATTTATGTAGTTTAATGTGCCAATACCTTGTCCCGTATACACAAATATCTGGAAAATAAGTAATACAACATATTCCAAGTCAGTGTGATACAGGACTGTCTTTCCATTCTAGGTTGAAGCGCAGGGTTTTGTGCAGGTAATGATGTCGAATTGGGCAATGCTACATTCCTTTCTGCAGAGTGCATGCATTTTATTGGTGTTAGCAGAGCAACAAGCAGAGATGAGGGCAGACAGACTATTTTTGTTTTTAATCTGGTGTAATTGCCTCTTGGAATGACTGTTTTTATAGTGCACTTTCAGCTATGATATGAGCTTGTAAATGAACAAGTATAAAGTGCTGCCACACCAAGCCATCTCCTAGCAGCCACAGTGCCAGCAGGGCCCGCTCTCTAAAACGCTGTCATCAGAGTCATCCCAAGCTGCCACAATTGTCACTTCTGGGTTGAAGTGATCTGTCGACTCTGCCCCCTGGGGCGATGTCGTATCGGAGAGGATTGCACTCTTGTTGGCCCTAAACTGAAAACACTCGTAACCACCCAGCATGCATTTGTGTCACGTCACTGCAAGCCTTGCACTGGGTGCAAGGCATGTCGCGGCTCATGAACACACCCAGATAACAGCGGCCAAAATTGATTGTCGCACCATGAAGCGAGCTTGAATTTAAGTGACCCCTTTTCGTATTTGCTGAAATTTGGTGTTGACCAAACATGCCATTATAGGACTACAGAGCTTGGCCAATTATTGGCACCAGGTCTGACTGCTGTCCCACTTGACTGGTTTCCCTCGCTTCTGAATCATTATCTCTCTCTTTAAGAGTGAGTGAAAACTCATCTTACAATATTAAAAGATACTACTGTACCTTGAAGGAGGTTGTCTCAATGTTACGTGGACTACTCCGCTCTTCTTATTTTCTGTATCACTGGTTTATTAAACTGTCTTTGTGAATCCTAACTCAAAACGGCTTAGGGCCTTTAGTTTATGATCCAAACAGCGGACATCGTGAACACATTAATAGAGCTTGTTGTACTTTTCCTTGCATGATTAGTGTATGTAACACTATATTTGCATGTCTAGTTGGCTCTATATAATGCTAGCCGTGGTTTTCGTACTCGTGCTACTGCTGTGATTCTAATGAACATACACAGCATGTGTCTTGAAACTGTAAGAATATTTCCCTTTTGTCAAACGTGGGCACTGAATCTGAACAGAGAAATTCTTCTTTGTAGTAACTGAAATGCGGTGAAAATTACTAAACGTTTCTCTATCAGTAAACTTGGATATTTAACATGTTTTAAAGATTACATGCCCAGTAATAAATCGTGTACAGTTGAACTGTTGAATACATAACACAAACTAACCATAATCGTCATTGTGGAGAATGTAACTCACAAAATAAATGAGCAGACAATTTGCCTCCTTCCCATATCGGTCCCTCCATATAAGAATGTAAAGTATTTTTTACAATTATGCACTCCCAGAATGCCGTGCGGTTCACTGGATGCATACGACATACGTGTTTATTTCTTGTGGAGGGACAGATACGTGAAGGAGGTGGATTGTCTGCTTGTTCATTGTGGACATGTTATGATTTTGTTCTCTTTCCTAAAGCCAATGTAATGATGACCCCTCACTTGAAATCGTCGGAGCGATATGCAGATGTTTGTGCAGAATGGCTCCACTTACTCGACTAACCCACCTGCTCGCCCCCTACCCCCGCAGTCGCAGACGAAGGTAGCGTGCATGCGTCTGCTGAAACACGCAAAGGTGAGGCAATGGCTGGTAGTTTACTTGTAGATGCCGCAAGCCCTTGCTGATTGCCTGCCCATTCACCCGGATAGTGCTGAAGTGTGGGCTTAGCGGCGTGCGATTCGTGGTGATTCTGATTGAATTTGCCACTCGTTGCTTTGCATCCGTCAGTGCATGTATGTACGTATGAATGGATAACACACACCCCATGCTTAGAGTGGGCTCCCTGCATTCTTCAAGCTTGTGATTTCGTGTCTATCTTTACATGGTGGGTTTTTTCGTGAGTGACATGTATTGTCTATTTTTTTCTTTCTTTTCATTTTGTAGCAATATTTTTTACTTCGGCATGATGAGTACTCTATGGATTATTGTGGAAAGCATTCTCCTCCAGTTATTATCTCGCCTGCTCTTAAGCCTTCAGGCACTGTGAGCCTACACACAAATGCAGTTTGCTGTAGCGGAGATCTCGCCACACGACCAAACGAGAGGCATGCGCATCTGCGGTGGAATACAGACTCTTACCAAGAATGCTTTGGCCTTAAAAAATTATTTCTTACAAGATTGTTCATGGTGTATTGGTCAGGTGGCCAGTCCGATTGCTTCTCAGCACAGCGGTTAAAACAATGGAGTCAGTTTCTCAAATCCGCCCCTCACTGTTGCCCACCCAGCAGTGTCAATGGGTCCACCCCAGTCAGTTGATCTGCAGATCGTCTGTGGTGGGGTAAATTGTGGGTACACCCACTTCTTCAAATATGCCTGGTCAACGTGGAAGAGTAGACCAAATACCCTCAAAAGTTTGCTCGAGCGGAGGCCCTTCTGGCATCGGTGGCATAATCAAGAAATTCCAGTGCCGCCGCACATTTACCTCGACCTCTTCACAGTACCAATACAATAGGCCAGTGTCAGCGAGGAGGGGTGTTCGTGAAAAAGTCTGAGTTAAAGCTTGTAAACATCTCTGTAGTAGCATGCTTATCCTGTATGTGCGCTGCTGCTGACAGACACGCTCATTTATTTAGTGCATTAGGGCTCTTTGCAGGGGATGTTCGTCGGGGTGTGGCGAAGCGTGAAGGAATCCTCGGGTTTTGTAGGTCTCCATAAAAAAAACATTTTCCTGTAAAATCCCAGCGAGGGTTCAGCAACTGGTCACTCGGCAGAAGAATCGCAATGGCAGTGCCCGTATCTGCTCAAGGGGAAGAAGTGGAGCATCTCGATGGTCTTCTGCTCTCCAGGTCGTTCTGTGAAAGTTGTTGAAATTATAAGTGTGGTTCACTTTACTTCACTTGATGTGGGTTGCAGTCCCAGCAAAAGCTGCTGAGTCACAGTTTTTTTTAGGCCAAATCATGTTAAATCCATGTTTATTTTTCTATAACATTATTTTGCTGTGAATGGCTTTTAAAATTAATTTGACCTTGCCAACTTGCATTACAGGAAATATATTTATATTGGCTCATATTTGTGCACTGTTTTCAATTTCTTCTATAAAATGTGTTTGTGCTGATTTACATTGGCTTATTTTTTCTCTAATTTTTATTTGGCTGTTTTTGCTCCGAATTTTATTCGGTTATTTTTGCTCTGATTTCTATTACATAATTTCTTTGCTGTGCTTTTGAAATTTTGTTGACCCAGATCACTCTTGCAAAGGAGACTCCTGTCCTTTTCTTTTGACTTTACACCTGGTTAAACAAAATACACTAGAAACTTGTCTTTATCCACAGTATAAGAGCCACGTTATGCATGCCGGTGTGCACGGTTCACGGATGCGACCAAGCCAAGCCTCAAGTTGCCACTACTGCCGTGTCTTCGTGCGCCCGTGGGCTCTACAGGTTCCTCAGACGGGTCCGTTGGGCCTGCCTTGGGCCTCAAGATGAGCAGCTCGCTGGAGAGTCTGCAGACAGCTGTGGCCGCGGAGGGTGGCCGCGCTGAGTTCCTCTTCCACCGGCCGCGCCCCCCCCGTCTCATCCGCGGCCGTGGCTGCAACGCGAGCTTCCGTGCGGCCATCGACAAGTCGTATGACACGCCCCAGGATGGCAGCGACGATGACGATGATGAGGATGACGAGGAGGAGGAGGATGCAATGGACACTGGTACTTTGGCAGAAAATATTCGACAACTCTAAATAGGGCGCCCAGTTTATTGTTATGTTCATACCAAATTCCTTGAACTATTGTAACGATTTTCCTACATGTGTTTCATTAACGTTGTAAGTAACCGTACAACATGTCGCACCCGAGTGACAGGAGAAACTGTTTATTGTGTTTATTAAGCCGGCGAGAACTCAAGAGACCAGCATGGTCCATTTGCAACAATGACCTGGGTCACCAAAATGACAGACACAAGAACGTAGACACTTGTACAGCAATGGAGCAAATAGATATGAAATCAAGAACAACCGCATTACAGAAACTCGAAAATGCTGCATAAACTTAAATCAATATGAAATTTAAGTATTTTTTCTGAAATGAAAGTTGACTAGAAAAATGTACATTTAGAAACTTCCAAGTAAAATTAAGTTACAGAAATATAAGAAATGGATTTGGAGTGATTGTCACCACAGTGTGTGAACAGACAAGATTATATTAAAATACCAAATAGACACCTATTGCAAGACATCAACTCTGCATTAACCACACATGCTTGTGGTAAAATATGCAAACAAAGTTGCTCTAATAATATATGCATTGTCTTTGAAACCGATTGGCCTACACCAAAGACAGCCTTCTTTATTGTCTTGTCCCACCAGTGTTCGACCAGAGAACACCAAGGGGCGAACATTTACAGCAGCCCAAGCTGTGCATTCATAGCTTGGGCTGCCAGAAATGTTAAAGCCTATTCTTCTTTTCATCAGTTTTATACTGGCATAAAGGTCCCATAGATAGACAACAATATAATCCATAATACAATTGCAAGTGAAGTTATCAAACTTTACACTGTAGTTCTTTTCTGTGTGTGTCCTGGCAAGTACTCGGGTTTCCTCATTGACTTTCAGTAACTGTAGACGATGTGTACATTTATGAAATGTGGACCGTGGTACTAGCGTACACACATCACAGTATGTGTCTCATATGTTCTCTGTGACACGTTCATCCTACCCTTCAGAAAGTTTGAGCCAAGGTTGGATTTCAAAAAGTCAAATCCTTACAGTCTGCCTCATTAGCAAGCATACAGCACAGCTACACTGCCATATTTTATTATTTATTTGGCCAAGTTGTTCATTATTGTATTGTATGTAGAGGTGACACTTGGTTTCTATAATCTGGCACACTCCGAAGTAAACATGTTGATGATCAGTAACTGACTGCCTGTGGTTCGGAGTACATTGGGAGGAATGGTAACTTCCTGCAAATTCTCAGTGGAGGAAGAGGAGGAGGACCCGGAGGAGGCAGCCAAGGGCCTGGGAGATGGCGTCTCTGGGGCCCCCACCGGTCTTCCTGTCCCAAGCGGTAGCGCCAAGACCAAGCGCAGCTCTCCCAGGAGCAAAGACGCAACTCTGGAGTCTGGCGCAGCTGGCGACAGGGAGTGCAAGAAAGATAAGAAAGCCAAGAAGCTCAAGAGCCTTGGCATGGTGTTCAGGTAAGATCAAGATCATGACCAGAGCTGGCAATGCCACTGCACCTCACCAACACTTTCTACCCTCCGCCAGATCCTGCAGCTGCTGTCAAGGAGACACACAACCTCCGAGGTCTGCTCTCCACGGTCTCCCACTATCTGCTCTTCAGACTTCCCTTTGGTTGCTATACTTGTGGAGACCACTCCAAAGCCTGTCTTGGCAATCGGCCCTCACCCAGCTTGCCGAATCATATCTGACACCCTCATTTGCTGTGTTCTCTTCTGGACTTCTGCATTACTTATCTTGTCTTGCCAAGCAATTCCCTGTGTCCAACTTAAACACCTGTGCTCAAATGCAGCAACTTCATTTTGAGCTGCTTAAGATCAAGCTCTGTGATCTATACAGTGATATTTTTAAGTTATCAGGTTAATGGCTGAATGTAGTTCATTCCATGTTCAAAAACAGGTACATTGTTATAAATGTTGAGTGCATTGTAATAAATTGATGATTACAGACAAAGCAAATTTATGATTCCAGTCAAGTCACATTATATGCGCATGCACAAAGCTGGTGAAATTCTCTTCGTGGTGAATTCGATTCTTTTGAGTATTGTTTGTTTAAGTGGATCTGGTCAAAAGATAAAGAGGTTGGAGATGTCTTCCTAAAGACGTGCACTTGCCTAGGTTTGGAAAAGTGAAGAAAGAAGACAGGAGTGAGCAGAAGAGTGGGGACAAGCAGAAGGTGGTGGATAACAAGGCGGCCACAGAGGAGGAGAAGGAGAAGATGAGGGACGAGCAAGAGAGGTGTGTGTGTGTGAGTGTACGTGTGTGTGTGAGTGTACGTGCGTGTGCGCCGCCAACACGCCCCGTCGCGCTTTAAGAGAAGTTGTCGAATCACTTTCTGAAGTAATCAAATGGCATGTGTCTTGAGTTTGAGAAACAACAAACAATGAAATGCAATAGTAGGTACGATCCTAATCACAACTCCCCCAGGAAGTTTTGTCCATCTTGATCAAAGATATGAAAAGGGGAGTGTGTCTTCAACAAAGTTGTGCTTTTCTTTGTTTCTTCACCTGCACTGCTCCACTGTGCAATTCCATCGTGTCTTTTGCCAAGCTATAATAACCGTGCTCTATTCACGAAACCTGTTGACTCTTACCCATTACAACTATAATAGTGCTGTTTGATGCTGGCTGCTTGTTGTTTTAGGCCTTTGGGCCCTGCACCCAGCATTAACGTTATTTCTAGGTGCCTTTTCCACAAGCATGAAGTGCAGCTTGTATCAGAAAACCCTTGAACTTAGCCTTGGTGTGTGTAACAAAATAAATAACAGCCTATTCGCCTCCCTTACACATTCCATCAGTCACACGGCCTTCTGAGAGTGCATAATTTCAGAGCATGGGTTCAGTACAAGCCACCTCTGGACCGGTATTGACATTCAGTGTCACCAGTCAGGCTCACTTGAACTAGTGCTGTTGAACTGCCAGGTGTTTATAGGGGAGGAACTTCTCTGTTATATCTGGGTCCTTGTGTGAGTGAACGCTCCTGACATCTACGTGATGCGTGCACCATTGATCCGGCGTGGGCGAGCGCAGGATCCAGACAAAGCACAGGGAGATTCGCGAGCGGCAGGCTCGCGAGCTGAAGCTGCAGCAGGAGCGCGAGCAGCTCGCCGCTCAGTCCCGCGGGACGTCCGGCTACTACGAGGAGCACAACCCGGCCTACGCCAGCCTGGGCCCCTCCACGTCACCGCCTGCTTTGCACAAACCACCTTACGTGAAGAACAACACCAAGGCCTACGCCAGCGAGGACGAGATCCGAGCCATGTACGCCAAAGTGAACAAGGCGGGTAGCCTGCCGAAGCCTGTCCCCCAGTCAGAAAGGTCAGTGTTGAGTTTCTTTTGTTTGACCCGGTGACAACTCAAGGGACGAGGATGAGTCTCGTTTGCAAAAGTGACCTGAAATGACAAAAGCAAAAATATTCACAATGATGGAGCAAATATGAATCCGAGCTAAAAAACCATGTTCCAGGTGACATTTAAAACAGTGCCTGAACATAAATCAACATGAAATAACAAACTTGTCTTATAACAAAAGTTGGCTAAGAAATTATTTTATATATAAACATGAAAATGGATTCAGGGAGATTATCGCATTCATATGTCAGCAGTTGTTAAAAGTGTCATTTTCAGTTTCACTTCTCCAATGCATTTCAACGGTGAAAATATAAGAGCCCTGTAATGTATGTAATCTTCACCTGTAATGGTGAGTTTGACCGAGATTTTCGTGGTGGGGTTTTTGTTTCTCTGCCAGAATGCAGGCAGGGGGTCGTGTGAACTCCTACTACGAGGAATGCAACCCGATATACGGCCGGACGCGGGACGGGGTGCCCAGGCACCCCCAGGCCAGTGGTGGGGGCCCACGCTACCACCGCGGGGAGGACGGGCAAGACGGCGACCCCGCGAGAGACATCTATGCCAGGGTGGCCAAAACCAGCAGCCTGCCCAGGCCTCAGCCCGACAGGTAGTGATAGCGCCACACCTTTTATTGAAGCGAGCGGCAATGGCGCTCACTGTTCGCTGGGGCAGGAAGCGTTGAGGAATGGCTCGCACAGTTGGCAACCTCGTGAAATTTACACGGTGATTTGGTTTTTAGAGCCGGCTAGGGTTGCCACCTTTTCTGCAGACCAAACCTGGACATGTTTTGCAGTCAAGCCTAGGCCTCTGAACACTGTGCAATGCACTGCTATCAAGTTCAACACAATACCTATACCAGATCTTGGTACAAATCAATTTCTGCCATCTGAATGCGAACTCAAGTTCCCAGACAGATGGCAACCCAAGAGCCACATTACCTTGTTCACGCAGGCGAAGCTAATGTTACGTCCCCTCACAATTTGGATAGCAGATGATTTTCAGATTGGTTATTGAGGTTGATACCAGAAAGACAATAACGTAGCCTTGTGAACATTGTTACAGGTTCTTTACGATCAAAATTGCTGCTCTATTGTTGATGTGATATTTCTTTGACATCAAGCGTGTCGCGACGGCAAGGGGAGCTTCACTTATTCTGTTTTATTTTAAAGACTGTCACATGTTATAGACATGAATGGTTTAATGAGCTCCTAGTGAGAAGCCAGCCCTTGCTGTGAGAGTGATGAATGCGCTGTGACGTTGCTCATGTAACTGGACGTTTCAAGGCAATTGACATCGCATTGGAAATGGTTGCACCCGTGAAGTTGTTCTCGGGAAAGTGCCTGTTAGATGTGGGAGGTTGTCGAGTTGATGTGGGCTTCATCTTTACCCAAGGCTGCGCGTAAGTCTAATCAAAGTTGAGATCTGGTCTTGGGCTACTGTGTGCAGCGGTGGAGGTGGTGATCACGTCAAGTGCAACTCTTATCATGTTTCCAACACATCACTGCCAGGGAATCAGGGTGGTGCAGTGGTAACACGTGTGCCTTACAGCAAGGACACATTCTATTCCTGAATCGGACGCCTTTCTGTGTGGAGTTGGTATTCTCTCCCCCTGTTTTCCATGATTTTCCTCCTGGTTCTCCTGTTTCTTCTCATTGCTGTGTTGGCCAAACATCCCCATGTATCAGAAACTTCCTGAAAAAGATGCTTCGGTGTCAGTGTGGCTTTCCTGGGTAAACAAATCATTGCTATACAATAAAATCACAAAGTGTTTTTGTGTACATAATCTGCTGTGGGCATCTGACTGATGTGTGCTACTAGCGCTGTCTGTAAAATGGTTGACAGCATGATAGGGAGACAGCTCACAATCCTTGGGAAAACAACATTTTACATTTCTGCTGTTTGTCTAAACTATTTCCCTGGCAATTTGACAATCGAAACCCGCCGGATGGCTCAGCGCGAGAGCAAGCGGCTCGCAATTGGAAGGTCGCGAGTTTAAACCCTTCCTGGGGGTTGAAGTGGCCCATCGTCCCTCCGGGGTTGATAAAATAGGTAGTACTTTGTGGGAAGGTCACCAGTGGTTGTCCTATGGAAGGACTTGCCTCCACCATAGGAATGTCGAATCCCCCCCACTGGCTTAGCATTATTAACAGGGGGTGAGCACTGCCTCAATGCTGATTTTAGCAAGGCATCACTTTGACTTGACGTTGAGTACAAGTGAAATGCTCGCGGTGCGATTTCTCTGGCTGTGGGAGGTGTGCGGTTGGGTTTGGATGAGGACCAGAGAATATTGTCGCATGCCCGGGTTGGCACTGCCTGCCTGTGGCACTGCACTCACAGATTTTTTTAGTCAATTTCGATTATTGCACAAAGTGACATTTCACCAAACAATCCAAAAATCACCGCAATATTTTTTTTAATGTATGATTTCACTTGTTTTCCCGAGAAGCTTCAGTCTCAAGGACCTCTTTCAGGAGGGTCCTGCCAAGCTTTCACAGCATTGGGATGTTTGGCCAATACCAGTTTCATTATATTTTAGCTATCGAACCCAGACCCTTTTTGCTGTGAGGCACCAGTGTTACCACTGCGCCATCCTGCCGGACTAATGAGAATGAAAATTATATTCTCATTTTAGCCGTGCATCCAGGGAACTTAATGAAAGTAAAATTGTTTGTGGTGTTTTCACAGCAGAGCCACACATGGCTACCAGTGGGTACAGAGAGAAGGGGGATCGACAGCTCGTGATGGGTCTGATGACAAAAGGGCACCTTCTGGTGCAGAGCACTCTCGGGTGAGTGTCAACTGAGTGGCATGCAGTGGCACTGCTATGGGTGGGAATATAGGAGAGGCGAAGGCAATTAAGATGGAACGTGGAAAGCTGGAAGAGAATGGAGTGTCTAAAATTAACCATTGAAAAGCACATTGAACTCGGTGAGTGTTGCTCACTGTGGCAGCCCACCGCCACATTATGCAATCTGCCCAAATAACGACAAATCTGTGTCTCTGTGAAAACACAGACGCTGCCTTGCTTGGCAAGCACAACGCTTTTGCTTGAGCCCTTGAGGTCACCGTGGGTAAGGCTGAGACGGGGTAGGGCATGCCTACCTGGCAGCTGTCGCGCTTTACCCTTTTGGCGACTCCTGAGATGGCTCTTGGCCGTCTGCTCCACCACTAATCGCTGCATGGCTTCCCTCACAACGAACACACACTCCTCCTACCTTCTCATGAATGAGGCAGAGCAGTGCACCTATGCCTCGAGTGGCTGCATGTGTTGCAGATAAAATAGCTGCACCTTTAGCCACAGTGTGCACAAGTCCTTTGTGATGGGAGATTGTAAAGTTTCATATTGATGAGTCACATGGAGTATATAAAGCACATGCCTTTTAGTTTCGATTAATATAAACAGCTTGCATGTACGTTGTATTATCCCTTATTCATATTTAGTTTATGTAAAAAAAAACAATTATCTTGTATATCGAAACAAAATAGGTGGTAATTATGCTATGGGCGGTTGATTGTATATGGCTCGGCATGTTTAACGTGGGATGTTGGGTTTACGATGTGACTTTTATTTTGTCCGATGTACTTTTAGCCAATGTGCCTTTTGGGGTCACCAACCCCTCAGTCTGATTTGCCATGAGGCTACCTATATTGAATTGCAGTTTGTAAGCCGCATTGATATTTATATTGAGTGCTGATGTTTTACGCAATATTTTCTCTAAATATTAACACAATGCAGTGGCTATGCATAAATCTAACCATTTTCTACAGACCGCCATCACAGGGGGAATATAACTACAATTGAACCCACAGCTTCAATCATGTCATGTATAAAAGTTTTATCCGTTTATGAGAATGTTTAGTTGAATAATCTGTGTACATGGTTCACAGTGTGGGAAGCAGGAGACGATAACATGAAGTGTATTTACACACAAGAGTATTTTTCATTTAAGGCTGTAACATATCACGCATGTCGATAACCGTTGCACATTCTAACGCATGTGTGCCGTTAAATAAAGTATACCTTGCTAAACTCATCACTTCGTGTGCTGAATTTGAATTACCCACAATCGCTTTCATTTATTGGAATGCAATTCAAATTTCCAACCCATTTTGTGGCTGTTGAGTCTGCTAATAAACTGCGCAGTTGGCACAATTGCATGGCTTTCCCACTAATCCGCTCTCCGTTCAGAGTGCACGAACTCTTGGCTCCAACACGACCGCATGCACACACTTGTCGTCTTGGCTGCTGAACGTTGCCTCCAGTATCGACGGGTTCGAGTTCTACAAACCTTTCTCAGGATGCGCATTCATTTTGGATTATCTTTGCCCTCGCGATGTGTTCGGTGCAGATTTACCAGTGGTGGCTACTGCTCCAATATGCTGTACTATTATACCATAACACAAACCTGGGACCTATATCTCACTGAAAGTTGAAACTGTTCTGGGGTTTTGCTTACAACAGTGAACCATTGTTGATGAAATTATGCACTGCCAGAAGGTCATATGGCTGATGAGATGTGTAGAAGAATTAATATATTTTTTTACATGTGGATGTTACGTATTGTCTGCTGATTTATTTTGTACAATTTTACAAGTCATCCTGTGTTTCGATGGGCACACATCACCGGATGTTGTTTTAGTTGCAAATGTAGAAATGCTGTTTTTGTAATATATTTGTATTTTTGTATTGTCTTTTTTCCAAGTTACATCACAATTGTTCCAATCGATGTAACACCGAGATGACAATTTCCACTTGGAGCTCTTGCAGAAAGGATTACATCAGTGCATGTGAGAACAGCTTTTGGAAGATGATATCACAGAACTACATCTTATATCCATTTGCCTCTCATATATAGAGGCTGCTACACCCAAACATTTGCAGATCACTCTTGCAATTGAGGCCGTGTGGCTAATGGGATATGTAAAAAGACATTTTATTTTTTATGTGGTGACATATATGTGGAGGCGTATTGTCTGCTTATTTAGAGGCACGAGAAGGATCAATGCACAGGGTGCTGTGGGTTTGTATAAAACGAGCGGCGCTGTAGTTGCGTGGTGAATGCATGCTTGCTGCTGTGTCCTTGGCCTCGGGGGTGGTCTCCTTTGCCGCCTGCGGCTCGCGTGGCCACGGGGGGCTCCATCCGCCAGTCGCAATCTGGCTCAGAGGTGCGGGGCGGCCGCAGTTCGGTGCCGCTGGATGCCCAGCGCCGGAGCCGCTTCCCAGACATGAGAGACCTCCTGCCTCGTCCTCAGAGACGCGTCTCCTCCCCCACCAGGTGAGGCCCCCGTGCAACTGCCTGCTGGATTTGCCGCAGCTCTTCCAAGCCCTCTCGGCACAGCCCGGGCTGTGCCGTGTTCTGCGGACAATTAGCACACTCCAGACGCACTGCTGTGTGCACTTTACCATGGTCTTGCAAGCACGGGTATAGCCTGTGAACACCGGTGGTTTGTGAAGGTGCGGTGTAGGGTTGTTAAATGAAGATCTGCAAACTTATAAGAATCATTTACCCATTCTGAATTCACGAACCTAATTAATTTCAGGATAATTTTAGTAATAAATACACTGATTATCTCGTATTACACTTCTGCATGGTACATTTGCCTTCGTTTCTCACTTGTCAGTTAAAAAGCAAAGGTGCAGCCCTGCAATTGCTTGTTCAGGCCACTGGTGGTGAAAGGACCAAAGACAAAGACCCCACGTATAACCTTAAAAGACTGGAGGAGCAAGTGGTTGTAGCCAGCACCTATGAAGGCCAGCACAGCACACGAGGGGGTTGGTGGCCAGCACCATACCCGGCCGCCTTTGTCTTCTTAGTGGTAATGTTTACACACCAGGTACTCATTTAAGGCTGAGCCGACCTAGGAGAGGCCCAGGACCAGTTCAGATAATCGTCAAGGGTGTTGACCGTGAGCAGGAATTGAATCTGGGTTGCCGGGGTAGGCATACCCACACTTTACCCTACTACACGCCACCTTTACACCACCACATTAATACTGCTAGGTGGACAGAGGCGAGAGGGATTTAATTCACTTTTATAAATCAAATTGGTAATCGACGACGTCTGGATTGCACATCCATTGTTTTGCTGCAGCTCCCTTCGTTGGTGCATGCAGCAAACTGGTAACCATTATTTGCAAAAAAAAATCATGCAGTTACCGGTAAACGGCAATAATTTTTTGACATTGCATTTGAGTATTTCACTTGGATAATCGTGGAGTTGGAGCCTCTCAGGGTGTCGATTGAAACACGCGCAGCAAACGTGTAATGACCCGTACACCTTTCAATCTCTAACTTTTGCAGCATGTATTTACACAGTGAATATGGCACCAGTCAATCGCCACCCTGGATACCCACGCACATTGGATGTTGCATCTCTAGGGATTGTCCAGGTGAAATTTTTGAATTCATGCATTTAAAAAACCCACCTGTTTGTAAGATCAACTGTGAGTGTTTGTAATTCAGGCAAACCAAGCGAGCATCACGCCCAGCAGAAGATGCCCGAGCAGAGAAAGTGACTTCACCGTCTCGAGGAGACCCAGGCAAAGCATCACGCACGCAGCCACCGCCCTCTGCATCGCTCAACTCTGAAGCTCCTTCCAGCCGCTCCCGACATGCGAAGCAGCAGCAGCAGCAGGCGGAGCAGCCTCCGCGCCACGCGGAGCGGCCCGCGGGAGGCGTCCCGCAGCCCGCAGGGATGGGCGTGTTGGGGTTTCCTCGACTCGCAATCCTCTCCACGGGCTCTCTACAGCGCCGTGCCACCACCTCTTCGCAGCGGGACACAGGGCGCCCTGGCCGGACGGGACCCACGGTCGGGGGCCGTTCGGTGGAACTCCAGAATTCTCCTGCGCAACTCACGCGTATTCCCCGCTTCCATTCGGCGGGTGCTGGAGGGGGGCACCACCACTACCACCAGCAGCATCAGCAGTCCCCACCGGCCACGCAGGCCACCCACGCAGGCCAGCAGCAGGACCTGGCTAGGTTTGGCTTTCAGCCCCCCAAGGCCCGTCACATGTTGAAGCCCAAGGACTTTCAATGGGGCCAGACAGCAGCGGTCTAGCAGTTAGGGTTGCCACCTGTCTGGGTTGACCAGAACAGTCTGGATATTGGCAACCATGTTTGGGTTGCAGATCTGGAGGTAGTATGTGTAACTCTGTCACAATATACTTTGCAGTTCTGATAAACTTCGGCTGATTGAAAATTACGTCCCGGTTTGGTCTACAGTGGAAAAGGTGGTGATGTGTAGTGCACTCAAGCCAATCGCGTGAGCTCTGTTTCACCTTGGGAGCAATACAGTTTTTACATGTTTCTATTGTACGGTCGTGGGCCCTGGCAGCTGTTTGTAGGGTGCTGCTGCTGCTGTGTAATGACTTTCTAGTAGTTTGACGTAATCTTGTTTAATGGACCCCCTCCGTCAATTTTTTGGTTTTGGATTGTTGCCTCCTCTCATCACTTCCATTGCTGTGCTGCACTGGTTGCCAATGAGGTACGAAACCACGTGCGTCTCGACATGTGAGATAGTGCACACGTAAGGCCATGTCCCATCATTTGTTTTGAAAGCAACACAAACGGTGTCAGAAATTTAGCTGATCAGGTGGCAGCTCAGTAGCATAGCGAGCGGCTCGCATTCGGAAGGTCGCAAGTTAAAATCCTTGTTGGGGGCTCAAGCAGCCCATCCTCCCTCCGGGGTTGATCAAATTAGTACCACTTCATGGGAAGGTCAACAGTGGTTGTCCTATGGAGAGACTCGCACCCACCACTGGAATCTGGAATTCCCCCACTGTCTCGGTGCTGTAAACTTGAGATGAGCATCATTGCCTCGTGTCATGAGCATAAAATCACAATTGTGTTGGCTGGCAAGTGTGGGAGGGCCTGGCAAGGGTGGTTGTTAAAAGGCAGTGAAAGACGTCACCAGCTGCTTTGTAACGGGGGTGGTCAGCTCTGCCCTCACGACGCCCTTGCTCGTTCAGGATACGAGCGCTCGATGACTTCCCAGGGTCACTCTATGCTGAAATAAAAAAATAAGCATACAATCCGCCTCCACAAAAAATATATAACGTGATTATTCACTCTTGAGTATAATTATTCACATCCTATCAGCTACGTGGCCTTGTGGCCGTGTCTCATTTTAGAGAAGGTTTTTGTCTTTGTACATCTGACATCAGTATTCCATACTCAATGGTTCTTTCGGTAAAGTCACGTAGGTATAAAATAAAATAAATCACGACGTTTCGGGCGCAACACAAGCGTCCGTCATCAGGTGATGACTTTATTTGATTTTCTACCTACGTGGCTTTACCGAAAGAACCAAAGAGTATGGATTCCTGCAGTCACGAAAGCTTCAAATCAAGATGATGAGTATTGATTCAAGCAATGCTGATTGCTGATGAGACGCTGAATGTCAAAGCCGTTCCACAGTTTGTGTTGAACCAATGCTCCATAATAAAGGTTTTTTGGGTCAGATCGCGTAAATATATAAATGTGTCGTTAAAACCCACCACCACCCGACACAGCCAACTAGTAAGGGTTGTCACGAAAAGAGAACATGCCAATTCGTCACTAGTACAGCACAGCGGTGTGTTGGAGAACCAAGCCACAACATTTACAATCTGAGTACGACGTTTCGCCAGTAATTACATAAAATAATTTCTGTATTTTATGTACCGTGCCAAATCTGACTGGGATGTGTTGTTTTTCCAAATATCTGGCTAGTTTATCAGTTACTCCCGCAAAATACAGATTTTATTTCTAGTACAAAAGATGTCATACCGAAGCTATCAACAGAAGGTGTGTACAGGATTAACTGCACATGTGGGAAATGTTGTTAGGCAAACAGGACGAATGATCAGCACGAAACTAAAAGAACATTAGAGAAATTTAAAATTCTCCCAAATACAACTGTCAGCAGTAGCAGAACACGCGTGCCAACAAAGACACTCAATTAATTTTGATAATGTTGAAGTTCTGTGCAAAACCGGCTACTACTGGCCAAGACTAATTAGATAATCTATCGAAATTGAAAGAAATAAAATTATATTTCGATTTAAAGCTTTCGTGACTGCAGGGATTCATCTTGGTTCTTTCGGTAAAGTCACGTAGAAGGGAAGTAATAAAATAATAAAAAAATAATAAAAATAATGTTTTATTATGTTTTATTTTTATTATTTTATTACTTCCCTTCTACGTGACTTTACCGAAAGAACCAAGAAAATAAAATTATTTTAACCGTTCGGATAGCTACCGCCTTAGTGCTGCGTGGAAGCGAATCATCAAATAATACATTATTTAAATGCATGCCTACAAAGGGCAGCGTACTTCAATAGGGATTACCGTTGGTACGGCTATTTTAGTACGCACAATAGACAGTAAGGACAAGACCAAAGGGCTCGCATGATGCACATGCATAATGTAAGGTTGACTCAGTAATCCCTCCCCCCCCCCACTTTGCGCAAGAGCGCAGAAGCGTGGTCACCACATCTACGCCTCTATATGAGGTACGAAACAGGTGGACTTCACAAATCTGGCTGTCGCCTGATGAAGCTAGTTGTAATTACTGGCGAAACGTCGCACTCAGATTGTAAATGTTGTGGCTTGGCTCTCCAACACACCGGTGTGCTGTACTAGTGACGAATTGGCCACGTTCTGTTTACGTGACAACCCTTACTAGTTGGCTGTGTCGGGTGGTGACGTGTTTAACGACATATTTACGCGATCTAACCCAACAAAAACTCTAATTGATGATATTGGTCGCGAAAGCCTACGTGTTAAACTGAACCAATGCTGCTGAAATTATGTACTCCCAAAGTTATTGCTAATGGAATGTGTAAAAATACTTTTATTTGCTTGGAGGGACAGATGTGTGAGGGAGGCGAGTTTGTCTGATTATGTATCTTGTATTCTCCAAGATGCCACGGATGGGTCTGATCGTGGTATGCGGTGAGAACCGTGCATGCATCGATAGGCACATGGCAGACGATTCTTATGAACGTGTAACTGACAATATGTAGATTCATAACATTTCGTGATAACCGCGCATGCTGAGCCCCGCGGGCACAGATCCGTACAGCCACGCACAGCAGGGATCATATGAGGACCAAAGTTATATCCATAGACACGTGATCACTTGTATTCCCAATTATTACCCAGGTATGTTTTATTCAGTTGTGTGTGTAAGTTGTACGCAAGTTGTAGGCTTGTAACCTTTCAGTGAAGAACGCTTTTACAGCCGTCTAATGATGGCGTAGTTTAACATCATACCTTGGCTTCAGTTGTTAATTAGCGTGAATCGATAGGCATATGGCAGCCTATTCTCATAAACGTGTAACTGACAATATGTAGATTCATAACATTTCGTTTATACCTTTGTAACAAAAACATTAAATAAAAAGTACTTACAGTATGCAACCTCGCTTGTCAGTCTAATATCTGCTCCATAATTAGCGTGGGTGAGACCGCGCATACCAAGTCGATCCAGATCCCGTAGACCCCACTCGACCACCCCCAGGTACGAGAACTCCATAACGACCCCAAACATCCACCACTACCACCACATTCTCCATAATAATCATCACCACCTTCCATTTCCAGCAGCACAACACCCCACCATCACAACAGCCCTACCACCATCATGGTGTTAGGACTAGTTCCTTTATGGCAGCAGAGGTCTCACTCCGAGTCAGTCGAGAGGCCGCGTAAAGCTGTGTGGAGCTACATGGCCTATCGTTCCATACTAAGCTACGGGGCTTCTCGACCACAGTCATGCCCTCCCTTCTTTATGCTTGTGTAGTGAGTCCAACTGAGTCGTAGACGTTACCTTGGGAGCAACACTATTTATCCAATAAATAAACATAACACAACCTACACTTGGGTGTTGAATGCTCATCAAGCCATGCTACATCAGAACTAGACACCGGTTCGCTATCCCGGCCCGGACCACGAGCTGATGGGTCCTGGACCGCGTGGCTAGAGGCTTCTTTTACCCGACGTGGATCTTCTTCACCAGCAACACGAAGAACCCCGAGCCTCTCATGGGGCCCCGGTTATATCCCCCTGGGTTGGGGCTGGTTCCGCCCTTCGCCCCGCCCACCTTCCAGATCTCGCGAGCTCTTTCCCAAAGGCTGCCTGAGAGATCTTTTAGACCACGTGACCGCCCAGTGGCCCCCGTCCACCGGTCCCCCCCCTTCAATATGATTCGGTCACGTGTCGGCAGGTCAACCAGCGTATCATGCCCCAACGTAACCCTGGCTGGCTGAAGCTCCCCCTCGCTCCCTCACCGGCACCGCACACTGCTCGCGGTGCCTCCGCGCTGGCCAGCGCTCACCCAAGCCCCGAAAGGGCTGGTGGTACTACGCCCAGTAAGCGGGCTGCACGTAACAGAGGCGTAGCTAGGATATTTTGCGCCCAGGGACGAACTATAAAATTGGCGCCCCCCCCCCCCCCCCGTTTTATCACATTTTCCTATTACATCGAATAAGGAATAACAATTTAAATTTTAATGAAACATTGTATTTAAAGAAGCAAATTTATATAAATTATATTACATGGCTCACTCAGTCACTGTCGTAGACTCGTTGACATAGTCTACAAAAGATTAATTTTTCTTGATTTCACTGTCGCAAACTGGTCAATCACGTAATCAAAATCAGTTTTTTACAATGTTTCTCTTTCAACGCTAAGAAGAGCAAGATCGCTGAGACGATCTTGTCCCATTGAAGCACGCAAATGCGACAAAATAAGTTTCAATTTGCTGAACGACCGCTCACAGCTTGCAATTGAAACTGCTATTGCAGTGAAATTCGGAAATATGTCGTCTCCATAAAACACAATAAAACCAAGAAGATCCAAAGGAGTTTCTGGTAGAACTTCATTCAGGTTACTGAGCAGCATTTTGCAATCTCCAATTTCTGTGAAAAGTTCGTGGCCATTGATGTCGGTGTCATAGAAATTTACAAAATCTGTGCAATTTGGACGAATTGCAACGACATCTGTGTCAGATAGAAGAGTTTTGACGTCCAGCAGAAATCCAAATTTTGTGTTCAGGTCTTTTAGTCGTAAAAACCGTGTTGACATCTCCTGTTGAAGTCGATAAAATACGCTCTTCATAACGTGCACAATTTCTTCTTCTGCTGAAAGTCCTGCATCTCTTGCCAGTTCTCCTAGCATCTTCCGACGTCGCCTAATTCTTCTGTCCACATCGATCCCCCAGGCTGTGCATCTTGTTTTGGCGTTTTCTACAGCAACTTGGCTCAAATCATCATGAAGCTTGACAAATTCATGCTCCAAAGATTCAAGATCAGTTGCTGCTTCCGTGAAATTCATAGTAGGATCCTGTAAGCGCTTCTGAACACGATCAATTTTTCCAAGAATGACGTTCCAAAAATGTAGTAAAACTATCAAGTTAAAATGTAATATGCATGCCTGTAACTGTTCTGCATCACTTCTGGTCTCAGGCGTCAAAGTTATGTCCTCCGATAATTTGTCTAGCAGCCCTACTAGTTCATCCAGTTCTTCATAGATAGCTTTAACAGCTTCTGATCGTGCACTCCAGTGTGTTTCAGGCCGTCGTAGTTTCTGCCACCAAAAAACAGGCCAGTGACTAAGGCTGAAAGACTGCACCTGTCTGTTGTTTGGGACGTTCTTCCATGTAAGTTCTTAATAGGCGCGCGTACCAAAATGTAATTACATGACATGTAGGCGGGATATATCAACTTTTAGGTTGAGGTGTAGATTTGTGCAGTAGTTTCAGGCTGCCGCGCCCGCCGCAATAAGTTATAATGTAACATTGTAAGCCTCATTTTGGCGCCCCTTTACCTTGGCGCCCGGGGACATATGTACCCCCCTGCCCCCCCTAGCTACGCCTCTGGCACGTAATGCCAACACATTATCCGCCGTGGCTTCGTAAGCCCGGCACCACACAGTGACAATCACAGTCACTACACTTGTGAAACGTGGACCCCTTTAAAGGAACATCCGTGCCAATTTAAAACATTTAGCCCAGCCTGCCTACCATCTCATTCTGGGTTTATCCAGAGCTGAATGTGTGTGGAGCTCATATCCATGAAAAATATGGACACTGCCCCATCAGTGAGCTCCTCTGGCAGGTGAGGCTGCGTTGGCTGGGTCGTGTAACCTGCATGTCCAGCCACCACACGTCCAAACAGCTTTTGTTTGGCCGGATATGGGGGCTACACGGACGAGGCATATGCTAGAGAAGAGATGGACTGATGTGGTACAGGAGAATGTAGAGCTGAGAGGCCTTGCCGATTACTGGTACCAGCGGTGTCAAGATTGGCCTCTGTGGAGGAGGTTCGAGAACGAGTGCGGGGCCTGTAGCATATGTTATAAAGGGGCCCTAAAAAAACTAATATGAAAACACATGTTTAACTTGCATCGTAAAGTACTTGTATTTTTTCATTTCCTATACACCCAGATAATAGACAAACATTAAACACCCAATCGTTAATAAAAGTTGAAGGCAGTATCGTACTATAGTAATAGAGAAAGCGCAGAATCACTTAACCGGAATTGATAGCTTGAAAGCATTTAGCGCGTGGCCCTTGAAAGTGCGGGGCCCGTAGCTACTTCTTTTGGTACGAGGATAATCCGGCACTGTCGAGAACGCCCCTAAGCAGTTTTAGGCAGTCGCCCTCCAACAACAAGGGGAGGGCGGAGGAGCGAAGCTCACAGCGATGAAACGGAGTGGAGTTGGTGACTTCAACATTTCACGTAGCATCAAAGTGCACCTCGCCCGGCACAAATGCCCCACCACTTCGTGGCTGTGAGAGTGGAGCTGCGTGTGTGTGTGTGGAGCCGCGTGTGGAGCTGTGAGTGGAGCTATCTGTGTGTGTCAGTGTGTGTATATGCGGAGCTGTGTACGTGTGCCCGCGTGCGTGTGGTGGCCTCACGCGGCGGGTGGTGGTGGTGATGCCACAGGTCTTGTGCAATCGTCACCATCCACTTCCTCCAGCCCCGCCTCCCCTCCCATCGCTTCGCTCTGGGGAAGAGCGAATTCGCCTCTGAGTTTTCGTCAAAGGAGCTGGGAGAGGTTTGGGAGAGTTGGGCTGTCTCGCCTGGAGGCCCCGTCAGCTCCACGCTGCAAGCTGCGCCATCTGCTAGGACCCCCCCTCCCAGCTCCCTGTAACTGGGACCCCCCCTGCCAGCTCCTTGTAACTGGGACCCCCCCTGCCAGCTCCCTGTTACTGGGACCCACCCTGCCAGCTCCCTGTAACTGGGACTGTCTCGGCCCCCCGCGCCAGACACAGGGGGGGGGGGGGCTGCGCTTTCCGCGCGCTCTGCGCCGAGGGCTTCTGTCCAGGGACCTTTGGGGACCGTTACCGACGTCTTCTGCGTGGCCCGACAAGTCCGTGCCGCGTTGGCGGGGGCGCTGGGGATGGCCGCGAGGCTTCGGAGGCTTCTGGCGACCGCGATGGTGGCGGTCGCTTTTTCTGCTGTCGTGGCCACGGAGGATGAAGGTGAGAACAGGGGCTCGGTGGCAGTGGGGGGGGGGGGGGCACGAGGCGGTGTCCTCCAGCCCAGCCGTGGCTGTCACGGAGCCACCGACTCTGCCCCCACTTGCAGCGCCCCCCACCTGCCCCCCACCTGCAGCGCCCACCTCGTGCCACGGAGCTCTTCACGCGGCCGTGTTGTTGGTACCACCCGCAGCCGGGAGCGGTGGCGCACAGCGCTATGAACCCGATGAGCCGAGTTAGATTTCGACTCACAACTAAACGAGTAGCTGGTGCGGTGTGTAAACATCGCCACTGGGGAGACAAAGGCGGCCAGGCGTGGTGCTGGCCACCCACCCCCTCGTGACTGCCCTAACAGGCTGTGAAGGCTTTAAGGGGGGGGGGGCGGTATTTGTCCATTCTGAATGTCTCGTGCCCATGTGGTGTGCAAGACGAGCGCTGTTTGGGTCCATCCAGAATTAGCGGTGTCCATCCACAATGTAGTGCAGTAGATGTAGTCCTAGAACTCTGGATTGGATGCGTTCTAGCCACGTCACATACCAATTGGTACGTGCGCGTTATGTGGACATACATCCAGAGACTTGTATTGTATCTGAATTGCTGTGATGTGGAGATGGCTGAGGCTTGATGTGCCGCCCGCAGCTTGTGGGGGCAAGCTGTCAGCCGCCACCCCGGGGTACATCATGTCCCCCGGATACCCCAGGGACTACCCGCCACACTTGGTGTGCCGCTGGGAGCTGCAGGCCCCGGAGCGCGGCCAGCGCATTTCAGTCACCTTCAACCCGCACTTTGATGTGGAGAAGACTTCGGAATGTCGGTAGGTGTCCATCATGACAACTTGCCGCGCCTGTGAACTAAGGTGAAGCCGAGTGGTTGACAATGGAGGCTGAACTGAGTGCAAAGAGTTTTTAGAAGAGGGCGCTGCAAGGGGATGTTTGACCAATTCTTTATTTCGATGTGCACGTGCGGCATATGCTTTGCTTACCTTAACAGAAACGAACATGAGCAGACACCTCGCCTCGCCTCGCCATATTTGTATTATTTGTATACATCCTGTCAGCCACACGGACTATTGGGACTTGGATTCACCACGCCCGGCAGTAAACGACTCAAATAATAAAGCAGCAATGCAGCGTGAAGAACGCCTTAGACCTGCAACACATTTGTATTTCACTTTAGCCGCGATCAGCAGGCACACTCCGTTACGCTTCCGCACACGGGTCACATGACAGATGTGACGTCACAGCTCACTTGCCGTGCAAAATATAAGCATTATTGCGCCCCCCCCCCCCCCCAAAATACTAAAGTGTATTTTTCTAATTTTTGCATGGTGTACAGTCTGGAAAGTACCCACATGGCAAATTTCAAGTTTGTTGCATGTCGGGAAGTACGCTAAACATTTTGAACAGACACAAATTATCACAAATTTCCCTTTTTTATATATATAGAAGACAAGCAAACTCGACTGGTTTTGACATTGTCTCATCAGCAATTCAGGCTTTCTTGAACCAAGTCTGGTGAACTGCCAGATGTGTATGGGCAATGACTCTTTCCTTGTTAGAGACGGATCCTAGTACGCAGAGGTGTGGACTCGAGTCATGTGACTTGGACTCGAGTCAGACTCGAGTCATGAATTTGATGACTTGCGACTCGACTTGGACTTGCATAACAATGACTTTGTCCCACCTCTGCTAGTACGACACAAATCTATGCCAAGCACAACACAATCATAGAATCATTCACGCCTTCGGGGAGGGTATGAGCTGACAATCGTTTTCCTTCGTCTCTTGCGTTCTGCACAACGAGACGCGTGTGGATCAGTTTACGTTGGCTTCCGGTTGGCGATGGAATTGGTGGTGCACGCTTTGCCGCATGCTGCCCCCCATCTCATTGCGAGTACGGAAATTACTGTCGCACTCCGAGCTGGAGGTGTTTTGTGCGTCGGTGAAACCGCCAGCTACTGGGCGTTCAGTGTGTAGACGAGTGTTCAGTGTCTAGACGTGTGTTCAGTGTCTAGACGTGTGTTCAGTGTCTAGACGAGTGTTCAGTGTCTAGACGTGTGTTCAGTGTCTAGACGAGTGTTCAGTGTCTAGACGTGTGTTCAGTGTCTAGACGAGTGTTCAGTGTCTAGACGTGTGTTCAGTGTCTAGACGAGTGTTCAGTGTCTAGACGTGTGTTCAGTGTCTAGACGAGTGTTCAGTGTCTAGACGAGTGTTCAGTGTCTAGACGAGTGTTCAGTGTCTAGACGTGTGTTCAGTGTCTAGACGTGTGTTCAGTGTCTAGACGAGTGTTCAGTGTCTAGACGTGTGTTCAGTGTCTAGACGAGTGTTCAGTGTCTAGGCGAGTGTTCAGTGTCTAGACGTGTGTTCAGTGTCTAGACGAGTGTTCAGTGTCTAGACGAGTGTTCAGTGTCTAGACGAGTGTTCAGTGTCTAGACGTGTGTTCAGTGTCTAGACGAGTGTTCAGTGTCTAGACGTGTGTTCAGTGTCTAGACGTGTGTTCAGTGTCTAGACGAGTGTTCAGTGTCTAGACGTGTGTTCAGTGTTTAGACGAGTGTTCAGTGTCTAGACGTGTGTTCAGTGTCTAGACGAGTATTCAGTGTCTAGACGAGTGTTCAGTGTCTAGTCGAGTGTTCAGTATCTAGACGTGTGTTCAGTGTCTAGGCGAGTGTTCAGTGTCTAGACGAGTGTTCAGTGTCTAGACGTGTGTTCAGTGTCTAGACGAGTGTTCAGTGTCTAGACGTGTGTTCAGTGTCTAGACGAGTGTTCAGTGTCTAGACGTGTGTTCAGTGTCTAGACGTGTGTTCAGTGTCTAGACGAGTGTTCAGTGTCTAGACATGTGTTCAGTGTCTAGACGAGTGTTCAATGTCTGACGTGTGTTCAGTGTCTAGACGAGTGTTCAATGTCTAGACGTGTGTTCAGTGTCTAGACGTGTGTTCAGTGTCTAGACGTGTGTTCAGTGTCTAGACGTGTGTTCAGTGTCTAGACGTGTGTTCAGTGTCTAGACGAGTGTTCAGTGTCTAGACGTGTGTTCAGTGTGTCTAGACGTGTGTTCGGTGTCTAGACGTGTGTTCGGTGTCTAGACGTGTGTTCAGTGTGTCTAGACGTGGGACCGCTGCGTTTAAATGCCCCGGTCGCTGTACTTCACTCGACCGCTACTGTTTTACTTCAATGGAAACTCTGTGAACCAGTCCCAAAACCATTACAGTGTCACTGTCCCTGGAGTAAAAACCCAAACATCCCTGTCAACTCCTTATCCACCTTATTACAAACCAATGCATACCTCATTGGTCACCACATGCCCTTATAAATATCAACGTTCATCCTACAAAGTCCCAACGCAAGGGAGAAACACAAACAAATAGGCAAAAAAATGTTGCCCGTATTGAACCGTTTGTTCGTATGGACCTAAACACTACATTTCCCCGTACAAGAATAGGGTAAACCGTATGACTTGACAGATATGCAAACAGGCAAAACTCTCACTCAGACACGGATGGAGCTGCTTCAGTGTGGAACGATCTATGGACACTCAAACACTTAGAGCTGGAGAAGCACGTTCTGTACAAACCGGTGTTGCAAACCATTTAATTACACTGTGTAACGAACAAAACATTTTTGTTCCTGGGTAATAAGTGTTATTACCTAATTGATTATTCCTAAAAAGTATAGAAAATTGATATTATTCCCCACAAACGTTGCTTTTGTGTCCTTGTCACAGGAACAAATATTGTGTTACATAGTGTTATTCATGATTATTTACATGTTTGACGGGACGTGATATTGAATGTGTAAATACTTGCTACAAAAGTAATAGATTTAAAATGTTTGTGTACACGTCATTCCACATATGCTGTGCGTGTTTCAATCGACACCCTGGACACCCTTGTAAATGAGAGGTTCCATCTCCAGGATTATTCAGGTGAAATACTCAAAGACGATGTGAGAAAATGATTGCCGTTGATGTTACTGCGAGCATCTGCAGGATAAACTGCTGCCGACACTGCTGATTAACTCAATTTTTTACGTCGATCCACGCCGAACTGGCACTCGGCCTACCCGTGTTTGAGTTGTCTGCGTGAACTGAAATCCCAGCTCCATGGCCTTTCCATCCACAAAGCCCTGGCATCGCACGTTGTCCTCTAGGTTTGACTACGTGGAGGTCCGGGACGGGCGAGACCCCAACGCAGAAGTTCTGGGCAAGTTCTGCGGGAACATCCCCCCCTCGGCGCTCGCCTCCTCGGGCCCGGTGCTCTACATCCACTTCCAGTCGGATTATTCCACCCAGGGCGCTGGCTTCTCACTGAGATTCGAGATACAGGCGACAGGTGGGGCATGACACAAGCCCTCATGCCCACACGCAGACACCACGGACAGTTTTAATACCTGCTCGATTTGGGAATTTCTTCCTATCGTCTCTTTTCCCAAAAGCTCTTCTAATAAACTTTGCACAGTTCAAGAAATGTCTTTTAAATCTTGATCCATAATTAATTCATGGGTTAGGTGACATTGATCTGACTAAATTTGTATTGTTAAGACCCTCCATCACCTGGCACAGCCAAAAAAATCTAATTGACAGGTATACCAACATTTATTGCGCGAATTGTTGTTTCAGCTCACTGGTAACTTCGACAGTGCTGTTTGCTGCTGGCCACTTGGCATTGGGAATTTGCTCAGCAACTGTGTTAAAAAAAACAGTCACATCCGTTTGCCCGTTGTCTTTCCTTTTTCGCAGATGAATGCTCGCACACGTTCACAGCTCCTAATGGCTCGTTGCAGTCTCCGGGCTTCCCTGAGCCCTACAAGCACAATCTGGAGTGCACCTACATCATCAAGGCCTCCGTGCCTCGCTCTGAGATCGTTCTGAAGTTCCACACATTCCTGCTGGAGGGAGACCAGCCTGGCACGGCTGGGATACCAGTGGATGCCACGGAGTGTCGCTACGATCGCCTGGAGATCTGGGATGGGCCCCCACGTGGTGGGTGTCTGTCTGCGTGCATGTCTTTGTTTTTGGTGCTTGCTAACTGCACGTGCCCCAACAAGTCTGTCAAAGCTACAGATGGAACTTTGTCTATGTGTGTGGGGAGCGGTGGCATAGCATTTGTCTCAGATGAGATTCTCTCTGTGGGGAAGTCTACAGTGGTTCTATGGATGGACTTGTCCCAGCCATATGAATGCGGAATGTCTGCCAATGGCTCAGGGCAGTACACAGGAGATGAGCACTGCCTTAATACTTATTTACCCAAAATAATTTTGACTCCTGTTCTCATGTTGAACAGTGCCAACTCACTCTTCACTTGAGTGAATGCTTGTCATGTGCAGTACTGGCTGAGGGTGGGTGACCTCCTCGTGTGCGTGGCTGTGTGTAGGGGGCCCCCTGCTGGGCCGGTTCTGTGGAGCAATGTCTCCTGGCGAAGTGCGGGCCTTCTCGGGAATCCTGTCTCTCTCCTTCTACACCGACGGAGGGATCGCACTTGACGGGTTTTGGGCGACATACCGGGTCATCCCGCGGCGTATCATCGAGTGTGAGTGTCACAAGTGTGGAGCAGTATGTTGCGTTTCAATGCTCGTTCGTTTCAGCTTTATTATTGACTGTTGCTGCCATTGGAACAATACAATTCTCAAATTATCTTTAGCATCGTTGTGGATAATATAAGTAGCAATATAAATATGCAGACAATATTCTCCCTTTACACATCTGTTCCTCCACATTAATATTAAAGTATTTTTACACAGCCTTCTGGGAGTGCATAACCTCATCGTTCTTTCAAGCAAGCTGAATTTGCTGGTGACCCTCAACTGCTTTGTAATAATTTGCACAGTCCATGCTGATGATATCAACAACATCAGAAAATGTCACCGAGCTTGCACTTCTCATCCAGAATTGCTCTGTGTTGGTATACATCTCCTGGCTATGAGAATTGCATAAGTCCATGTCAGTGATTTCCTGCTCAAATAAGTGAGCACTGAGGCAGTGCTCATCTCCCGTTTACAGCCCTGAGCTAGTGGTGGAAATTCCACATACCTATTGAAGGGATGAATCTCTCTTGAGGGCAACCACTGTTGACTTCCCCACAAAGTGGTAGTGATTTTATCCACACTTGAGGGACCATGGGCTGAGTCAACCCCAACCAGGGTTTGACCCTTCAACATTCCAATTGTGAGCTGCTCGCTCTAGCGCTGAGCCACCCGGCATTTACACGTTCGCTGCCCTGCCGATCGCGCAGCTGATGAGGGCGTCCCTGTCCGCTCTGTTCAGCCGTGCAGTGTAACCAGCCGCTGGGCATGGAGTCGGGCAAGGTGGAGGTCGACCGCATCGTAGCCTCCTCGACGCACAGCAGCAGAATGTGGCAGCCTTGGCAGGCTCGCCTGCACAACCCCATCAATGGGTGGACGCCCAGCAGAGATGATCCGCGGGAGTGGATACAGGTGCGAGGGGGTGCGCAATGCGGGTTCTGCCGTGGCTCATCTATGCGCGCTCGAATGCGACGTCTGCTTCAACGAGGGGTGGTGAATCACACAAATTATTGAAACTCCCAACCCAAGGGTGTCGGGGTTGCCATCTCCTGGCTTTCCAGTTCACGGCAGTAAAGCATGCGGATTCCTTTCTGTCTTTACGAAGATTGAATATTACCCCCCTCGAACATGTTGGTTTTCTCCAGGGTCTCCGGTTTCTTCCCACATGTAGGAACATTCATTAATGGAGACGGCCAAACATCTCAGTCTATAACCACAGAGCTTGGGCAATTGTTGAAGCCTGAGCGTGGCAAATGTGAATGTACAACTGGCACGGTAGCCTTAGTCACTGCATGAAACAATTGCCCTTGTTCCACAGTTAAAAAGTAAAGGTGTAGCCCTGCAATTGCTCACTCATGCCAACGCTGCTGGAAGGGCCTCCACTCGATCGAGCTCTAGAGAGTGTTTGCTCTACTCTTCTATGCTGACCACACGTCTTGGAAGAGATGGCAGAGGGGGGGATTTGAGAAACTTGCTCCCTTGAGATCAAGTTGGCAACCCCTGGATTTAAATCCAGGTGTGCTCACCATTGCTGTGGCTGCTCCCTTGATTTCGTAGTGAAAAGTGAAACTGTGATGTTGTTTGCTCTAGACATTTGTAACGCAAAAATCCCTACTCCCAAGTCGCCCGCTGAACGGAGAGTTTACTGCACTGACATTTAACCTTGCACTGTCGTTACAGGTGGATCTGGGGTCATTGAAGCTGTTGAGTGGCGTGGCTACACAGGGGGCCGTGTCGCATGAATCACAGATTGGCTACTTTGTCAGCTCCTTTCGACTGGAGGTCAGCAGTTTGGGAGCTGACTGGACAGTGCTCAGAGGGAGCAGAGCCGTGAAGGTACGCAGCGGCACGCCACCCCGCGTCACATCACTGCACGGCATACCCTGCGGGCACACCAGACAACACTCCACACGTAACACCCCACGGCACACCCCCACGGCACACCACAAGGCACACCGCATGGAACACCTTGCGGCACATTAGGCAACACTCCATACATAAGACTCCACGGCACACCCCCAAAGCACACCGCATGGCACACCGCATGGCACACCCTGTAGCGCACCCTGCGGCACACCGCATGGCACACCGCATGGCACACCCCCACAGCACACCGCATGGCACACCACATGGCACCAGATGTGATTCAACATGAAGCATTCAGGGTCGTTGATAATCCAGCTCTCACTGAGTCACTCTAGTCAACTGCTTACCAGCAGCGAGTTGTCTCATCACCCTTCTATTGCTGCTACCAAGGTTACTGGTTCCTTGAACAACACATTTATTTATAGAAAATACATTCTTCAAAAACAAAATTTTAACATGAGAAATATATATATCTACCTTTAAAAAAATCTGTCTTTTGAATGAATTGGTTTAGCGTGCAAACGAGGTCGCGAAGACCTCTTAGTCCACCTTATAAAAATTGCTCGACTCCGTTCTGTTCTTCTATCCTCTGACGCAGAGTGGCTGGTACACGCATTTGTATTTTCACGGATTGACACCTGCACTGCCTCGTTGCTTTGGGTGCGGAGTGTGGTCCTTGGCAGCATCCAGGGTGATCACTCGCACCCCGTGGCTGCGAGAACCCATCTCATCTTCTGTTCTTGCATCGTTACATTGGCTTCCCTGTGTCTTTAGTTGAGTGGTTGTAAGACCTTGCGAGGGCCTACTCCACTTTATATTCAGGAATTGGTTCAATCTTATTCCCTGGCAGAATCCTTAAGATCGGCCAATTGTTCCTTTTATGCATGTGAAGTATTGGAAAATGACGGCAGGAAACTCCTTGACGGGAACACACTTCTTTTATTAAATCTTGACTTGTAACAATACAACGCGTGGCCTCTCTTCTTCACACCGCACTTCTCTTGACTCAGGATTCTGTGCTGCCGGCTCTCTGTGCCTCGTGTAGACTCCGCGCCTCGGCTACACTCCTCTCTCGCCTCGTGTAGACTCTGCGCCTCTGCTACACTCTCCTCTCTCGCCTCGTGTAGACTTTGCCTCTCTCTCGCTGGCTACACCGTATGCATACTCGGCTCGTGCAGACCGTTCTCTCTCGCTGGCTACACCGTATGCATACTCGGCTCGTGCAGACCGTTCTCTCTCGCTGGCTACACACTATACATTACTCAGCTCGTGTAGACCGTTCTATCTCGCTGGCTACACACTATACATTACTCAGCTCGTGTAGACCGTTCTATCTCGCTGGCTACACACTATACATTACTCAGCTCGTGTAGACCGTTCTATCTCGCTGGCTACACACTATACCTTACTCTCTTCTACTCTCCATTACTCTCCTCTCCGGGCTCTATCTCTACACCTTCGTCTTCATTCTTAGATGGTTCCACTTCTGCCCCTTGCTCCTCTGTGCATCACCTTATATACCCCTTCTTCCCGGGAGACGGAGCGGATGCGGACCTCAACGTCGGCACCGCTCCTCCGTTACCCAATCCCCACGCGCTATCCCCACGATCCGGTTCCGCTCAGCGCGTGTTTCCACTCTCCGACCAATCACACCGCGCTGCTACCCGATCACTCCCTCTGGGCGCGTCACCGGCACACAGCCAATCAGCAGCACTACCCCCACCCGCGCACTGACGCCTGCTCCTCCCCGTCAGCGCGCGTCACCACACACACACCCGTACATACGCGCTGGCACACGACATATACACCCAGCGCGTATCACCACTACACATGTGTAGTGAGTCCAACTGAGTCGCAGACGTTATCTTGGGAGCAACACTATTTATTCACGTAACAGTACGTAACATAACACAACCTACGCTCGGGTCTCGAATGCCCATCTAGCCACGCTACGGCAGAACTAGACACGCTTCGCTATCCCGGCCCGGACCACAAGCTGGGTCCCGGACCGCGTGGCTAAAGGCTTCTTCTCCCCGACGTAGATCTTCGAACACCGACATACGAACAACCCCGAGCTCCTCACAGAGCTCTCGTTATATGCTCCCGGGCCGGGGCTGGCTCCGCCCCTAGCCCCGCCCACCTTCCAGGCTTCTCGAGCTCCTTCTCGAATGTTCCCGAGAGCCCTTCGGAACCACGTGACCGCCCCTCGGCCCCCGTCCACCGGTGGCCCCCCTCCAGTATCGTCCGGTCACGTGACAACAGGTCTGCCAGAGTGTCATGCCCGAGTGTAACCCTGGCTGGCTGACGCTCCCTCTCGCTCCTTTACTGGAAGCCGGCACCGCACGCTGCTCGCGGTGCCTCCGCGCTAACCAGCGCTCACCCAACCACCGCTAGAGCTGGTACTGCAGCCCGTAACCCGGGCTGCCCGTAATCACAACGTTACCGGCCGTGACTTCGCAAGCCTGGCACCATACAGTGACAAGTACAGTCACTACACATGTGTCGTGACATGGAATTGGTCACTACGTAGCATAGCGCTGGTTACTGGCAGAGTAGGGGATCTGCAGTTGCAGTAGCCCTGTCTGTCAGCAGGTCACGTGAAAAACCAGAGAGAGGGATGTAGGGGAAAAGTTACAGAGAGGGCACGTGAGGGAAGCTCGGGAACCCGCTAGTAGGTTCCAGAAGGGGGGTGTGGCCGAGGCGGAGCAAGGCTACGCTGGGAGGATAAAATGGGCTGTTGCCTGGAGTGGGATCCCGTTGTGCTGCTGGAGTCTTTGTCGCCATAACGTCTTTAACCATCTCGGCGTCGTCAGTCAGGCAGTCTGCCAGCTGTCCTGACTGGGAGCTGTAGTTACCTCTTGTGAACTGTGAAGGCTGTTAACATATATAGAGTGCCTCCTACTCCTAGTGTCTCTGAGTCAGTCACTACACATGCATTGATCTCAATTGTGTTCTTAATATGATTGGCCGTTTACTGCAGTGTGGCCCCCTGTTGTGGAACTCCCTACTGGTGCACCCCCTTCCCCAGAACCAATATCGACATATATCAAAATATACTTGATTGATGTTTGTGTTTCAAATAAATTAATTTAGGATCCAGTGAATTTGAGAGAGGAATTCAAATTAATTTTGTAAGAGGAGACATTTTTATAATTTGAAACCAAGTGAATGATACACGCAACAAAGCAAACTTAGAATTTGTATCTTTCGTGGTAAAATAACAGTTTACATTGCCATGTTTCTTGAAGGAAGAAAACGGTTTAATGTTTTTTTCATTCTCCCTTGCTGCACGTTAAAAGACCCTCCACGATGTGATGATCGACCTGCTAAGATGTTGTTGTGACGCTGTCGCTTAGTTGGCAGTGGTGCACAAATAACGACTCAACACATTCGTCAATAACAACACTGTGGGCTAAAAAGAGAAAAAATATATCATGGGCGACATTTTGGGAAATAGCCCAACTTCATAGCACACAAATCAAATATGCACCTGCGAGTGTAACACGAGTTTGAACTGTTTACAAATTCAGTCTTGATTTGAAGCATTCGTGACTGCAGGAATCCATACTCTGGTTATTTCGATAAAGTCACGTAGATAGAAACATATATAAAAGAAACACGACGTTTCGGTCGCAACACAAGTGTCCGTCATCAGGTGAGAAAATGATCTGCTGTTGTGTCGTCTTGGTTTTCGGTTACTAATTCAAGCTCATTGACATGCTAATTTCTCCAGCCCCACCCGTCCCTGCACGCCACAAACCCTCCCCCCTCTGCCGGTGAACTCCTGCAGCCACGACTCGACAAAACTCTCCCCCCTCCCGTACCTATATAAAGCCACAACAGCAGATAATTTTCTCACCTGATGACGGATGCTTGTGTTGCGACCGAAACGTCGTGTTTCTTTTATTCTCTTTTCTATCTACGTGACTTTACCGAAAGAACCAGAGAGTGTGTTTACAAATTGCTCCACAGACTATCTTTATGTATGAGTGAGTGACATGCGGACGTGTGGTGCTGGTGGTGGCACAGGCGTTTGCTGGGAATGTGGACGCTACGTCTGTGGTGGAGAACCGACTGGCAGAGCCTGTGCTGACCCGCTTCGTTAGAATTCGTCCACAAACCTGGGAGGGAGGCATCGCCCTGAGGTTCGAACTGTACGGCTGCAGCCTGGCAGGTGAGCCACCGTCAACACGGCCAAACGTGGCCAGAACCCACTGATACGGGCCCCAAGATACTGCTCTTCAGATTGAAGCTATGGCCTCTGTGAACTGTACCCAGCATTGGTTCTGGGATTCAGCAGCTCGGCGACTGTGTTAAATCACTTGTGCCAAATGTGATGTTACGTGGCTTCGTGTGAAGTAACTGCAAAAGTGGACAATACACATCCTTGTGTTTGTCTCCATGTATTAAAAAAGAGGTATTTTTTGACATCCCATCAGCCACTCTGCCTTCTGGGAGTGCCTATAAACATCTGGCAATTCAGCAGCATTCATTTAAGAAAGCCTCACTGCTGATGAAGTACTTCATGTTGAAACCGGTCCAGCAGTTGCTTGTACCAATGAAGCTCCTCTTCTTGGTTCTTTCGGTAAAGTCACGTAGAAGGGAAATAATAAAATAATAAAAATAAAACATAATAAAATTATTCTCACGACGTTTCGGCCACAACGCAAGCAGCCATCCTCAGGTGAAGAACAGGTCTGTCGGGAAGACAGCGTCTGAATGAAACACCCCAGGCTTGGAGCGTATATTTAAGTTAGGTTGGAGTGGGAAGAGCGCCTTGACAAAATAATTTGCATATCAAGAGGAATTTTGCATATTTATGGAAAATACAGATATGGGAATGTGTTTAGCATTAGAAGAAGCTGTTTGAGTGTTTACTCCAGGGACAGTTGAATTGTTATGATTTTGGAATGGATATTGTTGCAGTAAATCGACAGCTGTGGAGTGAATTAAGAGGAGGCATCTAATAGTGTACGCACCTGGACAGGGAATCCAGTGAGCCAATCGTCTTCTACTGTGGGGGGGGGGGGGGGAGAGCCGCGTCGAGTTCTCCTGCATGAGGCACTGGTGCACTCTAGTTGCATTGTCACATAGATCTGCAAGGAGAGTTTGAGACAGTTTCCATTTAAAGTGAGTCTGAGAGGCAGTGAAATAGACAGCGTCGGCATAGTTGAGGGCAGGGAACAACATCTAGACAACCAACTTTTCTGAAGATCAATGGCGGAGCCAGGATTTTCAGGTAGGGGGGGAAACCCCCCCAGCAATGAAAAATTATAGAGGAGTTGTTAGTAAGTAAGGAGTTGTTAGTAAGTAAGGACTTGTCTCTCGCTTTTTATTCGACGCGTGTGCGGCAATGGCGCATCGATCGAGGGTCGAATTCGAACCGTGTGTGATCGGTATCGCGCTCGCTGAAGGTGAATGCCTTCAGGGAAGTCGTGTGCTGTATACACAACTGCGCACAATTTTGTGAGTCGCTTAAAACTGCTTTGCCGTTACTTATTGCCAATTATGGACTCAGATTATTGTCCTATCATCTCATAGAGTCCCTGGCACGTAATAATATGCTACACAGTGGCAGTGGGGGTCGCAAAATGCCAATTTATTACTAATAAATCCCAATGATCCGATCGAAATGAGGGATTTCGATCAGATCATTGGGGGGGGGGGGGGGCACGTGCCACCCCACCCCTACCGGCCCCCCCCACTGGCTCCGCCAGTGCTGCGGGCCATCATCGACGTGCAGATCCCATTTCTGTTTCATGCCCCAAGTCCAGAGTTGGTGTTGTGCATTAGTCTGTCAATGTGGATATTAAAATACATTTTAAAATCAATATATATTTCTTGCTAACTAAATTAACTGACATTTTCGAGAGGTGTATCGTCACGTAGTGAGATTTCAATTAATTTCTTGTGGAGGACAGCCTTTTCTTCTTGCCTAAGCTGTAGCCGTTGAGATTTGAAAGAAGTTCTACGTACATAACTTTGGCAGCTGTGCCCATTGTCCAGCACCACGACTCTTATTACACGTGTAAATGGAGATCGGCTGTGATGCAAAAGTTAATTGATGTCGCCCTCTGCTGTTTGTGTCTCTACAACGCCACAACGGAGCAGACTTCCCCTGCTTAGAGACGCTGGGCGTGGGGCAGGGCCACGTGCCGGACAACGCTCTCTCGGCCTCGTCACAGTGGAGCCCCCCGTGGGGAGCCCACGCCGCTCGCCTGTTGGCCCCCCAACGAGGCTGGGCTCCGCACATGGCTGGGTTATTCTCATTTGACGAGTGGCTGCAGGTAACGCTTTGAGCACTTGAACACACACCACACGCGTGACACAGAGAGACGCCACTGAATGTGACAGCCAGGGGTGGCATGTTCGCTGTCTTTTGCAGCTATTCGAATCTGGCAGGCTGCCTTGATTAATACTGCAAGTGTATTAATAATGGAATTCACCATATTCACCATATAGGGAAACAGTTCATCGCCACCCCCTATTGCAAACACTTGAGGCTTGGTGAGGCTTTCCTGGGTAAAAAAGAATAGTCATAACAATACTACTACACTTATGTTGTTGTGACTGCTCTTGAATAATGTTCTGAATCTCACAGTAATATATAGTGATAGAAAGAGCTTTGGTGGCTATGTTGCATGCCTGTAATCCAATAATGTGGAGGCGAGAGTTGGGGGATCAAGTTTATTAATTTATATATGTATTCCTTCTGTTCTAGATTTGAAGCTTTCGTGACTGCAAGGATTCATATTCTTAGGTTTTTTCGGTAAAGTCACATAGGTAAAAAATTAAAATTAATAAAAGTAAAATCAAATAAAAATCAAATAAAAATCACGACGTTTCGGAGGCAACACAAGCTTCCGTCTTCAGGTGGAACCGTCACAGCCCAACAGCTGTATCAAGTAAATGAGAGATTACAAGAGATACCACTCCGTATATATATAATGGTTGAGGGGGGGAAGGGCCAGGAATGGCCCACTTTTTATTATTATGGTAAGGTGCGGCTTGAGACTATGAATAGACTGCATAACAAAAGACTGAGCCTTTATTATGGAGAGGTTCGGTTTGTGACTACGCTTAGCCTACATAACAAAAGTGTGAAAAAAGAAAGCTAAACCTGGTAGAAAGCTAAACCTGGTAAAACAAAACTGGCTGTCTATCAGTAACTTGCAGAGGTGGGACAAAGTCATTGTTATGCAAGTCACAAGTAAGTCTCAAGTCTTTGCTCTCGAGTCCCGAGTCAAGTCGAGTCAAAGATGAGGCAAGTCCAAGTCGAGTCTGAAGTCATCAAAATCATGACTCGAGTCTGACTCGAGTCCAAGTCGCATGACTCGAGTCCACACCTCTGAGGTGGGACAAAGTCATTGTTGTGCAAGTCACAAGTAAGTCTCAAGTCTTTGCTCTCGAGTCCCGAGTCAAGTCGAGTCAAAGATGAGGCAAGTCCAAGTCGAGTCTGAAGTCATCAAAATCATGACTCGAGTCTGACTCGAGTCCAAGTCGCATGACTCGAGTCCACACCTCTGAGGTGGGACAAAGTCATTGTTGTGCAAGTCACAAGTAAGTCTCAAGTCTTTGCTCTCGAGTCCCGAGTCAAGTCGAGTCAAAGATGAGGCAAGTCCAAGTCGAGTCTGAAGTCATCAAAATCATGACTCGAGTCTGACTCGAGTCCAAGTCGCATGACTCGAGTCCACACCTCTGAGGTGGGACAAAGTCATTGTTGTGCAAGTCACAAGTAAGTCTCAAGTCTTTGCTCTCGAGTCCCGAGTCAAGTCGAGTCAAAGATGAGGCAAGTCCAAGTCGAGTCTGAAGTCATCAAAATCATGACTCGAGTCTGACTCGAGTCCAAGTCGCATGACTCGAGTCCACACCTCTGAGGTGGGACAAAGTCATTGTTGTGCAAGTCACAAGTAAGTCTCAAGTCTTTGCTCTCGAGTCCCGAGTCAAGTCGAGTCAAAGATGAGGCAAGTCCAAGTCGAGTCTGAAGTCATCAAAATCATGACTCGAGTCTGACTCGAGTCCAAGTCGCATGACTCGAGTCCACACCTCTGAGGTGGGACAAAGTCATTGTTGTGCAAGTCACAAGTAAGTCTCAAGTCTTTGCTCTCGAGTCCCGAGTCAAGTCGAGTCAAAGATGAGGCAAGTCCAAGTCGAGTCTGAAGTCATCAAAATCATGACTCGAGTCTGACTCGAGTCCAAGTCGCATGACTCGAGTCCACACCTCTGAGGTGGGACAAAGTCATTGTTGTGCAAGTCACAAGTAAGTCTCAAGTCTTTGCTCTCGAGTCCCGAGTCAAGTCGAGTCAAAGATGAGGCAAGTCCAAGTCGAGTCTGAAGTCATCAAAATCATGACTCGAGTCTGACTCGAGTCCAAGTCGCATGACTCGAGTCCACACCTCTGAGGTGGGACAAAGTCATTGTTGTGCAAGTCACAAGTAAGTCTCAAGTCTTTGCTCTCGAGTCCCGAGTCAAGTCGAGTCAAAGATGAGGCAAGTCCAAGTCGAGTCTGAAGTCATCAAAATCATGACTCGAGTCTGACTCGAGTCCAAGTCGCATGACTCGAGTCCACACCTCTGGTAACTTGTAATAGTTTTCTGTCAAATAAGATGGTCCAAATAAGTGTAGTTAAATCTTTTTTTGCATGGTTAATCACATCTTTCCAATGATTAAAGGTGCGGCTTGAGACTATGAATAGACTGCATAACAAAAGACTGAGCCTTTATTATGGAGAGGTTCGGTTTGTGACTACGCCTAGCCTACATAACAAAAGTGTGAAAAAAGAAAGCTAAACCTAGTAGAAAGCTAAACCTGGTGAAACAAAACTGGCTGTCTATCAGTAACCTGTAATCATTTTCTGTCAAATAAGATAGTCCAAATAAGTGTAGTTAAATCTTTTTTGCATGGTTAATCACATCTTTCCAATGATTACTCAGTTGGTAACCATCATCACGGTTGAAGTTATGTCTGTGTTTGTATATTTGTATGGCTTCGTGTACAAACCTTTGATGGTAGCCAGGAGGTTTGCAGAGCACCTTGGTCTCGGAAAAGACAATTTCATGAGAGCCCACAAAGTTGTAGCAATGATCGGCAACGGCCGAAGAATCAGTTCTGCCGTGTTTCAGATCTGACTTGTGCTCGCGGACACGATCAGAAACATGACGTTTCGTTTCTCCAATGTAGCAATCACCACAACTGTAACTCAGTTTGTAGACTCCAGGATACAAACTGAGTTGCAGTTGTGGTCATTGCTACAACTCTGTGGGCTCTCATGAAATTGTCTTTTTCGAGACCAAGGTGCTCTGCAAACCTCCTGGCTACCATCAAAGGTTTGTACACGAAGCCATACAAATATACAAACACAGACATAATTTCAACCGTGATGATGGTTACAAACTGAGTAATCATTGGAAAGATGTGATTAACCATGCAAAAAAGATTTAACTACACTTATTTGGACTATCTTATTTGACAAAACTCTTACAGGTTACTGATAGACAGCCAGTTTTGTTTTACCAGGTTTAGCTTTCTACCAGGTTTAGCTTTCTTTTTTCACACTTTTGTTATGTAGGCTAGGCGTAGTCACAAACCGAACCTCTCCATAATAAAGGCTCAGTCTTTTGTTATGCAGTCTATTCATAGTCTCAAGCCGCACCTTTAATCATTGGAAAGATGTGATTAACCATGCAAAAAAAGATTTAACTACACTTATTTGGACCATCTTATTTGACAGAAAACTATTACAAGTTACTGATAGACAGCCAGTTTTGTTTTACCAGGTTTAGCTTTCTACCAGGTTTAGCTTTCTTTTTTCACACTTTTGTTATGTAGTCACAAACCGAACTTCTCCATAATAAAGGCTCAGTCTTTTGTTATGCAGTCTATTCATAGTCTCAAGCCGCACCTTACCATAATAATAAAAAGTGGGCCATTCTTGGCACCCCCCCCCAACCATTATATATACGGAGTGGTATCTCTTGTAATCTCTCATTTACTTGATACAGCTGTCGGGTTGTGACGGTTCCACCTGAACACGGAAGCTTGTGTTGCCTCCGAAACGTCGTGATTTTTATTTTATTTTACTTTTATTAATTTGTATTTTTTACCTACGTGACTTTACCGAAAAACCCTAAGAATATTTATATTCCTTCTGTACGGGTTTTGAGTGTTACCCCCCCGCACACATGGGCTTTCTCCGGGTACTCCGTTTCCTCCCACATCTATTAACAATTGTTAAAGGAGTTGGCTAAACGTCACAAAGTAGGATCACAGAGCTTAGGCAATTGTTGTCGCTGATTCTGGCTATCTTCCCACTTCCCTGTTTTCCCACGTAGGGCTCTGTGCAAAAAACTTGTGACACGTTACAAATCCTGAAGCGTGTTCAAATGGAACTTGAATGAATGATACTTTATTCCATTATTATCTGGAAAATCTGTTTTGCTGTGATATTGCTGTGTTTTTCAGGTGGACTTGGGCAGCCTGTTTACAGTGCGAGGGGTGATTCTTCAGGGAGTGCGTGGGGATCTGGTGAATCGGAGTGGGAATGATGATGCCAGTCAGGGCGCTCAGGACAAGCCGGAGGGCCCCCTGTTTGTGAAAAAATTCCGCATGGGATTCAGCGAAGACGGAGACACCTGGCACATGGTCACAGATGACGAGTCTTCGCAGCCCAAAGTGAGAACCCTAAGCTGCTAATTTGAATAACAATTTGCCAAACTGTGCCTCCTTTCCAGATCTGTTCCTCCATATAAACAAATTAGTGTTTTTATTTTCGACATCCCATCTGCTACACAGCCTTCTGGGAGTAAATGTTTCAGCAGCATTGGTTTGATATAGGCACACTCTGGACAAGTTTTGACAGTAACTCATGAGTTGAGTCAGGCTTACTTAAACCAATGCTGGTGAACTGCCAGATGTTTATAGACAATGACTCTCTCTGTTAGATATAGGTCTTGTTACAACGCAATTTATAATAATCAGTGTTCATTGTAGAGCATATTAGTCACAACATATATCAGCAGTCTAGATATCCTGTACATATCTGTCCCCACATGAACAAATAAAAGTTGCTTGTATAAAATCAACTTGACTGAAAAACATCACTCCCAGAAGGCCTGGTGGCTGATGGGCAGAGTATTATTTATTTATTTATTAGACGTGGAGGAATGGACATTGCAAAGAGGCTTATTTGTCTGCTTATATCTTGATTTGAAGCTTTCATGACTGCAGGAATCTATACTCTGGTTCTTTCGGTAAAGTCACGTAGGTAGAAAATAAAACAAATATCGACGTTTCGATCGCAACACAAGCAACGACCGCTTGTGTTGCGATCGAAACATCGTAATTTGTTTTATTTTATTTCTAACTACGTGACTTTACCGAAAGAACCAAAGAGTATGTCTGCTTATATGTTTAGTTTCTTATATTCTGTACGATGACACAAATTCTTATCTTGTACTCATAAGAATGCTGGCTTGTATATTTATGCTCGAGTATTGTGTGTGCATGTCCTGTGTGTGTGTGCGTTTGCAGATTTTTAATGGTAGCAGCAATGTCGATCTGCCGGAGATGCGCAAGTTCGAGCCCGTGGAGGCGCGGCTGGTGCGTGTGTACCCGGAGCGGTGGTCCCCGCACGGCATCGGCTTGCGTCTGGAGCTGCTGGGCTGCCGGTCTCTTGGTGAGACGTTGGGCCGCACATTCCTACGTGTTTGTGCGCACGTGTGAGTGTGTGGGGAGTGACTTTGCACGGTGGTTAAGTGTGCCGCACTGCAAACTTCCGGTGACCCAGGTGCGATTCCGGCTCACAGCCAACATCAGGGACAAATATCAGAACTGATCCTAGGTCGACTCAGCATTAAATGAGTACCTGGAGTGGTGTATAAACATCACTGCTTTGGAGACAAAGGCATCTGGGCATGGTGTTGGCCACACCACCCTCTTGTGGGATGTGTTGGTCTTCATAGAAGCTCGCTAACAGCACTTGCCTCAACAGCCTGATAAGCTTGTGGCGGGGATCTTTGTCTTTGCCACTTCTTTAAGTGGCAGATATTTTTGGTGAGTACTTGGAATGGTGACGACAGCCGTGTAGGTGGGTAAACACTTATTTTTTTCAGGGTATTTTAGGATATGCTGCTGATAAACAGACATTTTGCACAAAAAAACAAACTGACATTCCTTGACCAGCAACAGAGATGTAACGCAGTTTCAAACATGTTTGGGGAGAGAAACGTCAAGCAGGTTGTGGCCATGAGAAAAAAAATTTAATTAGAGATTGAATGGGGTTTTGGTATTGGTTTGGCGCATACAATGAGAGTCACTTTCACGTGTGGTTGCGTGTCCTGGAATATGTATTCATCTGTGTTGTGACTAACCCTGTCAGACAATGGTGAGGATGAGGTGGACCCAGGTCAGCCAAAGATAGATGGCCCTCCTGGACTGGAGCCTCCCTACAGCCTTGACAACGACCCAGGTAGGGAGAGGAGGGCGGCACCGGTTAGTGCCGAGTTTCACTGGACCGCACAACACGGCATCGACACCACTCTTAGAAAGTGAGGTTGGCAAATTTATTGTTTATTTCACTTGTTTTTCCAGGAATGCCTCACTGAATCTCCAGGATCTTTTTTCAGAAGGGCCCTGCCAAATTTTCGCAGTTGGGGAAAACAGTAGCTTTGTGGTTATCCCATTCAGTAATTTGCGAGTAACTTTTCAAACTTGGAAAAATCTCAATCATGATGCTGCCACACTGTGATACCGACTGTTCTTCGAATTATGTCGTGTGATTTTTGACGTCCACTGTGAAGTGAACGGTGCAGAGTATTCTATAATTATAAAAGCCCACCATCACAACCAGGGTAGCCTGCTGGAATCAAGCCGAGAAACTCGGCAACAAGCGGCGAACTCATTGGGCAATGTCATCCCTACACTTTTCTTTGTGCTGTGTGTAGCATTGCAGCTCCTGTGACACACAGTGCATGCGTAATGAACAAATGTGTTTCTTTAGGTACGTATGATGCTGTGGAGACAATTTCAAATTATACAGGTGAGATGGCCCCTGTGAGTAATGCTGTTTTACTTGTCATTAATGAGCAGCATTATTTATTTCTAACTGACCAAGTGTGACAACTAAAGTCAAAGGTCAAAGTGATTTCCGCTAAATGAGCATTGAGGCGGTTCTCATCTCCTGTTTACTGCCCTGAGCCGGTGGTGGCAATTCTACATTCCACTATTGACTCCCCAAAAAGTGGTATTTATCTTATCAACCCCAGAGGGATAATGGGCTGAATCATCCTCCAACCAGGAGTTGAACACGCAACCTTCTGATTGCATGCTGCTCCCTACTGCCGAATCACCTGGCCGGTTTATATAATCGGTGGAGCTACTTGGTGAGTGAATTCGGTGTATCTTTTCCATGGATCTGTTATGTGTATCTGCTCAGTGTATCTGTTCGATGTATCATTGCGGTGTATCTACATGTAAAATCTACTCGGTGTAACTCTTCGGTGTATCTACTTGGCGTTGGATATTGCAGAGTTCCACATCCCAGCAAGGAGTCAAGACGACAGGGAGGATGGTGATGGGGTCATCCTGGAAGGGTGGGGACCTGGCTCAGGGGTCCCCGGATTCAACTGCGAGTTTCATCTGGGCGCGGATGGAGGGATGTGCAGCTGGATTCAAGATGACCAGGCTGACCTTCACTGGCTGCTTGGAGATGCAGAAGTCGAGGGGGAGGAGGAGGACATCCACCATGACAGTAAATGTTATTCTGCTTTAAAACAGATGTAGGAGAGAGATGTATACACACTCACACTTGGGGTGGTTGGCTAGTGCCAGGAGCAGAGCACAGAGCCACCAACAATGACACAAAATAATCCTAAGCTTTGGTTCTTTCGGTAAAGTCACGTAGTTAGTAGACACTATGTCTTCTTGTCATATCTATAAAAGATCAAAGTACAAATCCCATCAACCACATGGCCTTTTAGGAGTGATTTTTTTCCCAGCAGCATTGGTTGAATACAAGTAAACTCTGGACTGGATTCAATATTCATTGTATCATCAGCAAGCAGTCGTACTTCATACTAGTGAACGACCAAATGTTCATAGGCAAGGACCCTATCTGTTTGATGCAAAACTATATAATACACAACACAAACTATTCATTTGTGTCAAGGTTTTTTGAGTGAGCATAAAAATACGATTAAACCTTCTAAACAGCATTGTTTTTATAATGCATGCCTCATGTCTCCTGCAGATAGAGATGGATGCGTGTGGATAAACACCCTGGGAAGGGCTGCGGGTGAGCGAGCACGCCTGCTCAGTGTGCCGCTGCCCTCTCACGCGCAGCCTCGCTGCCTCGCCTTTCGCTACCGCCTGCACGGAGACACGCTGGCCGCCAGCGCCGGAGTGGACTCGCTGCGAGTGCTGACGCGCACGCAGACTCCCATGGGCATGCGGGAGCAGCTGGTGTGGAGCCTGACCGGTGTCCAGGGGCGGGAATGGAGATTGGCACATGCCGTCTTGCCAGTCAACTACGGCCCTTACCAGGTTCTCAACAATCTCTTCACAACAAAAGCAGTGTCATCTGACCTGCCATGGAACGGTCGTTACTAATCTGGCTAAGGGAGCAGACAGCATGGCTGCATGCTGTAGGACTCGGTACACCATCAACCACCCCTCCTACTGTCTCTCTTCCTAAGCTCTTATAACCTCTTGCTTCATTCAAGAAACGTGTTGACTATTTATGTATTACAACTTTGATTGTGTTATTTGGCTGCTTGATGTACTGGGCCTTTGGATCCTGTGTGTCTTAGTTTATGTATCTATGTGTGTAGCTGTATGTGTCTGTATATATGTCAGTGTATGTGTGGGTACCTAGTGTGTAAACATTGCCACTAGGGAGACAAAGGTGGCTGGGCGTGGTGCTGGTGACCCACCCCCTCGTGTGCCATGCCGGTCTTCATAGGCGCTTGCTCACAGCACTTGCCGCAAGTCTGTTTTTGTATATCTCTGTGCATGTAATTCCAGATCTTTCTGGAATATCTGGACACATTCCCATCAGTGAGTTCCAGTAGACGAGACTGCGTTGGCTGGGTTATGTAGCCCGCATGCTCATCCACTGTGTGCCCAAGTAGCTTTTGTTTGGCCGGATATAGGGGGCTAACGTACATGACGCTGTCTAAATAAGAAATGGACTGATATGGTACAGGAGGATATGGAGTTGAGTGAACTTGCCAAAGGTACCAGCAGTGTCAAAATCAGCCTCGGTAGAGAAGGCTTGTGAAAGTAGCTACTAGGCAGTTGGAGGCACTCACCCTTCAACAACAATGGAGGGCGGAGGGGCGATGCTCACAACAATGAGCTGAGTGCCAGGCGGCTTAAATTCAGCAAGCTGGCACAGTGGGGAGCACAGTTTGTGCATCTGCCAGTCATCTCAGTCAACTTTTAGCACTTGAGTTTGGCCCATGACCTGCTGCCAGTGAATCTTTGATGCTTCACATGCCCTCAAAGTGCACCTAAAAACTAAACGTTTTATTTTACCAGGTAAGGCTCACTGAGCTATGTAGCTCCTTATCAGAAGCAATATGGCCACAAATGCTAGCTCAACGAAGTGGCTTATCATGTGGAAATTTATTTCAGCCATTTCGATTTAAAGCTTTCGTGTCTGCAGGGATTCATCTTCTTGGTTCTTTCGGTAAAGTCACGTAGAAGGGAAGTAATAAAATAATAAAAATAAAACATAATAAAACAATTCTCACGACGTTTCGGCCACAACGCAAGCAGCCGTCCTCAGGCGAAGAATGAGACATTATCAAGCTAGGAGCTTATATAGGTGTAGCGAGGAGGAGCGCCTTAACAAAAGAATGTGCATATGAAGAGGAATTTTAGCATACCAATGGGCAATGCGTAGGAGGGGGGGCGGAGGGGTTTCAAAGTCCCATTATGCCCATGCATTATGCAGGATCAACAGCACCACGGGGGGGGCACAAGGAACAACGTTAATAAAGGAAAGGAATGTTAATGATATGTAGCTGCATTTACCAAACAACCACGTAGAAAACCAAAGTAAAAACTACATAAAAAACTAAAATATAAACTGATGCTTACTATACTCTACAATAAGCTGAGTTACTAACAACAAATAATAAATTACAATTCTACGTCGTAAGAAGTATATAATATACTTCCATCTAAACTTTATTCTCTTAGCATATACAGTACTATATACTGCCATAGATAAACCCAACATTAAATTATATACTGTATTGCTGTAAACAACCCTATACTTTATACATTTTAATATAACACTATGTATTATTCAACTCACCCTAATGTGTATCGAAATGGTTTATTACGTCCTTCCAATGATTGCTAAGCCTGAATCCATCTTCTCGGTTAAAATTGTCTCTGTGTTTGTATATGTGGATGGCCTCATGAACGAATCTCTCATGATAGCCAGATGGCTTGCAGAGAACCTCCGTCTTGGAGAAGTGAATGTCATGTGAGCCCACTGAGTTGTAACAGTGGTCTGCCACGGCTGAGGTGTTTGTCCTACCGTGTTTTAGATCAGCTTTATGTTCACGAATGCGGTCTGAGACGTGTCGTTTGGTTTCCCCAATGTAACTGCTACCACAGAGGCAACTTAGTTTGTAGACGCCAGGGTACTGTATGTCTGGAATCACATCTTTTACAGACGGTACCAGATCACGGATTTTATGTACTGTGTTGAATCGGACCTGGATCTTGTGTTTAATCAGGATTTTGGAGATCTTTTTTGTGACCCCAGCAATGTAGGGTAAGGTGATGGTCTTGAAAGGCTCCTCAACAGGATCCTTCTTAATGGTTGGAGTGATGGCTTTGCGGATTGTGTAGTCGGAGTAACCGATCCGCAAAGCCATCACTCCAACCATTAAGACTTGGCATTGTTATGATGAAGCATTGTAAAATTACGAGAGACCTTGGGGGTGGTTTGGACCACTCGTAACTTATATTGTCTACATCAAGAGTTTAAAAGTCAACCGATGATGAATAACAAAATGCACTACATTAATATTAATAAGACGAATAATATTGGTAATATTACCCAGATCCCAACGGCACACATCCCTACATAACCGCATATTACACCTCACCTCACATCACCTGCACATCGGTGTGCATTACCACATATCACAAATACATCACACACATCCCAACACATCACTGTATGCGTAGGGATGGAAATGGGAAGTAGGCGTTTTTGTCTGTTTATTTATCTATTTATGTATTTGTTTCTTTTATAATCTCCACGACACTGATCGTTAGTTGATGACATGCAGTGAATGTCACGTTGCGTGTGCCAGGTGATTCTGGAGGGGGAGGTGGGGGAGCATCCGTCGGGCAGCGTGGCGGTGGACGACATCCGAATCGCGTTCGAGATACCGATTGAGGACTGCCAAAGTAAAACTCCTTTGTTACACCACAAGCATCCATGACCACATTCATTCAGCTACTATACTTGCACACATTGCAAAAATTAGGCATTTGTTCTAAATTAGTTGAATAAAATAATGATATATGGTCTGTCCTATTTTAATTAACAGAAATATCTGGACAAAGTGGTTAGGTTCGTAAATATAATTATGGGAATTTTTTTAATCTATTTGGAATTTGGTTAAATCCAGCATTGCTACATTTTCCATTCTCAACGACAATGTGTCAAATGTGTACGACATGTGTCACTGTCATTCTTGTCTGTGTTGCAGAGCCACACATATCCATCGTGGAGACTGACACTACTTCAGGTAACATTCGGGGTTAGATATTGATTTGAATTGATCTTCGTGGTAATTTTGGAGAAGACATTCCCAAGAAAAGTGATTACATACAGAACCACATGGAGGGACATTCACATTACAGCCATTGGTGAAAAACATAGGAAAGCATAGGTTAAGAGCTCAGGAGACTTAATTGTGTATGTAACGTGTGTTCAGCCACTCCTCCATACACCACGGGCTTTTGGAGCTGTACATGACCATTAAAAAGATTGAAATGTCATAATTGCTAAAGCTGTTGATATCACAATACCTCTTCGGCACTGTCTACCCGCTGCCAGATCCGAAGGTTTGTTCCACAGGAACAAGACCAATGCCTGCCTCTTTTGACAAACCAGACAGCTCCAGTCCCCAATGTTCAGCATGTGACATAGTAATGTTGTATGTATGCATGTTGAACTTCTTTCGCACTTGACGCAGCCAGCCTTGCTAATCAGAGGTGTGGGGGAAGGACAACAAACTAAACACAAAAAAAACTGTTCGAACGAAATTCATTTGCAAGGTTAACTTGCTGCAGCCGATTATTTTACAATGGAGTTTTTCAGATGAAAGTATATTACACGTGCACATTTTGATATATTTTATATTTTCAATGGCTCCTTAGTCCTAATAAACAGTAACATGAATGCATATCACCTCAAAACCACACCAGGTAAAGAAAGTTTTCTCCAGATAGACGTGTTGGGATACGAGCGGCATGGATGTGAGGACCCTTACGAGGATGCAACGCTACTTCATGCAGCTTTGTCTGCGCACGTGTAGAGAGCTGAGATCCTGGAATAATACATTATAATGGATGTGTCTTCTGCCCATGACCATTTATGAAGACAATCACAATAACATAAGACCTGCATATCTAGTTGGCCTAAGATGTTTGAAAATATAATTGTTTTATGAATTAACGAATTGAGTAAAAAGACTGTCCCTGCTCATACAAACAGTGGTCGAAGTTCCTATTTCTATGGTGGGGGCGAGTCTCCATAGGACAATCACTGTTCACTTGCCCACAAAGTGATACTTATTTTATAAACCCAGAGGGATGACAGGCCAAGTCAACCCCTTGGATTTGAACTTGCAAACTTCCGATTGCGAACTGCTCGCTCTACCACTGAGCTAACAAAAGTGGGAATTGTTGTGGAGTCCTTTAATACACGTTAACCATGGATCACGAGGCAGGGGACTGCAATCCACCACTGCCACCTGAACAGGTTTGATCATTATTTGTGCCCTGCGAGGGGCTAAGCCATTGCTGCGGTCGTTTTCAGGTGACCAGATGCAAACTGAGGGAACGGTACTCCCTGAACTCAGCCTGAACCGAGCCTTGGATCCCATCCTGATCTCGGTGATCGTCGTCAGCACGATGGGCGTGCTCCTGGGCGCCGTGTGCATCGGCCTGCTGCTGTGCTGCGCCCCGGCACGCAGGGCGGCCTCCATCGGCGCGGTCGGGGCGAGGGGCTACAGAGCGGCGCCCGCCGCCACCCTCGATGCATATGCCTTTGAGCTGTGTAATGGAGCCAGGTTTGAAGACAAGTCTAACGGACAGCACAAGATGTCTTCTGAGGCGTGATGCATTCGATACATCAGCTTCAGAGGTCCTCTCTTTACATTTTCAATTGGAACTCGAATCTAAAGCCAAACCTGATTCATATTATTAAAGAAGATTTGGCAAGAAACTTGCAAAGTACGAAGTTTTACTGTTATGTAGCAAAGGCCAACTCGATGCTTGTTGACCGAATCTAGTCATCTTGTCAAGTGTGATTATGCTTCTGCCATATGCAATTAAAAAAGACAATGTCTTGACAGACTGTCATATTTTGGCATCTAGGGAATCCAAACTGTTAACCTGTGCAACTGAAAGAGCGAATTTCCATCTCCAAATCAGACACCGTAGATACTGGGCCACGAAGACAGAGGCTGACACAGTGGCAACTGCCGCATCGTCGCAAGCAATGACACGTGGCCCTATGTGCATGAAAGTCGTGAATGACCACAAATATTTTTCTCTGTACATTTTTACGTGCCATGCTTTTTGTTTGCATACGTGAATACAACTGTATATATTTAAAGTGAAAATTGGCATGTAATCCATTGTTATTTATAATTTCTGTGTAATTTGTCAAAATAAAGTTTTATAGAAGCAGCATATTAGGTCATTTTGACGATGTATGAAGGATCCTGTTGCACGATATAACTGTCGTCATTCACGCATTACCTTGTAAAATTTAAATTTGAGAGTAAAACCTCACAAATCTGGACTCGGGATAGCCAGAATTTGAAGGCAATATAATTAAAAGATGAAATGGCATTTGTGCACTAATTGTGCTGATTCAGAGGAGGAAGTGTACGATGCTCACCCCGACCAATGTGATGCAGTCAATACAACCGTAGCGCATCAGTATGTATGTTGAACTACTTTCACGCCGTACATAGACAACCGTGCTAAACGGATGTGCGAGGGAAGGACAACAAACTAACCACAAAAATTAGTCCTAACAGTTCAGTGTACCATTGATCAACGCGGTGCATCCACATGCTTAGCTAGGGCTCCCTTGCGCTAATTTTCGTTTTTATTTTTAGTTTGCATTTATTTGGCCAAAAAATGTTTCAAGTCTGTGAAAATCGGCCTGTTTCATGGCTTTAAGAATCGGCCTTCCACCTCTGCTTCATGGTGACTGATTAAACTGGACAGTAAATGTAGTGATTTTGTATATACCATTTTGCACGTCAGTTATGTGTAAACATAATGAAACTTTAACAATTATGTATTATTTGCAGGTTGCCAGACATCTCCTATAATCGGGAAATATGACCCCCCCCCCGAAAGGAGTCCAGCTTTGTGATCCACTACCATGGTCACAAGATGTGATTTTTCTCAATGTAGATGCTAAATTCATATTTGTAATTGATTACAAGCTCATGATAGATTGCCAAGAAAATTAAATATGAATTTGCTACCACATATTTACATAAAGTAGGTATACTATACAGAGGTTGAAATGGGCTGGAACGCCAAGGTGTGAGTGAAATTTTGAACCCCACTGCATTCCGCGAGGAATCTTTATTACCTGTAGCACGTGATGTGGGGCACGGCGTGCCGACGTCACTCACTTCTGACTGTGATGTCATACATAGCACCAGCCATGTGAGTTTACTACCCATGGCTCCAAGCCATACTCTTTGGTTCTTTCGGTTAAAGTCACGTAGGTAAAAAATAAATGTTATTTCGAATATATATTTTACCTATGTGACTTTACCGAAATAACCAAAGAGTATGGATCCTTGCAGTCACGAAAACTTCAAATCTAGAATGGCTCCAAGCCAATCAGTGCCCGGGACTAAAGGCCACTTGGCCATGTGGAGTAGGCGGCGCTTCTAAGCTGCAGCCCCGTCAAGAAAGATAAACAGCTATACAACAATACATAGGATAGTATAAATATCGTAATTTGTATAAAGTTTTTGTGTACATATTGTAAGTTTTAGAAACTGTGCAATGCCATAAGTAATCTTAAATTAGTTATGTATAATGTAATGTGTAAGTTATGAGATAGAATAACCAGGTTGATGCATAACATAGTATTAAGAGGTGTAAAGATTTAGTGAAAAATCGCTAATACAATTGAACAAAGTTGTGCAGCAATGTTACAGTTTAGAATTGAGGCCAAACACATGGAGAGTTGCGATAAAAATGTCTGTCAACAGATGACCAATTGTAAATTACAGAGTGCATTAGCAATGGCCATTAAACAACGTAACACAAAACATGCTAAAAGTAAGAATTGTAGATACGAGGGTTCTTTATCAGATTAATGAGGGTTCTGTATTGGATGAAGGTTCTTTATGGGTAATGGCCTCATTGAAAGTCTGTATAAGCCCTGTAATATAGAACTGTATCTGGAGGGTCCTCTCAAACGCGGGTATAACATTTTTGCATTGCTCTGCTCACCTTTGATGAGTTCGAATAATTTCCTCCCCATTTCCAGCCCTGACACTATACAAAAGTGTAACTGTACACAGATGTGTTTGTGTGGTTGGCCAAGTTTCTGTCATATTGTATGCATATTTTAAATTAGTCTCTAATGTAATGCAAAATAACTGCTCTTTAATGCTTTAACAAGTCCTTGCCATGAGTGTGATGTTTGCCTTAAGAAATACCATTTTGCATCCCTCTCGTTTCCCACACTGAATTACAGTATGTGTATTGATGAAGTTAAAAGTGGTACAATGATGTTTTAATAAACAGATTCGGTGACATATTTTGTTGAGTCTGTCCTTAGAAGCAGGAACACATGAGGGCGCAGTTTTACGCAAGAATGGGTTCTTATACTAATAGAGGTTTTCCCCTTTTTCTGGCAACAAAACTGACACATTTGGCAAGGAATCATGTTTACATTAACCACAATACTTGCAGTCAAAATGCAAACAAAAAACAATACTCTTATAATTTATGCAGTGTCCTTGAAACTAATTGGTCCACACCAAAGACAGCTTTCCTTAGAGCCTCGTCTCATACGGTGTTCGACCAGATGACGCCAAAAGGCGCATGATGTAGATGCTTACCCCGAGCTCTTATTACTTTGATAGCACGTTGTCTTTGAACTGTGCGCCTTTTGGCGTCATGGGGTGAAGCTTGCCTTGGCAGCGGTGCACGAACGCAATTAACATCAACAAACCTAACACATTCGTAAAAAACCTGAACCGTTAACAAAGAACAACACATTCAGGCAACGTTTTGGGCAATAGGCCTTCTGTCTAAACCAGCGGCCTATCACTTCACCAGCGGGGACGACCTTCCATCCCGAGAGGCCAGTCGGTTCTTGGCCTCGTCCCGTAACCTCTGGTGGTCATAGAGGTAGGAATTGACCTGAACATCTATGCATGCCCTTTAAATAACCTAACCAAAATGGATGCCCGTGAAAATAACTTAACCAATATGAACGTCCAACATGGGCGATCGCTAAATAACTTAACCAACATGGACGCTCGATAAAATACTTAACCAATATAGACGTCCGCTAAATTCCTTCACCAACATGGACGCTAGCGAAAAAACCAATATGGACGCCCGATAAATGACTTAATCAATATGGATCCCTGCTAAATTACTTAACGAACATGGACGCCCGCCTCAATAACCTAAATAAAATGGACGCCCGCGAAATAATCTAACCAACATGGACGCTCGCTAAATAACCTAACTGACGTCCATCCCGCCGCCCTCGCTGGGCAGGTGGGGCACGACGTCCGCCCGTTCCGATCCCTCCTCCACCGCATCAGTCGGCTCCTGTTGGGCCCCCGCCGACAGTGACGGGGCCCCCCGCGCTAACACCCTCTCTGAGAGACATGTTCGTCGCTAACAAAGAGGCCGCGAGCGATTAACCATCAGCTGCAGGGACCGCACGCTTCCACCTGCATGCGATTAACTGTTAACGCGCACGCCCACGCCTTGCGCAAACGTGGTAGCGGATGCCGCGATCACCACCCCGCGTTCACTCTCCTGCGTGTTCCCCCACCGCTCCCCCGGGACTCAGCTTGCACACGCAGTCGCTCCACACAGGTTAGGGGTTAGAGTTAGGGGTTAGAGTTAGGGTTTGGGTTGGGGTAAGAGTTAGGGTTAGTATTCTAATTTAGATTAAAAGTGGGACATTTCATGATGACATTTTCAAGTAAAAAATATCAAATCTGCACACTAACCTATGCCATGTTTAGCCAAAATGAGCCAAAATTTCACAGCTTTATTTTTCGACAAAAATTGTATTCCTCGGTTGTTCTGCCTCAGTATGCTATATATTGCATTAAAAAAAGGATATCGGCATATTATGCCCTTTTTAGATAAAATATACAGCTTTATTTTTCAAGAAAAAGTTCATCCCTCCATTGTATTTACCCTTAGTATGCTATGTATTAGATTAAAAGTGGAACATTAAATGTTCATGTCCCAAAAATATATATCTGCATACTATGCCGTTTTTGGCCAAAATTGGCAAAAATTTTATAACTTTATTTTTCAACAAAAGTGCATTCATCGGTTGTGTTTAGCCTTAGTATCCTATATATTACATAAAAAACGTGGGGAATTTCCCCCATTAAATTTACGATTATAAAAAAGTAAATGGGCATACTGTGTCGGCTTTAGCCAAAATAAGCTACATTTTCACAGCTTTATTTTTCAACAAAAAGTTGATTACTCCATTGTATTTACCCTTACTATGCTATGTATTATATTAAAAGTAGAACATTTTACGATTAAATATTCACGTCCAAAAAAAAGAAAAATCGGCAAACTTACCTATGCCATTTTTGGCCAAAATTGGCCAAATTTTTACAGCTTAATTTTTCAACAAAAAGTTCAAGTGTAAAATTTTATGATTAAATATTCACTTCCCAAAAAAAATTGGTATACTAACTAACCTATGCCGTTTTTGGCCAAAATTGTCCAACTTTCACAGCTTTATTATTCGACAAAAGTTCATTCCACCATTGTATGTAGCTTTAGTATCCTCTATATTACATTAAAAGTGGGAAATTTCAGCATTAAACTTTCAAGTAAAAAAAGCAAATGGGTGCACTAACCTATGCCGTCTTTGGCCATAATTGGCCAAATTTTCACAGCTTTATTTTTCAACTAAAAGTTCATCCCGACATTTACACTTAGTATGCTATGTATTAGATTAAAAGTGGAAAATTTTAAGATTAAATGTTCACGTCCCAAAAAAAATCGGAATACTAACTAACCTATGCCGTATTTGGCCAAAATTGTCCAACTTTCACAGCTTTATTTTTCGACAAAAGTTCATTCCACCATTATATGTAGCCTTAGTATGCTATGTATTATATTAAAATTGGGCGATTGCACGATGAAAAAAACAGAAATTCGGCATACTTACCTATTACGTTTTCGGCTAAAATTGGCCAAACTTTATAGCTTTATTTTTAAACAAAAAGTGCATTCATCGGTTGTGTTTAGACTTAGTATCCGATATATTACATTTAAAGTGGTAAATTTCACCATGAAATGTTCAAGTAAAAAAGATAAAATCGGCATACTAACCTATTACGTTTTTGGCTAAAATTGGCCAAATTTTATTGCTTTATTTTTCAACAAGAGTGCATTCCTCGGTTGTGTTTAGCCTTAGTATCCTATATATTACGTAAAAAAAAGAGTGAGGAATTACATCCACGAAATTTTCGAGGATAAAAAAGTTAATCGCCATACTGTGTCGGTTTTAGCCAAAATAAGCCAAATTTTCACAGCTTTATTTTTCAATAAAAAGTTGATTCCTCCATTGTATTTACCCTTATTATGGTTTGTATTAGATTAAAAGTGGAAACTTCACGATGGAAAAAAACTGAAAATCGGCATACTCACCTATGCCGTTGTTGGCTAAAATTGGCCAAATTTTCACAGCTTTATTTTTCAACTCAAAGTTTATCCCTCCTTTGTATTTACCCTTAGTATGCTATGTATTAGATTAAAAGTGGAAAATTTTAAGATGAAATGTTCACGTCCCAAAAAAAATCGGAATACTAACTAATCTATGCCGTTTTGGCCAAAATTTTCCAACTTTCACAGATTAAAAGTGGGCAATTGCATGATGAAAAAAACAGAAAATCGGCATACTAACCTATTACGTTTTTGGCTAAAATTGCCCAAATTTTATAGCTTCATTTTTAAACAAAAAGTGCATTCCTCGGTTGTGTTTTGCCTTAGTATCCGATATATTACATTTAAAGTGGTAAATTTCACCATGAAATTTTCAAGTAAAAAAGATAAAATCGGCATACTAACCTATTACGTTTTTGGCTAAAATTGGCCGAATTTTATAGCTTTATTTTTCAACAAAAGTGCATTCCTCGGTTGTGTTTAGCCTTAGTATCCTATATATTACGTAAAAAAAAGAGTGGGGAATTACATCCACGAAATTTTCGAGGATAAAAAAGTTAATTGGCATACAGTGTGGGTTTTAGCCAAAATAAGCCAAATTTTCACAGCTTTATTTACCCTTATTATGCTATGTATTAGATTAAAAGTGGAAAACTTCACGATGGAAAAAAACTGAAAATCGGCATACTAACTAACCTATGCCGTCTTTGGCCATAATTGGCCAAATTTTCACGGCTTTATTTTTCAACTAAAAGTGCATCCCTCCATTGTATTTACCCTTAGTATGCTATGTATTAGATTAAAAGTGGAAAATTTTAAGATGAAATGTTCACGTCCCAAAAAAAATCGGAATACTAACTAACCTATGCTATATTTGGCCAAAATTGTCCAACTTTCACAGCTTTATTTTTCGACAAAAGTTCATTCCACCATTGTATGTAGCCTTAGTATGCTATGTATTAGATTAAAAGTGGGCAATTGCATGATGAAAAAAACAGAAAATCGGCATACTAACCTATTACGTTTTTGGCTAAAATTGGCCAAATTTTATAGCTTTATTTTTCAACAAAAGTGCATTCATCGGTTGTATTTAGCCTTAGTATCCTATATATTACGTAAATAAAAAGTGGGGAATTACATCCACGAAATTTTCGAGGATAAAAAAGTTAATTGGCATACTGTGTCGGTTTTAGCCAAAATAAGCCAAATTTTCACAGCTTTATTTTTCAACAAAAGTTGATTATTCCATTGTATTTACCCTTATTATGCTATGTATTAGATTAAAAGTGGAAAACTTCACGATGGAAAAAAACTGAAAATCGGCATACTCACCTATGCCGTTGTTGGCTAAAATTGGCCAAATTTTCACAGCTTTATTTTTCAACTCAAAGTTTATCCCTCCTTTGTATTTACCCTTAGTATGCTATGTATTAGATTAAAAGTGGAAAATTTTAAGATTAAATGTTCACGTCCCAAAAAAAATCGGAATACTAACTAATCTATGCCGTTTTGGCCAAAATTTTCCAACTTTCACAGATTAAAAGTGGGCAATTGCATGATGAAAAAAACAGAAAATCGGCATACTAACCTATTACGTTTTTGGCTAAAATTGCCCAAATTTTATAGCTTCATTTTTAAACAAAAGTGCATTCCTCGGTTGTGTTTTGCCTTAGTATCCGATATATTACATTTAAAGTGGTAAATTTCACCATGAAATTTTCAAGTAAAAAAGATAAAATCGGCATACTAACCTATTACGTTTTTGGCTAAAATTGGCCGAATTTTATAGCTTTATTTTTCAACAAAAGTGCATTCCTCGGTTGTGTTTAGCCTTAGTATCCTATATATTACGTAAAAAAAAGAGTGGGGAATTACATCCACGAAATTTTCGAGGATAAAAAAGTTAATTGGCATACAGTGTGGGTTTTAGCCAAAATAAGCCAAATTTTCACAGCTTTATTTACCCTTATTATGCTATGTATTAGATTAAAAGTGGAAAACTTCACGATGGAAAAAAACTGAAAATCGGCATACTAACTAACCTATGCCGTCTTTGGCCATAATTGGCCAAATTTTCACGGCTTTATTTTTCAACTAAAAGTGCATCCCTCCATTGTATTTACCCTTAGTATGCTATGTATTAGATTAAAAGTGGAAAATTTTAAGATGAAATGTTCACGTCCCAAAAAAAATCGGAATACTAACTAACCTATGCCATATTTGGCCAAAATTGTCCAACTTTCACAGCTTTATTTTTCGACAAAAGTTCATTCCACCATTGTATGTAGCCTTAGTATGCTATGTATTAGATTAAAAGTGGGCAATTGCATGATGAAAAAAACAGAAAATCGGCATACTAACCTATTACGTTTTTGGCTAAAATTGGCCAAATTTTATAGCTTTATTTTTCAACAAAAGTGCATTCATCGGTTGTGTTTAGCCTTAGTATCCTATATATTGCGTAAATAAAAAGTGGGGAATTACATCCACGAAATTTTCGAGGATAAAAAAGTTAATTGGCATACTGTGTCGGTTTTAGCCAAAATAAGCTACATTTTCACAGCTTTATTTTTCAACAAAAAGTTGATTACTCCATTGTATTTACCCTTACTATGCTATGTATTATATTAAAAGTAGAACATTTTACGATTAAATATTCCCGTCCAAAAAAAAGAAAAATCGGCAAACTTACATATGCCATTTTTGGCCAAAATTGGCCAAATTTTTACAGCTTAATTTTTCAACAAAAAGTTCAAGTGTAAAATTTTATGATTAAATATTCACTTCCCAAAAAAAATCGGTATACTAACTAACCTATGCCGTTTTTGGCCAAAATTGTCCAACTTTCACAGCTTTATTATTCGACAAAAGTTCATTCCACCATTGTATGTAGCTTTAGTATCCTCTATATTACATTAAAAGTGGGAAATTTCAGCATTAAACTTTCAAGTAAAAAAAGCAAATGGGTGCACTAACCTATGCCGTCTTTGGCCATAATTGGCCAAATTTTCACAGCTTTATTTTTCAACTAAAAGTTCATCCCGACATTTACACTTAGTATGCTATGTATTAGATTAAAAGTGGAAAATTTTAAGATTAAATGTTCACGTCCCAAAAAAAATCGGAATACTAACTAACCTATGCCGTATTTGGCCAAAATTGTCCAACTTTCACAGCTTTATTTTTCGACAAAAGTTCATTCCACCATTATATGTAGCCTTAGTATGCTATGTATTATATTAAAATTGGGCGATTGCACGATGAAAAAAACAGAAATTCGGCATACTTACCTATTACGTTTTCGGCTAAAATTGGCCAAACTTTATAGCTTTATTTTTAAACAAAAAGTGCATTCATCGGTTGTGTTTAGACTTAGTATCCGATATATTACATTTAAAGTGGTAAATTTCACTATGAAATGTTCAAGTAAAAAAGATAAAATCGGCATACTAACCTATTACGTTTTTGGCTAAAATTGGCCAAATTTTATTGCTTTATTTTTCAACAAGAGTGCATTCCTCGGTTGTGTTTAGCCTTAGTATCCTATATATTACGTAAAAAAAAGAGTGAGGAATTACATCCACGAAATTTTCGAGGATAAAAAAGTTAATCGCCATACTGTGTCGGTTTTAGCCAAAATAAGCCAAATTTTCACAGCTTTATTTTTCAATAAAAAGTTGATTCCTCCATTGTATTTACCCTTATTATGGTTTGTATTAGATTAAAAGTGGAAACTTCACGATGGAAAAAAACTGAAAATCGGCATACTCACCTATGCCGTTGTTGGCTAAAATTGGCCAAATTTTCACAGCTTTATTTTTCAACTCAAAGTTTATCCCTCCTTTGTATTTACCCTTAGTATGCTATGTATTAGATTAAAAGTGGAAAATTTTAAGATGAAATGTTCACGTCCCAAAAAAAATCGGAATACTAACTAACCTATGCCATATTTGGCCAAAATTGTCCAACTTTCACAGCTTTATTTTCCGACAAAAGTTCATTCCACCATTGTATGTAGCCTTAGTATGCTATGTATTAGATTAAAAGTGGGCAATTGCATGATGAAAAAAACAGAAAATCGGCATACTAACCTATTACGTTTTTGGCTAAAATTGGCCAAATTTTATAGCTTTATTTTTCAACAAAAGTGCATTCATCGGTTGTGTTTAGCCTTAGTATCCTATATATTGCGTAAATAAAAAGTGGGGAATTACATCCACGAAATTTTCGAGGATAAAAAAGTTAATTGGCATACTGTGTCGGTTTTAGCCAAAATAAGCTACATTTTCACAGCTTTATTTTTCAACAAAAAGTTGATTACTCCATTGTATTTACCCTTATTATGCTATGTATTATATTAAAAGTAGAACATTTTACGATTAAATATTCACGTCCAAAAAAAAGAAAAATCGGCAAACTTACCTATGCCATTTTTGGCCAAAATTGGCCAAATTTTTACAGCTTAATTTTTCAACAAAAAGTTCAAGTGTAAATTTTTATGATTAAATATTCCCTTCCCAAAAAAAATCGGTATACTAACTAACCTATGCCGTTTTTGGCCAAAATTGTCCAACTTTCACAGCTTTATTATTCGACAAAAGTTCATTCCACCATTGTATGTAGCTTTAGTATCCTCTATATTACATTAAAAGTGGGAAATTTCAGCATTAAACTTTCAAGTAAAAAAAGCAAATGGGTGCACTAACCTATGCCGTCTTTGGCCATAATTGGCCAAATTTTCACAGCTTTATTTTTCAACTAAAAGTTCATCCCGACATTTACACTTAGTATGCTATGTATTAGATTAAAAGTGGAAAATTTTAAGATTAAATGTTCACGTCCCAAAAAAAATCGGAATACTAACTAACCTATGCCGTATTTGGCCAAAATTGTCCAACTTTCACAGCTTTATTTTTCGACAAAAGTTCATTCCACCATTATATGTAGCCTTAGTATGCTATGTATTATATTAAAATTGGGCGATTGCACGATGAAAAAAACAGAAATTCGGCATACTTACCTATTACGTTTTCGGCTAAAATTGGCCAAACTTTATAGCTTTATTTTTAAACAAAAAGTGCATTCATCGGTTGTGTTTAGACTTAGTATCCGATATATTACATTTAAAGTGGTAAATTTCACCATGAAATGTTCAAGTAAAAAAGATAAAATCGGCATACTAACCTATTACGTTTTTGGCTAAAATTGGCCAAATTTTATTGCTTTATTTTTCAACAAGAGTGCATTCCTCGGTTGTGTTTAGCCTTAGTATCCTATATATTACGTAAAAAAAAGAGTGAGGAATTACATCCACGAAATTTTCGAGGATAAAAAAGTTAATCGCCATAATGTGTCGGTTTTAGCCAAAATAAGCCAAATTTTCACAGCTTTATTTTTCAATAAAAAGTTGATTCCTCCATTGTATTTACCCTTATTATGGTTTGTATTAGATTAAAAGTGGAAACTTAACGATGGAAAAAAATTGAAAATCGGCATACTCACCTATGCCGTTGTTGGCTAAAATTGGCCAAATTTTCACAGCTTTATTTTTCAACTCAAAGTTTATCCCTCCTTTGTATTTACCCTTAGTATGCTATGTATTAGATTAAAAGTGGAAAATTTTAAGATTAAATGTTCACGTCCCAAAAAAAATCGGAATACTAACTAATCTATGCCGTTTTGGCCAAAATTTTCCAACTTTCACAGATTAAAAGTGGGCAATTGCATGATGAAAAAAACAGAAAATCGGCATACTAACCTATTACGTTTTTGGCTAAAATTGCCCAAATTTTATAGCTTCATTTTTAAACAAAAAGTGCATTCCTCGGTTGTGTTTTGCCTTAGTATCCGATATATTACATTTAAAGTGGTAAATTTCACCATGAAATTTTCAAGTAAAAAAGATAAAATCGGCATACTAACCTATTACGTTTTTGGCTAAAATTGGCCGAATTTTATAGCTTTATTTTTCAACAAAAGTGCATTCCTCGGTTGTGTTTAGCCTTAGTATCCTATATATTATGTAAAAAAAAGAGTGGGGAATTACATCCACGAAATTTTCGAGGATAAAAAAGTTAATTGGCATACAGTGTGGGTTTTAGCCAAAATAAGCCAAATTTTCACAGCTTTATTTACCCTTATTATGCTATGTATTAGATTAAAAGTGGAAAACTTCACGATGGAAAAAAACTGAAAATCGGCATACTAACTAACCTATGCCGTTTTTGGCCATAATTGGCCAAATTTTCACGGCTTTATTTTTCAACTAAAAGTGCATCCCTCCATTGTATTTACCCTTAGTATGCTATGTATTAGATTAAAAGTGGAAAATTTTAAGATGAAATGTTCACGTCCCAAAAAAAATCGGAATACTAACTAACCTATGCCATATTTGGCCAAAATTGTCCAACTTTCACAGCTTTATTTTTCGACAAAAGTTCATTCCACCATTGTATGTAGCCTTAGTATGCTATGTATTAGATTAAAAGTGGGCAATTGCATGATGAAAAAAACAGAAAATCGGCATACTAACCTATTACGTTTTTGGCTAAAATTGGCCAAATTTTATAGCTTTATTTTTCAACAAAAGTGCATTCATCGGTTGTGTTTAGCCTTAGTATCCTATATATTACGTAAATAAAAAGTGGGGAATTACATCCACGAAATTTTCGAGGATAAAAAAGTTAATTGGCATACTGTGTCGGTTTTAGCCAAAATAAGCCAAATTTTCACAGCTTTATTTTTCAACAAAAGTTGATTATTCCATTGTATTTACCCTTATTATGCTATGTATTAGATTAAAAGTGGAAAACTTCACGATGGAAAAAAACTGAAAATCGGCATACTCACCTATGCCGTTGTTGGCTAAAATTGGCCAAATTTTCACAGCTTTATTTTTCAACTCAAAGTTTATCCCTCCTTTGTATTTACCCTTAGTATGCTATGTATTAGATTAAAAGTGGAAAATTTTAAGATTAAATGTTCACGTCCCAAAAAAAATCGGAATACTAACTAATCTATGCCGTTTTGGCCAAAATTTTCCAACTTTCACAGATTAAAAGTGGGCAATTGCATGATGAAAAAAACAGAAAATCGGCATACTAACCTATTACGTTTTTGGCTAAAATTGCCCAAATTTTATAGCTTCATTTTTAAACAAAAGTGCATTCCTCGGTTGTGTTTTGCCTTAGTATCCGATATATTACATTTAAAGTGGTAAATTTCACCATGAAATTTTCAAGTAAAAAAGATAAAATCGGCATACTAACCTATTACGTTTTTGGCTAAAATTGGCCGAATTTTATAGCTTTATTTTTCAACAAAAGTGCATTCCTCGGTTGTGTTTAGCCTTAGTATCCTATATATTACGTAAAAAAAAGAGTGGGGAATTACATCCACGAAATTTTCGAGGATAAAAAAGTTAATTGGCATACAGTGTGGGTTTTAGCCAAAATAAGCCAAATTTTCACAGCTTTATTTACCCTTATTATGCTATGTATTAGATTAAAAGTGGAAAACTTCACGATGGAAAAAAACTGAAAATCGGCATACTAACTAACCTATGCCGTCTTTGGCCATAATTGGCCAAATTTTCACGGCTTTATTTTCATCTAAAAGTGCATCCCTCCATTGTATTTACCCTTAGTATGCTATGTATTAGATTAAAAGTGAAAAATTTTAAGATGAAATGTTCACGTCCCAAAAAAAATCGGAATACTAACTAACCTATGCCATATTTGGCCAAAATTGTCCAACTTTCACAGCTTTATTTTTCGACAAAAGTTCATTCCACCATTGTATGTAGCCTTAGTATGCTATGTATTAGATTAAAAGTGGGCAATTGCATGATGAAAAAAACAGAAAATCGGCATACTAACCTATTACGTTTTTGGCTAAAATTGGCCAAATTTTATAGCTTTATTTTTCAACAAAAGTGCATTCATCGGTTGTGTTTAGCCTTAGTATCCTATATATTGCGTAAATAAAAAGTGGGGAATTACATCCACGAAATTTTCGAGGATAAAAAAGTTAATTGGCATACTGTGTCGGTTTTAGCCAAAATAAGCCAAATTTTCACAGCTTTATTTTTCAACAAAAGTTGATTATTCCATTGTATTTACCCTTATTATGCTATGTATTAGATTAAAAGTGGAAAACTTCACGATGGAAAAAAACTGAAAATCGTCATACTAACCTATGCCGTCTTTGGCCATAATTGGCCAAATTTTCACGGCTTTATTTTCATCTAAAAGTGCATCCCTCCATTGTATTTACCCTTAGTATGCTATGTATTAGATTAAAAGTGAAAAATTTTAAGATGAAATGTTCACGTCCCAAAAAAAATCGGAATACTAACTAACCTATGCCATATTTGGCCAAAATTGTCCAACTTTCACAGCTTTATTTTTCGACAAAAGTTCATTCCACCATTGTATGTAGCCTTAGTATGCTATGTATTAGATTAAAAGTGGGCAATTGCATGATGAAAAAAACAGAAAATCGGCATACTAACCTATTACGTTTTTGGCTAAAATTGGCCAAATTTTATAGCTTTATTTTTCAACAAAAGTGCATTCATCGGTTGTGTTTAGCCTTAGTATCCTATATATTGCGTAAATAAAAAGTGGGGAATTACATCCACGAAATTTTCGAGGATAAAAAAGTTAATTGGCATACTGTGTCGGTTTTAGCCAAAATAAGCCAAATTTTCACAGCTTTATTTTTCAACAAAAGTTGATTATTCCATTGTATTTACCCTTATTATGCTATGTATTAGATTAAAAGTGGAAAACTTCACGATGGAAAAAAACTGAAAATCGTCATACTAACCTATGCCGTCTTTGGCCATAATTGGCCAAATTTTCACGGCTTTATTTTTCAACTAAAAGTTCATGCTTGTGTTGCAATCGAAACATCGTAATATGTTATTTTATTTTAATTTATTATTTTATTTTTAGACGTGACTTAACCGAAAAGAACCAAAGAATAATTCCTGCAGTCACGAAAGCTCCTAAATTAAGATTAAAAAGTGCATTTCTTGGTTGTGTTTAGCCTGAGTAGTCTATATATTACGTAAAAAAGTGGGGAATTTGATACATTAAATTTTCGAATATAAAAAAATGAATCGGCATACTGTGCCGATTTTAGCCGAAATAAGCCCAACTTTCACAGCTTTATTTTTGGACAATAGTTCATTCCTCTATTGTATTTAGCTTTAGTATGCTATGTATTAGATTAAAAGTGGGAAATTTCACGATGAAATGTTCACGTCCCGTTTTTGGCCAATATTGGCCAAATTTTTCCAGCTTTATTTTTCAACAAAAGTGCAATCCTCGTGTGTTTAGCCTTAGTATCCTATATATAGCGTTAAAAAGTGCGAAATTTCACCATGAAATGTTTAAGTGAAAAAAGAAAATCGGCATACTATGCCGTTTTTGGCTAAAATTGGACACATTTTTACAGCTGTATTTTTAAACCAAACGTACATTCCTCGGTTGTGTTTAGCCTGAGTAGCCTATATATTACATTAAGAGGGAAATTTCACAATGAAATTTTCAGGTCCCATAAAGAAATCGGCACACTCACGTATGCCATTTTGGCCAAAATTGGGCGAATTTTCATAGCTAAACTTTTCAAAGAAAAAGTTAATTCCTCTTTTTTGATTAGCATTAGTATGCTGTATTATTACTATAAAGGTTTGATATATCATGATGACATTTTCACGTCCTAAAAATTAAATTGGCATAACATTTTTTGGCAAAAAAACAAATAGGCATACTAACCTATGCAGTTTTTGGACATAATTGGGTTAGAGTTAGGCTTAGCAATTAGGGTTAGGGTTTAAGGTTAGGCGTTAGGGGTAGGGTTAGGGATAGGGTTAAGGATCGATTATTCCAACTCACTACTCTCCGGGACATCTGGCAAAAACATTACCAAGCTGATGCGTGTACAAAATTATTTTACTGGCGTCATGACGGGTACTGCAAAATCCGACCATGTCTGTCCAGTGCTCACCGAACTGCATTGGCTTCCTGTTGCCGAACTCATACAGTATAAGATTGCACTCATTACATACAAAGCGCTGGCCACAAGTGAACCCCAATACCTTGCTGGTATCATCAAAGAGCATCAACCATCACGCAAACTCCGGTCATCCTCGTAGCAGCTTTTGGCTAGTAATCGAACAAAGACGGTCGCTGCATTGCACGCTTTCAGATGCACTTCTGCAGCCGTCTGGAATGTTCTTCCCTCCGAGATTAAGAAGTCACTGGAGCTACGCATTTTTAAAATCTAGGTTGAAAATATATTTTCTTTAGAACTGCTTTTTGTGCTTAGTTTGGTGTCCCTCCCCGGCACCTCCGATGACCATGGTTGGCTATGTACGGTGTGAAAGAAGTTCAACATACACACCAACATGGACACTCGCTAAATATACTAACCAACATGGACACTCACTAAAATAACTTAACCAACATGGACACTCGCTAAATAAGCTAACCATCATGGACACTCGCTAAATAACCTAACCATCATGGACACTCGCTAAATAACCTAACCAACATGGACACTCGCTAAATAACCTAACCAACATGGACACTCGCTAAATAACCTAACCATCATGGACACTCGCAAAATAACCTAACCAACATGGACACTCGCTAAATAACCTAACCATCATGGACACTCGCTAAATAACTTAACCAACATGGACACTCGCTAAATATACTAACCAACATGGACACTCGCTAAATAACCTAACCATCATGGACATTCGCTAAATGACCTAACCAACATGGACACTCGCTACATAACCTAACCAACATGGACACTCGCTAAACAACGTAACCAACATGGTGCTGTAGCGCCACCGTGTGGTCACGTGGTACCACTGCAGCGCCTGGCGCGGTGACAGCAGCAGTGGCACTGTGCGGCGTCTTCACGGCTTCATTGCAGCCAACCCGCTTGGGACTAACGCCAGGACGCAGCAGCAGCAGCAGCGACTCACAACTGCGGGAACGCGCGGGGTGACGCCTGACAGCGGCAACTGCTGGCGAACTGTGTTGGCCTGTACTGCACATGTCCACCAAGATGGCAGACGTAACCACGAATTAAATACCAGCCAAGTTTGGTGGCGATTGCTTTCACGGTGTGGATTTGTATTTGTAACATACTTTCATTTTCATACATGGAAGTGTCGGAGATTGAATAACAAAAATACACGTTACATGGAGTTACTATTTTTTTAATATGAAGAACACAGGTGCTGAGAGAAATTAGAAAGGGGAAGAGATAATTAAGGAAGTGGCACTGTCGATGTAATGAACGAGGGCGCAGCGAGCAGTAGAGGCCACGTGGTGAACGAGAGTCGTGACAGGCGGCTAGAGGATGATTGATGGGAAGGCGCGTGCGGAGCGAGGCGTCACGTGGGGGGAGGTTGAGGGCGGGGCGGGGCGGGGATTCCCCACGCAGGGCGCCATCTCGGCTGGGCACCGCGTGGAGGACGCGTGGTTCTTGTGGCGTCGTTGAATTCGTCTTCAACTACCGATCACAGCTGCTCCATGTGGCTTAGCAGCTCCTCAAGGTGGATCACCAGCTCGACCATATGGCTTACCAGCTCGTCAAGGTGGATTCCCAGCTCCTCAAGGTGAGTTGCCAGCTCATTCAGTGGAATTTTTTTGTCAAACACAGTTACGAGGCCTGTCTTGTGTTTAGAGTTAGTAATAGCCTAGATTCGTAGACCGTCGCTTTTTTAAGTGTAACATTTAAGCTATTTAAGTGCAAAATCCTCTCATTGTTTTTCATTGTAATGAGGCGAGGAGGAGACTGTAACACGTTCCCAAGAGGGATGAAGTTTTAAATCGTGCGTCAACACGTGTTTAGATTGCGGCCTGCGTGGTGACTATCGGCAGCCTGTATGTAATTCAGGCGAGTCCGTGCTCTGAATATTGAGTTTTTGCGAGGTTTTTTCAAATATACTTTCCTACGATCGATTTCGTTTATTTTGTGTAATCTGACAGTGATTGTCAACTCCCCCCCCCCGCAATCATTTCCCGAAATATATTTCAGAACAAACGTTAAGGTGCAAAGTTGACAATTTGTCAATACAAAAGAGGGTTGGGTTTGGGTTTGTTTAGGGTTAGCGGTTAAGGGTTAGGGTCAGGGGGGTTAGGGTTTAGGGATAGGGTTAGTATGATATATGTAGATTAAAAGTGGGACATTTCACGATGAAATGTTCAAGTAAATATTCAAATTGGCATACTAACCTATGCCGTTTTTAGCCAAAATAAGCCAAATTTCCACAGCTTTATTTTTCAACAAATTCAGTTGGGTCAGCCTTAGTATGCCATATGTTTAATTAAAAGTCAGAAATTTCACTATGCAATTTTCACGTCCATAAAAAATAAGCATGCTAAACTATGTCGTTTTAGCCAAAATTAGCTAAATTTTTACATCTTTATTTTTCAACAAAACGTTCATTCATCTTTTGTATTTAGCCGTAGTATGCTATATATTACACTAGCGGAAGTACCCGGCATTGCCCGGGTGAAAAAATATTCCTTTACAACCTTATATTTATATACACAGATACGAAGGTATTGTCAAAGCCCGGTTGGCCGTTTGTACATTTCTCCACCAACAAATATATGAGGCTTGCACAAGGCCAAAAATTTGTAGAAAGTGTGGGGTAAATAGTTTATGTAAAAGGTTTCTGAAAATTGTGGACCCCCCCATCCCGCTCAAAAAAAAAATGTACCCCTCGTAGGTATATGTACCTACACACCACTCACTAATCACCACTCACAACCGCCACTCACCCTCACCACTCACTCTCACCACTCACCCTCACAACAACCACTCACCCTCACCGCTAACCACTCACCCTCACCACTCACCCTCACCACTCGCCCTCACCACTCACCTTCACCAATCACCACTCACCCTCACTGCTCACCCTCACCGCTCACCACTCACCCCTCACCACACCCACACCACTCACGCTCACCACTCACCCCTCACTAATCACCACTCACAACCGCCACTCGCCCGCACCACTCACCCTCACCACTCACCCTCACCACTCACCCTCCCCACTCACTACTCACCACTCATCCTCACCAATCACACCCTCACCAATCACCACTCACCCTCACCACTCACTCTCACCACTCACGCTCACCACTCACTACTCACCCTCACCACTCACCCTCACCACTCACGCTCACCACTCACTACTCACCCTCACCACTCACCCTCACCACTCACCCTCACCACTCACCAGTCACGCTCACCACTCACCACTCACGCTCACCACTCACCCTCAACACTCACCCTCACCACCACCACTAGCCCTATTCCCGTTTTAAAAACTTGCTTACGTGTCGCCAAGTACTGTATGCTTAACATTTCGAACAGACACACACATTCACTAATTTAGCTTTTCACATTTAACATACAAAACGTCAGCTTGTACTACTGTCATCATAGCAGATACCACCACCATCACAGTGATGGTGAGGGTGAGTGGTGAGTGGTGAGGGTGAGTGGTGAGGGTGAGTGATGAGAGTGAGGGTGAGTGGTGAGTGTGAGTGGTGAGGGTGAGTGGTGAGGGTGAGTGGTGAGCGTGAGTGGTGAGCGTGAGTGGTGAGGGAGAGGGGTGAGTGGTGTGGGTGAGTGGTGAGGGTGAGTGGTGAGGGTGAGTGGTGAGGGTGAGTGGTGAGTAGTGAGGATGATTGGCGAGGATGATTGGCGAGGGTGAGTGGTGAGCGCGAGTGTTGAGAGAGTGGTGAGGGAGAGTAGTGAGGGTGAGTGGTGAGGGTGAGTGAGTGATGGTGAGGGTGCGTGCTGAGGGAGAGGGGTGAGTGGTGAGGGTGAGTGGTGAGAGTGAGTAGTGGTGGTGAGGGTGAGTAGTGAGAGTGAGTGGTGAGGGTGAGTGGTGAGGGTGAGTGGTGAGTGAGTGGTGAGGGTGAGTGGTGAGAGTGAGTGGTGAGGGTGAGAGTGAGTGGTGGTGGTGAGGGTGAGTAGTGAGAGTGGTGAGGGTGAGTGGTGAGGGTGAGTGGTGAGGGTGAGTGGTGGTGGTGGGGGTGAGTAGTGAGAGTGGTGAGGGTGAGTGGTGAGGGTGAGTGGTGGTGGCGAGGGTGAGTGGTGGTGAGGGAGAGTGGTGGTGGTGAGGGTGAGTGTTGAGTGTGAGTGGTGAGGGTGAGTGGTGGTGGTGAGGATGATTGGTGAGGGTGAGTGTTGAGGGAGAGGGGTGAGTGGTGAGGAAGAGTGGTGAGGGAGAGTGGTGAGGGTGTATATATTTTTGCCTATGATGACAGCAGTACATGCTGACGTTTTGTATGTTAAATGTGAAAGCTAAATGTGTGAATGTGTGTGTCTGTTGGAAATGTTAAGCAAACTTGGCGACACGGAGTTTGTTAAAAAGGGAATAGGGCGATTCTAAAGTAATCTACAACCCTCGATTCATTCGCAACGATTCCAAAGAATCGCTTCTTGGCACGCTTGGGTTACAATTTGAATTACAGAGTTTTATTTTGATTGGTATGTTATGTTTAAAAGTTTTCAGAAGTTTTAAAATATATTTTTGCCCTTGGCAACGCCGGATATTTCCCGTTCGTTGCAGTTTATATCGACTCTATAACCAACTTATAGTAAACGGGAATCAGCCGATTCTACAACCTTCGATTCCTTTGCGCGATTCAGAGAATCAATTCTTGGCTCGGTCGGGTTTAAAATTTTAATTACACAGTTGTATTTTTATTGGTATGTTATGTTTTAAAGTTTTCAGAAGATTTTAAATGTATTTTTCCCCCGGGCAACGCTGGGTATATCGAGTTTATAGCACAAAGTCTTCGCCTAACACGTGTGGGGTGTCGAGGCCTAGTACCGTGCAGAGCCTCCGGCCTCGCCTAGATTGCCCACCCGGCCGAGGCTGGGTGCTGGGGCCGCTACCCCCCCCCCCCGCGCTGGAATAATACTGTCTAAGCGCTATAATTTTATTAGCTACTGACCCTATAATAGTAATTGCGCACATTGGGGTGGGGGGGGAGTGAAGAGGACGTGAAACTTTGATGAATTTACCTCAGCGTCGCGTGTTAATGCGTGTGCATATTTTTTACGGGAATTAAAAATGGCGTCCACCCCGCAGCGACGGCGTTGCTGCCCGTTGCCAGGGGCAACCGCCTTCGCGCATGCGCATAGGCGTGCTTTGTCACGTGCCGGTCAGCAAAAGTAAATAAATAAAGAGAAATCGCACTAAATCAATAATCGGACCAATTTAAAGTTTAGAGACTAAAAATCGGAAATGCCTATTCCCACCGCGGGGACGGGGGCGTGCCCACCGGCAAAATTTTATCTCGGCGAACCCCACGGTCCGAGAGCCAAATCCCCCGCAAGCGAGCGTACGCAGACGGCCAGACGGACGGACAGACAGACAAAAAATTAATTATATAGGTAAGATTAAAAGTGAGAAATTTTACGATTACATTTTCACGTCTCAAAAAGATGTCAGCATACTAACCTATGCAGTTTATTTGCCAAAATGAGCCAAATTTTCACATCTTTATTTTCCAATAAAAAGTTAATTCCTCCCTTTTGTTTAGCATTAGTATGCTATATATTACATTAAAAGTGAGACATTTCACGATCACATTTTCACGTCTCAAAAAGAAAATCAGCATACTGACTTATACAGTTTTTTTCCCAAAATGAGCCAAATTTCCATAGCTTTATTTTTTAACAAAAAGTGCATTCCTCCATTGTGTTTGCTGTAGTATGCTACGTATTACGTACAAAATGTTAAATTTCACGATAACATTTTCACCTCAGGTATGCCGAGAAAATCATCATACCTTCTTTGGCCAAAAAGCAAATTGGCATACTAGCCTATGTCGTGTATGGACAAAATTGTGTAAGGGTTTGGGTGAGGGTTTGGATTAGGGTTAGGGTTTGGGTTAGGGGTTAGGATTAGGGTGAAGGTCAGGGTTAGTGATTAGGGGTTAGGGCTAGGAGTTAGTGCTTGGGGGTTAGGGTTAAGATAGTTAGGGCCAGGGTCGTGGTCAGGGGTTAGGGTCATGGTTGGATTATGGTTAGAGTTCAGGGTTAGGGTTAGTTGAGGGTTAGGCATTAGGGTTAGGGTCAGGTTCAGGGGGTTAGGGTTAAGGGTTAGTATGACAACTGCAGTGCCTCGGCACGGTAACAGCAGCAGTGGCACTGTGTGGTGTCTTCACGGCTTAATTGCAGCCAACCGTACTTCGGACAAACGCCAGGACGCCACATCGCCAGCGACTCACAACTACGAATTGATTGCTTGTGATACTGCACTTGTCCACCAGAGGGGACACGTAACACGTCAAGCGCGGTAAAAATAATATTTAAAAAAACTTTTTTTTAAACACGCTTTTATGAAATGTACGAGTAATGGCAGAACTCCACGACTCCAGGAAGTGGTCCTGAAGCTTTCCAAAACGTAAGGGACCGTGGACAATTACAGCCAATGTCAGTTGACCGTGGACAATTAGACCCAAGCCAAAACATAACATATAAAAAATATTAAATTTCGATTTAAAGCTTTCGTGATTGCAGGGATTCATCTTCTTGGTTCTTTCGGTAAAGTCACGTAGAAGGGAAGTAATAAAATAATAAAAATAAACATAATAAAATAATTCTCACGACGTTTCGGCTACAACGCAAGCAGCCGTCTTCAGGTGAAGAATGAGACACTGCCAAACTTGGAGCTTATATATAAGCTGGGTTGGAGGTGGAAGAAGAGCGCCGTGACAACATAATTTGCATATCAAGAGGAATTTAGCATATTCATGGGAAATGCGTATATATAAGCTCCAAGCTTATATATACGCATTTACTACCCTTCTACATGACTTTACCGAAAGAACCAAGAAGATAAAAAATATTGTTTAAAAATATTTAAAAAAATATAGAATATAGTATTTGTCATTAGTTTGACATAAGTATAACAAGTTTGCAGTCGATACCACATTGGGTAGTGGGTTAAAATTGAGTTAGAAGATTTGAGGATACAACGACGATAACAACAACAGATAGAGTGAGTTAAAAGAAAGCGTGTAAAAACGAAACTATCCGGCCGATTTGCACTGCAATGCTTTATTTCTTTACGGATTTTCAAATAACAAACTACTGCATTGACATCCCAAGCTGTCCCATACATTTAGACCATTGAATATTTGGTGAACATCGGTGCTGAAATAATGAAACGCACTGCATTCTCAAACAGTGCCCTTCAAATCGGCAACAATCACACCCATCATCGACTTCAATGCAAAATGCCGCCCCGGTTCCACAAGTCACACAAGCAAGTGGCGTGTGCCCTTTGACTCTACTCGACAGAGTCGCGCCATATACGATTCAACTCATCTCGCTGAGACGCGTTTAAAGGCATATTTGAGGCATCTCACTTGCAACCCTAAGAAGTCCTAAATCCAAAGCAGGAGTCTCAATTCCAAATCTCGGAGTTCCGATTCTTCATGCGGGAATGTGAACACCAAGGAAGTGGTTGTGGGGCTCCCGGAAATGGAATAGGGACTCCCAAAATAATCCATATACAGTACCCTGTTAGCCTAGTTAGGGTTATGGTAAACGGTTAGGGGTCAATGAGAAGTGAATTCCTCCATTGAATTTTGTCTTACAATGCTGTATATACAATAAAAACTGGGCAATTTAACATGTATATTTTTTGCGTGAAAAAATCGACATAGCAGTCAAATACACTAAACGCATGTGGAGGGAAAAAGCCACACGACCATGGGGAGAACATTCAAACTACAAACATACAGCAGGTGTGAGAGACGGGGTTCAACTTACGACTTCCTGTATACCAGGCAATGTAGTTACATTCTTGCCACTGTGAATTCCTCCATTGACGTTAGTCTCACTACGTGATGGATGAAACAAAAACTGTAAAATTAAAGGTACTACGTGGTTTTTAGCAAAAAAATAGCCACATTTTTGACTTGTAATTTTTAAATTAGAAGCTCATTCCTCCAATGCCTTTAGTCATACTATGCTATATATGAAATGAAATTTGGTGATTATACAAATATATTTTTTCTCGAGAAAAAAATCGACAATTTAATTAGGGATAGGTTTAGCTTTAGGGGTTATGAAGGTGCAAAGTTGACCATTGTGCAATGCAATTTCCCATTGGAAAAAGTCTTAATTGTTGCAAAACATTTCTAAAAAGCCCTTATTTTGCTTGTCAATAGCACTGCAACCAAAAGACACAGAGACCCAGTTGTATTTCCTGATTGCAGAATATGTAGGCTACAAATTGTCCAGAGGTTTGACAAAAAACATTTCCAAAGTATTTGCAATTTCTGCGCCCCAGAATTGTACGAAAAACATACTTAAGCATGCGTTGTGTCGACTGAGGCACGCACACACACCGTTGTAGGAGGCATTGCATTTATGAAACAATTCAATGTACACCGGCTTCTGTTGCTAAGTGTGGCTAACTTGTTGTAGGCTGCTCACTATGTTGCGTGTCTGTTCCCTCTCTTGATCCCCGAACGAGCCCCGAATCCCCCTCGCGCTCCCCCTTCATCCCTTTGCCCCGGCCCCGCCCCTTGCTGTATCAAGGACGGCACCCCCGCTTCCGGCCACGTGTCCTTAACTCCTCCAATCGGATTCCAAGCTCGTTCATGTGCATTACCAGCTCGCTCATGTGGATTACCAGCTCGTTCATGTGCATTACCAGCTCGTTCATGTGGATTACCAGCTTGACCATGTGAATTACCAGCTCGTTCATGTGGATTACCAGCTCGTCCATGTGGATTACCAGCTCGTTCATGTGGATTACCAGCTCGTTCATGTGAATTACCAGCTCGTGTTGTGGATTACCAGCTCGTCCATGTGGATTACCAGCTCGTGTTGTGGATTACCAGCTCGTTCATGTGAATTACCAGCTCGTGTTGTGGATTACCAGCTCGTTCATGTGAATTACCAGCTCGTGTTGTGGATTACCAGCTCGTTCATGTAGATTACCAGCTCGTCCATGTGGATTACCAGCTCGTTCATGTGGATTACCAGCTCGTTCATGTGGATTACCAGCTCGTTCATGTAGATTACCAGCTCGTTCATGTGAATTACCAGCTCGTGTTGTGGATTACCAGCTCGTTCATGTAGATTACCAGCTCGTCCATGTGGATTACCAGCTCGTTCATGTGGATTACCAGCTCGTTCATGTGGATTACCAGCTCGACCATGTGGATTACCAGCTCGACCATGTGGATTACCAGCTCGACCATGTGGATTACCAGCTCGTTCATGTGGATTACCAGCTCGACTATGTGGATTACCAGCTCGACCATGTGGATTACCAGCTCGTGTTGTGGATTACCAGCTCGACCATGTGGATCACCAGCTCGACCATGTGGATTACCAGCTCGTCAAGGTGGATTCCCAGCTCCTCAAGGTGAGTTACCAGCTCATTCGGTGGAATGTTTTGTCAACACAAATTGACGAGGCCTGTCTTGTGTTTAGAGTTAGTCATAGCTAGACTCGTAGACCTTTGCTTTTTTAAGCGAAATATTTAAGCTATTTTAAGCGCAAAATCCTCAGATTGTTTTTCATTGTAGTGAGGCAAGGAAGAGGCTGTAACACATCCCCAACAGGGATGAAGTTTAACATCCTGCATCAACACGTGTTTAGATTGCAGCCTGCGTGGTGATTATCGGCAGCCTATGCGTAATTTAGACCATGCCCGTTGAATATAGATTTTTTGCGAGGGTTTAAAAAAATATACTTCCCTACGATCGTTTTGTTCATTTTGTGTAATCTGACAGTGATTGTTAACCTTATAACCCCCCCTCCAAATTTTTTTTTCCCGAAATGTATTTCAGAATAAATGTTAAGGTTCATTGTTGACAATTTGTCAATACAATTTCCCTTAGGAAAAGTCAAACCTGAAGCAAAATATTATTAAAAACCTTTATTTTGCTTGTCAATAACACTGCAACCAAGAGACAGCATCAGTTTTTACATTTCCTGACTGCACCATTTGTAGGCTACAAATTGTCCGGAGGGTTTGATGAAAAATATTTCCACCGTGAAATTAGTGGCTAAAAGCATTTTCAATTTCTACATCCAAGAATTGTACTAAAAACATAGGTAAATATAGGATAGCACGAGGGGAGATTTATTTATATTCCAAAATCCCTTCAATAAAGTATAGCAACTGAATTTTAACAATAATTGTGGCATGCAAGCCAGATATTCAATTAAATCAAAGCTATAGGGCTGAGGTGGTTATATGAGCATTACAGATTAGGGTCAGGGCTATACAAGTCACGTGTTGCCCTCTTGTGGACAAATGCACAACTACAGTAAATAGAGAAATGTTTGGGTTATATCGCGTAAAGATTAATGTTGAACCCGCCACCACCCGACACAGCCAATTATAAAGGTTTCTCACTTAAACAAAACATGGCAATTAGTTACAAGTACAGCACACCGGTGTGTTGCTGTCAATGTTGTGGGTACTCTCCAACACAGCCACACGCATGGTGGCCACCACGCGGTGGCACTGCCCCCGTGTGGTGGCACGCAGTTGTATCACGTGGTGGCCACACGGTGGCGCTACAGTTGTATCACGTGGTGGCCACACGGGGGCGCTGGAGTTGTATCACGTGGTGGCCACACGGTGGCGCTGGAGTTGTGTCACGTGATGGCCACACGGTGGCGCTGCAGTTGTATCACGTAGTGGCCACACGGTGGCGCTGGAGTTGTGTCACGTGATGGCCACACGGGGGCACTGCAGTTGTATCACGTGGTGGCCACACGGGGGCGCTGCAGTTGTATCACGTGGTGGCCACACGGTGGCGCTGCAGTTGTATCACGTGGTGGCCACACGGTGGCGCTGCAGTTGTATCACGTGGTGGCCACACGGGGGCGCTGCAGTTGTATCACGTGGTGGCCACACGGTGGCGCTGCAGTTGTATCACGTGGTGGCCACACGGGGGCGCTGCAGTTGTATCACGTAGTGGCCACATGGTGGCGCTGCAGTTGTATCACGTGGTGGCCACACGGGGGCGCTGCAGTTGTATCACGTGGTGGCCACACGGGGG